>NC_090268.1:36345000-36665000 GCF_040414725.1 Anabrus simplex
TCATTGCGTGCATGGACCCTGAGCAAGCGGGATACACTGCGTAGGATGATGACAATGATGATTATAAGCTAACCTAACCTTACCCCATGGCACTACAGCCCTGAAGGGCCTTGGCCTACCAAGCGACCGCTGCTCAGCCAGAAGGCCTGCAGATTACGAGGTGTCGTGGTCAGCGCGACGAATCCTCTCGGCCGTTATTCTTGGCTTTCTAGACCGGGGCCGCTATCTCACCGTCAGATAGCTCCTCAATTCTAATCACGTAGGCTGAGTGGACCTCGAACCAGCCCTCAGATCCAGGTAAAAATACCTGGCTTAGCCGGGAATCGAACCCGGGGCCTCCGCGTAAGAGGCAGGCACGCTACCCGTACGGGGCCGACAATGATGATTATACAGTAGTTAATATTATTTTGCATCCAGCAACAATCACTTATTTCTGGTATAATCACACTATATTCGTACTTCGGCGATACGAAGGTAAAACAGTTGGACTTTGGGGGTACGTCAACCAAAACGTTTGAATGCCACTGTTGTAGACGATCCACTGACGAACTATTTCAGCCGTGTGTTTGGGGTGCACACTTTCTTGAGGTTTCGGTACAGCGTATCTTTGTAGACAAATTTACCCATTATCCCATCAATAAAGAGAAGTTCACCCACTTCAAAAGCTGACATGCACCTCCAAACCGTAACGCCTCCCGCGCTATGTTTCACAGTGGATTGAATGACGTGCATTTTATTTTCCGCCATACCGAAATGTACCCATCGTTGTTAAAAATGTTGAATTTACTGTAATCGGAAAAATAATAGTTTTCAAAAGCTCTGCGTCCTTGGCTACGTACGCACTGAGCAATATGTGCCTATACTTCCGTCTTATTACTAGACATGTGATTTATATGCTGTATAAACCACCAGTATAAGCATGCAACTATGCTGCAAAAAGTGGTGAAAGTATGCACTTATTTTCATGCTATTAAACACTTGTATGAAAAGCAAACGTAGAATGCCTTTACTAGACTCCGCGATTCACACACACCAATACATAAAATCATCATCATCATCATCATGAATAAACAATTGAATGAAAAACAGAAAAATCTCACTACTTACAGCTGCGGCTGTTCCGCTAGTACATAGTGCATAGTTTGTGAGACTTATCCATCTTCTATCAGTGTTCACTGTTAAAACACTATACACATGTTTACTAGAAAAGACACAGTGTGTTAATTAATACACATGATAAATCAGTTAGTAAGGTTGTTAGAAAACCGTGTAAAAAGCCCGCAAAGAAACACGCTTAGATACACATCCTCCTTTCAATTTACCCTGCATACTCTACTTTCCCTGTCCATAATATGCTTTGTAGTACACTACAACAGTCTTGTCCAAGTTGTTTCTAGTATAAATCTGTGGTGTTTTTTAAAACTAGCTTCAGTGCGGAGAATGATCTCTCTATATCTACGGATGTGACAGAATAGTGCTTGTATTCGGTAGCGAGTGTAGATGTTAATCATTCTGGTTGATCCACATTATCAGTACCAGCCAAATATCTACCATGACGTTGTAGCCCGTATTTTGTTTAACGACATTACGATATTTTGTTTGCACACGGAGTCCGAGGTTTCCAGGGATCACGCTTCACGTTCTCCACACTGTTCAGCGAATCACAAGGACGCAACCCACGTGTTTCTATCTTGTTGATTTGAACGTGTGTCGTGATAAGTGCGAGTTACCCTTAAACTGTGTCATTGCCGAAAGACTTCACGGCATTAATTACTTCACATTTTCTTGAAGACTGCTTGTAAAACGCGTTAAAATATTCATAATAAATGTAAAAAATATGCACAATAAATCCGAAATTTGTAGTGTATGAACTAATCTCAAATATATGGAAATATGAGTACATATATGCACTATTAAACTTAATAATTCGTCGAATATTACCTTCAGACGCATTTCCGTGTCGGTTTTGGAGATCTACATATTGGCAAACAAAGTATGCATTTGCATATAAATCCGACATCTGATTATCATACAGCAATCCTGTCGTACATGTCGGCGTAGTCTGTTCGCAATACGATTATCTCAATGAGCAAGATTACACAGTATAGGACGTGCATTTTTATCAAAACACCTGTCTTTTGTATGTGTATATTCACGTGTATACTACATTATATGTAATTGCAATTACAGCGATTCAGCACAGCACATCGTTCAGTTGAGTGCTCACTTCCCGTGCCCAAGATTGCATAATTAAATCCTAGCGTAAGAGACTGACATTTATGATACTTAAATGTAAGATACATTCTTGTTAATAGGTTTATTGGTACATTAAAGAACTCCTTTCATGACATAATCTCGCCTGTGCGGTGTTTCATAAGCCATTAGAAGTGTATTTTTATTTATGTTTTCTCATATTTTAAGGAAAGGTGAATTATCAGTACAATATTTCCATTTTATGACGCGTTTCTTATATCCTTGATATTTTTTGTTGTTGTTGACTTCCTCTTCTCTATAGCCACAGCATCCTCTCCTTTACCATATTCTACGACATGCAGCTAGTTCTATTTTAAAGCCTAAGGGAGGCGAAACGATGGTAGTATCAGCAGAGATATTCAGTGTGGCCGTCGCATTGTCTGTCGATGCGTCTTGTGTTGCTTGGATCACGCGGATGAGAAATGTGTGGGATTATGCAAAAGATGTCCAGTAATGGAAAGGAGATCTTGAGAACCCACTGGAACCGGGATTTACGTCTCAAAGTTTTGAAACACAGCAGATTCATGAACCAAGCAGGATTGATTTTTAAATCGCCATTTATTGTGGTTTTACAGGGTAGGTTACATTGGAAGTCTTGACTGAAAATTTGTAGTTGTATCCTGTGGACGTATACAGTATATTATACATTATAAGCGTACACACAACGTAAACAAACGTGTATTGTCCGACTTTTGTACACTGGAGCTCTCGTGTATTATATGGAACATTGGCATTGTGCTTAGGACACAAAACATTTTCTACTACTACTACTACTACTACTACTACTACTACTACTACTACTACTACTAATCCCACTATCGGCAGCCCTGAAAATGGTTTTCCGTGGTTTCCCATTTTCACACCAGGCAAATGCTGGGGCTGTACCTTAATTAAGGCCACGGCTGCTTCCTTCCAACTCCTAGGCCTTTCCTATCCCATCGTCGCCATAAGACCTATCTGTGTCGGTGCGACGTAAAGCCCCTAGCAAAAACTACTACTACTACTACTACTACTACTACTACTACTACTACTATCGGCAGCCCTGAAAATGGTTTTCCGTGGTTTCCCATTTTCACACCAGGCAAATGCTGGGGCTGTACCTTAATTAAGGCCACGGCTGCTTCCTTCCAACTCCTAGGCCTTTCCTATCCCATCGTCGCCATAAGACCTATCTGTGTCGGTGCGACGTAAAGCCCCTAGCAAAAAAACTACTACTACTACTACTACTACTACTACTACTACTACTACTACTACTACTACTTGGTGGGGTTAGGGGTGCGTACTGTGGCGCACATGTGTACTTAGCTCTTACGATCAGATGTCCTTCGTAACGCCAACTCTTTGTGAAGGAATGTAATCACTGGTGCGTGTTCCTGTGGTGGTTGATAGTGTGGTACGTTGTGTGAACATGAACTCAGGGGAATAAACCAAACGTAGCTAAAATCCCCGCTCCGGCTGTGAATCGAACCCGAGACCTTCTGAAACGAGCTGACCATTCAGTCAAGGAGCCAAGCACATAACACCTCATGTCTAAAATATTTAGATAATTTTACCATTCACAATATACATATTTCTTCTTGGTAATTATATTTATTCCGTTCACCTCTTCTTCCCTTCCCACAGGGGACTTTCAAACTGGGAACTTTACTTACTTCACCAGTCTCATAACTTTCATATTTACTGTCGGACCTTCCTTGTCTAGTTGTTGTTCTCTTCCGGCTTCAACTGTATTAAATGCGCAATTTCGAGGGAAAGATTCAATTTTACACCTCTCACGACCCTCTTAGGTACAGTAATTCTCCTCAGGGTCGGACCTCTTTTTTTTTTTCTTTTTTTTTTTCTGTGCAGTTTGAGGTGAGAGGGGACAGTTATCTCCTTGTATTTCACCTCAACTCAGTAGCCACCTTTGCACCATCAAGGAAGATTGAATTAATATTTTTAAATTCAAAGCCGATGGAATTCTAAGGATCGATATAATAAAAATAATTTAAGGATTAATAATATTAATCGTATGATTTCAGCTAACGTATGCAGACATATTGATGATTTGACGCAAATTGGATTACTTGCGTGTCAGTTTAGATATTTCATTACTCTACCTGATAGAAGAGAAACCGAAACTCTGTTGGGCGATCTTTGGTTGCGGTTTTTTTTTCATTTTTCCGGGTAAATACCAAATGTGTTACCAGAAATATTTTACCATGTCGACGTCGTACGGCATGGAGTACCAAATTGACTTTTCTTTGCCCTTCAAAAATCCGATTACCTATGGCGGTTTAAACCCGCGGTCTTGGAATTCAGAGGCCAACACTGTACCGATAATAATAATAATAATAATAATAATAATAATAATAATAATATTGACCCTTCAAGCATTGCTGTACATTTTAAGAATGTTATTTATTTTACATCCCACTAACTACTTTTACGGTTTTCGGAGACGCCGAGGTACCGAAATGTTTCCCCGCAGGAGTTCTTTTATGTGCCACTAATTCTACCGACACGAGTCTGGCGTATATGAGCACCTTCAAATACCGCCGGATTGAGAACCCGCTATTTTGCGCTCTACCATCTGAGCTACTCAGCCCGACACTGTTTGTTTGTTTTTTTTACTTCGCATCGACGGAGATAGGTCTTATGGTGACTATGGGACATGGAAGGCCTAGGAGTGAGAAGAAAACGGCCCTTGCCTTAATTACGGTGCAGCCCCAGCATTTGCCTGTTGTGAAAATGGGAACGCACGGAAAACCATCTGCAGGTCAGCCGTCGGTCGGGTTCGAACCCACTATTTCCAGGATGCAAGCTCACAGCTGACCGACTCGTTGGCTGAATGGTCAGCGTATTGGCCTTCGGTTCAGAGGGTCCCGGGTTCGATTCCCGGCCGGGTGGGGGATTTTAACCTTCATTGGTTAATTCCAATGACCCGGGAGCTGGCTGTTTGTGCTGTTCCCAACATCACTGCAACTCACACACCACACATAACACTATCCTCCACCACAATAACACGCTGTAACCTACACATGGCAGATGCCGCCCACCATCATCGGAGGGTCTGCCTTACAAGGGCTGCACTCGGCTAGAAATAGCCACACGGAATTATTATTATAGCTCACAGCTGCGGTACTATACATTTTAAGAGATGCTGAAGTGCTAGGAATTTTCCCTGGAGAGAGTTTTTTAGATTAAAAGTAAATCTACTCACGCGGATCTCTGGTATCTAGGCAATTATAAATGCCAGTTCACTGTGCCAGGATTCGATTCTCCAACAATGAATGCAGAAGGTAAATTATTCTTAATAAGAACGCCATATAGCTGGTCTTTACAGGATTAACATGTTGCGCACTAAATTATTTTATCATAAAAGTCAGAAATTAATTTGAGACAAGGATCCTGTAAGGAAGATTCAAAATCCTTGTTACCCCGTTAGCCTCCACATCACAATGTAAAAGTGATTTTGAGAATCAGAGTTCACTAGCCTTGTATCGTCCTGAAGAGCATTATTATAATGAAATTTGAATTTAAAAACAATATTTAGCCTAGCAGTTAGCAACAATGATAGTTGTCATATAAAATTATCGACCTTTCTTGGTTGCAGAACTTTCGCGTGTTCTCCTGTTGTTGCTTGTCACATGTTAAGATCTAGAGAGATATTCTGAGTCTCATTTACGTAACCCAAGCAGTAATAATTGAGTTCCGGATGCTTTCAGAAATATCCCGGTCTCTTTCAGCACAATGTAAGATGTATGACTGAAAGCAATTTACGTGTTTATGTCGTGATAAGGATGGTCGAGGTATTTCTAGAGTAACTGCATGCAGTATAATACATACAGCGGGGAACATTATTTCTTTCGTAGATATTTTCAACATATGTTCAGTATTGGATTTATTGGAAGGAAATCTCTGAACTGAAATATCATAATATCAAGGAAACCTAGCCATTAACTTTTATGCATACATCTCCTTTATTTAGAAAAACGTTGTATTTACAGTATAATTAACGTTACAGAAAATCCCAAAGTATTGTTCTAAATGCAAGAGATAGATAGTCGCTTTTTTACTTTATACAAGATTTCCATTTCCAGAGTTCTCGTATCTCGGCTGTAGGATTTCTATTAACTGTGATTGACGGGGGAGGTCTGCTTGTGAACGATACTCATCAAGGATTATAATGTTCATTATACAACATTCGACTGTGGATATACACAGTGACTTGAAAGAAAATTTCCATCTAATTCTGAAGATCAAGGGGCTCATAAAATGCAGAATATATTGGCTAATAAAAAACTCTTACTTATTTTAATGTGTTTTCTTATTGTTATGTTTTTGCTATTCCAGCCCAAATTTGTCGGATTCTGTTGCAGTAGATACTTCCATAAAATACACTCTCATATTTCAGTTTGTTGATTAGTGGTAGTGTCTGCCTCAGGGTTCCAAGATGGTGGGTTCAAACCCAGGATAAGTGGGGTGGAAGGGTGGAATAAAAGTCCATTTGAAACTCCACGTTTCACGATGTCGGCATGTAAAAGACGTTTGGTGACACATTTGATACTTATCCGACAAAATCTATATGAAAAACTCAGTCATAAACGCCCAAGAGTGATTAGGTTTAATCTGCCATCTAGCTGACGTAGTAATACGGAACGTTGAAATTGACGAGCAAGCAGCCAGTTAGCGTCACGGTAGTTGAAAACTCCCGTTTCTGTTATGCTTGAAACGAAAGTTCTCAACAACAGTTTCCATGTTGACAGCATTTGTGATCCATACTTTGCTTTTAATTTAGCTGCCTAATCCCGCGGTTCATAATCGAGTAGGCTATGTTGGATTGAGATTTTATGATGGATAAATAGAAGCTGAAACGGCTTTTAGAATCTTAAACATATAATGCCTCCTATTAATATTTGGATTTACATTTTGTGGAAACTGAATTGCATATTCCAAAAATACTCGTTATGTTTACAAGGAATACTCAGCTCATTCGTAACTGGAATTTCGTTCGGGGTGTACAGGCAGCTGGAAGAGGTGACGTACTTCTCAGAAATTGGAAAGGTTTTGGTCCGAAGTGATACGTAGAACTGTTTCTGAGCGGGACGTTTGGCTTCGTGCACGGCGCGTGGAGGTCCGGCCGCTGTCATTACAGCAGCAACGATCAGGATTTTACTAGCGAATCTACGTAAACCGGCACAAAGCCGACTGGTCCAAACTTTAACTCTCAAAACTGGTCCTAGCATCACTTTGAACCAAAACCGTCTCAATTTCTAAGAAATGCACCACCTCAGCCACCTTTGCCATCCGAACGAAATCCCAGTTTCGAACGAGTTGATTGTTCCTTGTCAGTGTCATATAGACCAAAATATCCATTAATAAAAGGCTGTCTCCCATATTCATGTTATGTTTACAACTTCTTTTAGTTAATTTTAAAAAATAGACTGCCGATATTATTAACGACTCGAAAAGTCCAGTCCCCATCAACATGTTTCGCATGATCCCCCAGAAGGTTGAGATTCATTAATTGAGAAAGGGCTATGTTTAATTGACCTGCAGTATATATAGTAAATTGGTTTAGTTACAAGCTACGAAGCGGTCGCTCCCTATACTGCAAATCACGAAATGGTATCCCATAGCAGTGTTTGACATTTCGGTGTACTTCACTGCGAGAGACGCAATACTATGCTGAGTGAATCCAACTTAGCTGAGACATTTCTTTACCAGTATTTAAAATAAATAATGGCACAACTTCTATAGGTTACTAAGGCATGGGGTAGATTATTATTAGTGAAGTAGTCATAGCACGTGAGAGTTTTGAAACGGAACGTCACGTCCTTGTGGTTCGGATTCCACGTGAAACCACGAGCTTGCTTGTTATTTGCTCCAAGCTCTCATATTGATTACCCTTTCGTGGAGTGACAGTCCTAAGAAATATGCAGATGTGATTGTATATTTGGGAGAAATTATAGGCCTATACATATTGTACCCATATCCCGAATGGATCCAAGGGTACAATATATAACAGTATATTTTTGTGCAATTTCGTTCCTTCTATTCCTTTCTCAAGGTTCGGTGGACCTCTTTAGAAAGTTACGCCTTTTCTTAGCATACGTGTGTGAAAAGGAATATACTGTTAAAATCTCCGAATGTTTATCGGACACGTTTAAAGATTAATAAATTCTGTCGTTTCTTTTTTCAAATCATTACATTTTAAATCAAGTTTACGTGAATGTCTACGAAGCAACCTTGGAACGTTTAAACGATAAAAATCCCAGATATAATTTTTATATCACAGATTATCCACACTATTCTCCAGGCCATTGGCATTAATCCCAGCACATTATTTTAAAATCAATGAAATGACCTATTAACTAGTTTTCATAAAAGACACGGGTCGATAACAAAATTACGGAAATATTCCCTTGATATCCGTGCTGAATAATACAGGAGTGCCGCCTGTCCATTGTACAGAACAAATTTAAAACACCCAATGAATTATAAGTTTACTTCAAGTAGCTACGTACCTTAGTCGTAAAATATTAACGTCTATTTAAACAGTAAGAGCGTTGCAAACAATTGGGTTTAATTAGTCCGTAATTAGGAGCTGTTTGCTGGAGTTGAAGCCATTAGAAGAAAAGGAAGTGGAATAAAAAGATCGTAATTCTTCTGTCCAGTCAAATATTATCTTTATAGCATCATACTGAATATTGCTTTCTGTATCATTAAAAGTGTACCTGGAGGTATCTCACACATTAGTAAATACATTCTTTTTTATAAAGTAGGCGTGAGGAAGGGCATCTGGCCGTAAAATTTGGCAAAATTATTGTGCGACACAGTTCGCACTTGTGACCCCACCAGGGCGAGGGAAAAGCGGCTGAAGTAGAAGAAGAAGGGGAAGGAAAGGGGTATTGGTTCCATTAAGGATAAATTCCTCATCTGTACTTCATAAAGTCATAGGAGAAAGTCCCACTTGCTCGATGGATGAGTGTGTCGGCGAAATAATGGGAAGGATCGAGAAAGACAGGAAAATAGAAATAATCAAACTCAGGCTTGAAATTATATTAAAGTTAAGGTATAATTCCAGACTCAGCTGAAGATCCATGGCTTTCACACCACGCCTCAAAAAGAGAAGAAAACGGCTTCAATACGCGATTCGAATTTTGAAAGTGCAGACGTCGAATCTGCTACTCGCTGTATATGTACAATGGAGCTGGTGTTTCTGTCCTCATGATTCGTACGATAATATCGTAATTCCCAAGTCAAAAATCCTTTCACGTGTTATTGAGGTTTTATTAGCTAATCTTGAGAGCTATCTATCAAAATGAAACGAAGAGAACTATAGTCAAAATTCGAAACAAAGATGCTGCGAGGAATCTGTTTGTCGATCCCAATGGAACAGTCGTTGGCCTTCTGCTCCCAATACAGTGAGTTCAATCCTGGCTGGGGTCGGTGACGTTCTATCATGTTTAAATGCGACTGACATTGCCTCCTGTGGCGTCCCTTAAAATCGATATTACTTAAAGGGAGATAGTATAAATTACTAGAAATCGATCTTAAAAATTTAAGAGAATTAGTGTATGGCGAAGAGAATCTAAAGTTCATTCCAGAATAGTCGTTTCAATCGCTTATATTTTCTGATGTGGGATATCCGTTCTACACTGAAGTATGGGTAATAACTTTTGTAAGAGCCTGTAGCAAATATGGAAAGATATTTAATAAATTTTAATAATATTAACAATAATAATAATAATAATAACTCTCCTGAAGAACATACAGTTCGACATCACATCATTCATACGCGGCGGGGTAAACAAACGGGAAAACACTCCAACTTGAACAAGTATTGGAATAAACTTAGAAATACTGTAACTCCGAGGATCAGTGCGGAGCTCGTAAGATATGATATAATGTTCGTGATAAGTGACGAACAAAATATAAGAGTACTAGCTGCAGTACCCGTCGTTGACGGCACAATCCAACAGAGTAATGTAACTCCCTGCCTACTCTCCGCCAATATTCAGGGACCCAGCAGTAACCCCATCTATCGAAGATGAGTAGCAGGAGAACAGACAAATCACATCACAACAATGGTCAATATAATGTTACTGTTGATCAGTTTTATGAGCTTTCGATATTGTTGACCTTCACATTTAGTTTTCTTACGACTCTGGAATTTTAGAGCATCTTATGTTAAGGCAGTCCTTCCTTCTTTCATGACTCCTCTTGTTTTATTCCTCAAGCGATCGTTCCTTAACGACTTTTTCTCTTTTTTTAATAATCATCTTCACACTTTTCCTTGTCGATAAGGACCGATGACTACGCTGTTTTACACCTTAAGACAATCATGACAAAAACCATCGCCAGTTAACACGACTGAACAATATTCCCATGTGAAGAATGCTTGGCGTTGATATCGACTTAGTAACAAAAGTCAATTCATTATTCTATTACCACAGTCAGTGCAGTAAAACTGTATTAGACGTAAATGATTGGAACTTGTATTCTCTATAACTTTTATTATGGCATGTAGTACTTTTCAATAGGACCATTAACATAGGTATTTAAAAAAAAATAGGCATCTTCCCCTAAACTATAATTTCATCCAGCGTGAATAAAATGATTTATGTCCTAGACTGCAGCGCCTTATTTCCAGAATTTACATACCGATTTTCATTAAATTCCGTTTACCCATTTTCTCGTAGTTCGGCGTTGATATGGACTTAGCAACAAAAATCGAAATTCATGAATATCTCTGTTATCATAGCTGGAATGGTAAAGATGTAGGCCTATAAGACATAAATGATTGGAAATTTAATTCTATATAACTTTCGTTATGTAGTATTTATTAATAGGACCATTGATAACATAAATATTAAGTTTCGGGGCGTCCCCTATACTACAATTTCACCCTGCGTGAAAAAGATTTATAGCCTAGATTTTAGTGCATCATTCCCCGACTTAACATACCGATTGTCATTAAATTGTCTTTTCAATATTCAGGCATTTTCTCCTGATACCCGTACATACATACGGACAGACAGAAAAGATGGAAAATTAAATAGTGCATTTCCTTGTTACTGTGGACACGATCGATACATAAATACCAATCTTTTTAAATTCTGAGCAATGTACATACAAAGCTCTTTATATGTACAGTATATATATGACCTATTTGGAGATTCATGTTATATTTTTTTCGCTTCAAATAAGAATCACCATCACCGTGTAGGTAAGTTTATTTCGTCGATACTGTCCCCATACAATTTTTATTCAATTATTCAGATTGTCACGTACTGATGATAGTTTTCGGCCGCAGGGGCTCCTGTCACAACTCGGCTTCTACCGGCAAACATTAGTTAAGCAGATCACGGCTTCGTGAAGTGCATTATCCACTGAATAGCTTACGGGCGAATAAACACCGCCAGGCTCTTGGTCTCCCAGTGGGTAGTGTTCGTGTCCAGTGACTCGCAGCAACACAAGCCAACAATAAACCTGTTACTCGGCACGCAAGCGCTATACCATTAGCTTCCATGAGCGACAGCTGTTCACAAGAATAACCAGATACCAACCATTGGCACCACACTTGCTCTCACTGTCCTCCAAGTGTTCGATGAGGTAGTTCTATAGATTGAAAATAAAAATCCATAACCCTTTTCCAGTCATTCGCCCGGGTCAGAGTGATGACTGAAGCCTCCATCAAGCGGTTAGGGTAGGAATCGTGCCGGCTGCCGAAGCCTGCCACATGAAATGGAATTGTATTAGAGAGTGTTGCTAGATGAATGATGACAGGGAAAACCAGAGTACCCAGAGAAAAACCTGCCCCGCCTCATCTTTGTCCAGCAAAAATCTCACATGGAGTGACCGGGATTTGAACCACGGAAGCCAGCGATGAGAGACCGGCGCGCTGCCGCCTGAGCCACGGAGGCTCAGTTCTATAAATTAATACGTCTAAATGTAATGATAATTTGCATTAAGACACCCTTGCTATTTCTCCAACAACACTATGAAATGCCTGAAGTGAAAGGTATTGATTCGGTATCTCGCGTAATGGCATCAGCAGAAACACTGGAGAGCTCCAAGTTATTGTGCAATTCCTGATTAATTTTCCCATTTTTACAGGTACAAACTGATCAAAATCCTGGGCGCATCACTATGTCTGAGATTAGTATTTTCTATCTACGAACGGAGTCCTGCAAATATTCCTGGTATCTTCTGACGTGCTGAGTGGACCACATACCGATGATCTGTTTGGATACAAAATTTAAAGCATAATATTATTTTGTTTATCTTAGAAGGTTATGAGAAACTCAGTACATGCGAGATTAATCAACTTTCAAACAATCCTATTCTGGAAACATCTAGAAATTTCCCTTCACTTTCGTGAACACTTTCGTATGAAGTGATATGGTAGGATAAGTGATATTTAGATATATTTTAAAATTTAAATAACATGTTCATAAAGGAAAAATAGCTGACCTTTAAAACTACATACTCCAATTATGAAATGATGGTAAGGGTGGCTTTACCCGCAGCTCCGAACACGTAGAAAATAATCTCGTGTCCATTTATGGTATTGTTGGACGCTGGAGACTATCAAAATGCATTCAGAATGTACAGAATGTGCTTGAAAAAGTTTCCAATATTTACAGAGAAGACAGCATGCAACAAACGAAGAAAAAAATGTCCTGTAAATCTTGGTCGCAAACGCAATATTTTCGTAGTTATGGTCCGCTAATACTACTGTCAATGTTCACCATGTTATTAAACTACTTTTTACAACATGTGCTCGATGTGACTGCCATCCATTGCAATACAGCCTTCCATGGAATCACGCATTCGTTGGAACAGCCCTGGCTGTTGCCGGATTTTCTCGCAGGAATTGAACACGCGATCTCGAAGTGTATCTACATCATTTAAGCGGACCACTACACTATGGTCTCTACATATCCCCAAATCTAACAGTCTAAAAGGTTAAGGTCAGGCGAACGGGCAGGCCATTGAAGATCCATGTTAGGTGTCACCTAAACCTAGGATGAAAAGGGGCCGGTGCCCGAACATGCATGTACCACATTTGCAGTTGTTTACAACCAATGTTTAGGTGGGATCGTATTTCCAACTTTTGTTGCATACGACCCTCCGTAAATTATTAGAACTTCGTGATCATTGATAGTAGTTGTACTAACTAAACTAACCCCATGGCACTACAGCCCTGAAGGGCCTTGGCCTACCAAGCGACCAAAAAGTTTCCGTTCGACGGCCGTACAGTCCTGAATCCGGATGCCAACCAGGCAAAATCTCCGTGAGCTTTGAGACACTCGTCCCACCGACGCACCCCTGTGGTAAAACACAGTGTCCAGCTGCGTGGAAGTCTGTAACCGCCTGCTGCTCATCCTCGTCCGACAGGAAGCGTCGACCCTTCAAGGCTTCTTTGAGGGGACCGAAGGCGTGATAATCACATGGGGAGAGATCAGGACTATAGAGCGGGTGCTCGAGTGTCTCCCACTTGAGTTAGCGTAAGGGATGAGGCTGGCCTCCCAGATCGACCGGCGTCTTGTGTCGAAACGCGACCCGTACGGAACTTGGTGCACCATTCCACAACGTTGGTTTTCGACATACATGCTGCCTCATACACAGTCTTCATTCTGCGATAGATATCCATCGGTGTTTGTTCTTCGGCAGCCAAGAACAGAATAACAGCACGTTGGTCCTGTTTGGACGCATTTGGTGATAACGTCGCCATAGTTCACATGGACGCATTTAACCCACGCACCTCGGCACGGCACGTCTGCAACACCAATCCCCTTGCCTACATGTCCATGCTTATATACCCGCATTAGTCGCGCTACGTTACATGTCCGCTGCAGTAACGCCCTCAAACGGAAACCTTTTATCATGCCTTATAATTAACATTAAGCTTGATAACGTATTAAACCAGAGGAACTTACAGTACAATGCGTACGTTCTACTTTCGAGCGACTATGCAACAAAGAAATAACGTTACGATCGGCAAGAAAACTGTAAGCGGTCAACCACTAAAACTTATGTCTGAACATGTTTGGTACTCCGGATGGCTTCGAATTCCACGCAGCGAGTTACTATTTTAAATAAGAATGCCCAGACTTTAATCTGATGTTGTTGGCTTTACGTCCCATTAACTAGTTTTACGGTTTTCGGAGACGCCACTCAGCTCGGCCCCACGCTTTAATATGGAACGTTACCTCTCCACCCCCGAACTAGTACACCACTAAACCTGAAGTATCACAACAACATGTCTGGAGCTAGAGATAACTATGGGTACAGGTCTATGGAAATTGAATTTAAAGATATCAGTAAAGCAACGATCAAAAATGACAACCGAGCTTTTTCAAAGTAGTCCCCTCCTACTTTAATGCACTGTTTATAGCGTCTCTTCCATTATTCGGGAGATAGTAGGTTCGAACCCCACTGTCGGCAGCCCTGAAGATTGTTTTCCGTGGTTTCCAATTTTCACACCAGGCAAATGCTAGGGCTGTGCCTTAATTAAGGCCACGGCCGCTTCCTTCCCACTCCTAGCCCTTTCCTGACCCATCATCAGCGAGCAGAAGATAATAATGCATCAAACCCGACCGCTATTGTTAGCAATAGCAACAGCGAAACTAAGCGTGGAGTAAGTGCCTCGCGAGAGCAGTTACTGAACTCACTGATCGCTTCTCGGCTGAGAGACGGTATTCTCGAGGTTGAAAATGTCTTTTCTCACATCTTACTTAATAGACTGAGAGAAATTCTAGGTGTGTCTACGTTAATAGCGGTTTCACAACAAACCGAATTAGAAGTTTTGCGTTTATTCAGTTTTAATAGAATGATAGATATTGAAAAATGACGAGAATTGCTTTTCGTTAACGATTTGCATTACGTCGCACCGATATAGATAAGGCTTATGGCGACGATGGGATAACAAAGGGCTAGGAGTGGGAAGGAAGCGGCCGTTGCCTTAAGTACAGTACAGCCCCAGCATTTGCCTGGTGTGAAAATGAGAAGCAATGAAAACCATCTTCAAGGCTGTCGACAGTGTGGTAACGAATGCAAGCTCACAGCTGTGCGCCCCTAACCGCACCGCCAACTCGCTCGGTAGTCTTCGTATCCTACATACATACTATCGACCCTGTCAAAATCGCGACAAAGAACTTTAAGAGACGCTACACGTGAATCAGTCTCCAAGAAATACCATCGATGGAAAGGTTCTTTGTGTAAGGTAGATCAACTGCAAAACGTTAAGCAAAATTTGCTGTAGCAGTGATCCCAGCAGTGAACGGGCATCCCACGATTGCCCGTGGGGGGTTTGTTCAGTCACTTCTGATTAAGATAACCTGAATAATGTAAGACTTGAAGTTCGGATATTATTATAATTATAATTATATTATTATTATTATTATTATTATTATTATTATTATTATTATTATTATTATTATTATTATTAAAATGTAGAGTATAAATATTGATTTATAAAATAACGAAAGGAATTATATCTTCATTTTATCGGGAAACATGTATTTAATATCACTCTATATGTTGAAACAGTTTATGTAATAATAATAATAATAATAATAATAATAATAATAATAATAATAATAATAATAATAATAATAATGGAAAACACTGCCAACCTGCAAAAAGAATTGTTGACTATTTCCTGTTTTTTATATCCTAGCTGGCAGTATGGGTCGGCCAGAAAATGTAACGAATAGGGTCTTGCTACAAAAGCATATCGGAATCTTTACTTCAGCACTGGAACCAGATAGTAGAGCATTCCAGACGTTTTATTTTCGTTCTATCTTTTCCGCACATGCAGTTTCCTGTAAGGAAGGAAGAAAGAGAAGGAAACAAAGTGATAAAGAAGGAAAGAACGGTATGAATTTTAATAATAAACTAGCGAATGTACCCGTGCTTCGCTACGGTATTCTACATTGTATTCGAATATCGAAGTAAATAGTGTGCATGTCTCTTAGCGTTATCCGAGGAAGAGCATGGGGAGGTCCCCGTACGTTGTTTCCAATGTAAAGTGTTTGTTATGGATTTGTGATATAACGGCAGGCCCACTTGCCTACTGCCATTCACAATCGAGTTGGGAAGTTTACATTATATTTGCAGGCCCCATTGCCTACTATGCGGACAGAATCGATTTGGGGAGTTTTCGTTAAAATGGAAGCCCCCCTTTCCTACTTCCAGACAGATTACAGTTTTTATTATAACGCCAGGCAATTACCCTACTATCACTCGAAATTGAGTTGTGCAGTTATCATTATAATTCCAGGCCCATTTTCCTACTTCCAGCCAGCTTACTGCCAGTCACACCAAGTTGGTGAGTTTCCATCAAAATAGCAGGCCATTATGCCTAATGCCAGTCATATTTTAGATGAGGACATTTCTTTATAATGGCGGGCACCCTTGATTACTGCCAAACATAATCGGGTAGGGGAGTTTTAAACAAAACTGCATGCTCACTTGCCTTCTGCAAGTCAAATCGAGAAGTGAACTATTCATTACAATTGTAGACCTTCCTTACTAATGACAGTTACACAGGAGTTGGAGAAGGAACCCTTTCATACTGCCAGTCAAAGTCGGTGTGGGGAGTACTGATTACAATAGCAGACCCACCCTTTCTCGATCGCTACAAATCGACATCAGTGAATATATATAGATCGACATACGAAAGTATATGCGTGTTTACAATATTGAAGACCTTCATTTACAGATTAACTGCTACTAAACGTACGTCATATCGACAAAGGATTATACCATAAGACACGCCGGATTTAGTGGCCTAAATGGCTGGTCCTATGATATGTCATCTATTCTTGGGTCAGATTGAGTTAGAAACGTGGAACAGGGTAACGTTCTTGTAAGATTATCTCACATTACATTAATTTTCGGATAATTATGTGACAGCTACATACATAGCATTTATCTCATATATGGCTACTGGGTGGGCCAATTTTCGTGAAGAGTTTGATGATTCTGTATTTCATATAAGTAATCGAAGGTATGAATTATGCATGTGAAAATTCCAAATTGACTTAACATCCATTAATAGAGAAAAATCAAACGTAAAAGGGATACAGATACGGCAAAAAGTCATAAGAACAAGGTTGTAGATCATTCCAAATTGAACGGAGATTGTGCAATCTGTTATGTGATAGGAATTTCGAAGGTCTGCACCATCATTAAAATTGCCTGCATATTTCGATATTCTTCGGGGATAAAAAGTGAAAAATTTAATGATCTTCGATGTTTTCCGTTCGTTACAGGCTAAAACGTATAATTTTGTCAAATTTCAATTATCTTCTTTTTCTTCTGGCAGATTATGCCGCAATCTGGATTTTGGGCGAGGCGGGTAAAAATTAGGACTTTCAGGAAACTAAACCAAAAATTATGCAGATGGTCATTATTACCCCTTAAACGGAAAGCTGTAGGAAAATTTCGCCAAAATAGTCAGTGTAGAGGCACACAGTCGTTACGATTTGATTTATATAGATAAGGAATCTGCTCCATGTAAAACACCTTTTTGGCTATGTCCGCTGGACTTAACCTGCAAAACTGACCATTCATGATATCTCCCTTATTAATCCTCCTGACGAAAAAATGCACATGAAAAAAAGTTTTAGAGGTGGAATTCCATCACGTTTGGTCGATTTCCAGTCAGGTTGGTCTTGTTCTGTATATATTGTGGAAGAGTAAAATCACCATTTCGGTTCCCTATAAACCGCCAGTCCATTCCGGAACATGAAATGTTATTTACGTTTAAAACCTACCTTTGGACAGGTGGATGCTAAATATGAATTTTAGTTCGAATGTCTTCAGTAGTTTTCAAGTTGTAAGGAATACGCTTTACACGCACCCGCTCGTGAGTTAAGTCCGATGGGACTTGTACAAAAAAAACGGTCCGTTAATGATATCTCCCTTATTAATCCTCGTATCGAAATGATGCACATGAGAAAAAAGGTTTAGAAATTAATTTCTACCAAGGCAGGTAGATTTAAATTAACGTTGGTTGTGTATATTTTGTGGAAGTGCAAAATCACTGTTTCGGTTTCGTATAAACCCCCAGTCAGTTCAGGGATTTAGAAACAATATTTGCCCTAAAACCTATCAAGGACAGGTGTATTCTAAATATGAGTATTGGTGGAAATACATCCAGTAGTTTGTAGCACTCGCGTACATACGGCGTAATTAAGGAAGAAAATAATACAGATAAGAAAGTTGAAAGTAATAGAAAATGGATTATAATTGAGGACAGCCGGATAACGACAAATATGTAAATGCCAGGTTAATGTATTGGAAAATCAAATGCCCCTCAATAAATTAAGCTAGTGTGAGTTATGGATATAATAAAGCGGTAACAGAAGAGAAATTTAGGTCCATTGATTCCTAGGTAAACAAATAATAAGAAGATGACTAATGGTGTTATTACTTAATCTATTCGAAGGCGGTTATAACATCCAACGATATTCCGCCAATATCCCGCAGATAGGCCGATTGACGCCTCTCTTGCCTTCTACCCAAGGAACAACCACGAATTTAAAAGCATGATGAGGAAAATGGCAATACGTTACTTCCCTGCTGGCATGCAGTCAGAGACGTTGCCATGGTAACCTGTAGGTTCGTTGTCGGTCTGTCGGTCACTCAATGCAGAGCATGGTACCAGCAGAAAATTGTAAATTTCTCCGTCATGTAAAGAGTAAGGTAAATTATGAACATAACGAAAGTTGTTTATAATGAATAGACGTTTCACGTACGGTAAACGAAGTTTACAGAAAATCAATAGTATAAGAGAAAATGGAGGAAAACCATTCTGGTTTTCCTATAAACCCCCCGTCTATTCAAAGATTTTAAAATGATATGCATATTAAAACCTTCCCCGGGAGGAGTATACTCTACATATGAAGTTTATTTGAGATCTATCGAGCCGTTTCGACGTGATGGTGGAAAAACCATTCTGGTTTTCCTATAAACCCCCGTCTATTCAAAGATTTGAAAATGATATGCATATCGAATCCTTCCCCGGGATGAGTATACTCTAAATATGGAATTTGGTTGAGATCTATCCAGCCATTTCGACGTGATGGTGGAAAAACCATTCTGGTTTTCCTATAAACCTCCCGTGTATTCAATGATTTTGAAATGATATGCATATCGAAACCTTCCCCGGGAGGAGTATACTCTAAATATGAAATTTGGTTGAGATCTATCCAGCCGTTTCGACGTGATGGTGGAAAAACCATCTGGTTTTCCTATAAACACCCCGTGTATTCAAAGATTTTAAAGTGATATGCATATCGAAACCTTCCCCGGGAGGAGTATACTCTAAATATAAAGTTTGGTTGAGATCTATCCAGCCGTTTCGACGTGATGGTAGAAAAAACCATTGTGGTTTTCCTATAAACCGCCCGTGTATTCAAAGATTTTAAAATGATATGCATATCGAAACCTTCCCTGGGAGGAGTATACTCTAAATATGAAGTTTGTTGAGATCTATCCAGCCGTTTCGACGTGATGGTGGAAAAACCATTGTGGTTTTCCTATAAATCCCCCGTGTATTCAAAGATTTTAAAATGATATGCATATCGAAACCTTCCCCGGGATGAGTATACTCTAAATATGAAATTTGGTTGAGATCTATCCAGCCGTTTCGACATGATGGTGGAAAAACCATTGTGGTTTTCCTATAAACCCCCCGTGTATTCAAAGATTTTAAAATGATATGCATATCGAAACCTTCCCCGGGATGAGTATACTCTAAATATGAAATTTGGTTGAGATATATCCAGCCGTTTCGACGTGATGGTGGAACAAACAGACAAACAAACAGACACGAACAATTTTATTTATATAGATAGATTACGTATTTATATCCTATTGTAGTGTTTTTTATGAACCTGGTTTTATTCTAGTGTTATGAAAACGTGAGCGACTTCTAACTGCAAAGGAAAAATGACAATATGATTGTCGATTGTGTTGAACTTTACCTCTGTAGAACATAACGTGTACTTACGTCTAGTGGCCGTTGTTAACTGTTGCACGCGTCATAAACAGCTTGGCCTGGCCTGTTAAAACATAACCATTCGCCACGTTCCATGGCTATGCAGATAAGGAGAGCTTTTGTTTCGCTTGACGGTCATGAAGCTGGCCAGGCCTGCTCCGGCTTCGTGTGCGATAAGCTGCCTTGCACCAGCACAAAACAAGCCCTACTTTTTACTACACACGCGTGTTACATACTTTTAGCATTAATGCGAAGCTCATGAAAGGTAACGTTGCATCCTCCTAGGTATTGCGCTCACCGTCCCATAAATATTTTTCTCTGAAAGAGAATGGAATTAACAGTTGAACTCTTTCAATACGCTGTCATGGACTTTCTGATGGATTTTGTCTGTAACCGGTAGAGTTGTATTTTTGTACATTGAAAGGAACCCATTTTATAATTTAGCATGAATACTTCCACAGTTCTCCCAAAGCCTCTTTTCTGGACCACTGCCAAATTCAGTGATGACACAGGGCTCGGAAGTTGAGGAAAGATCCTTTTTTCTTGAGTTTCTGGGTCTTTGTAGGGGAGAAAATGGTGAGTTTCATTTGTCCTTTTTTACCTTTTTCTGCGTTTTTTTGCCTTATAGGACCTTTTTTAGCCTTTTTAAGGTTTTAGCGGCTTTTTTTTTTGTTTTTTGCAGCTTTAGCTTCTTTCGACTATATTTGTATAGCCCATTTCAGTTCAAATCATCATTAGTTCATCCATCATCCCTTAAATATCTTTTCTCTAGTAAGAGAAAATTAAATGAAAATGAGATGAAAAAATGAAATTAAGCTTGAAAAAATTAAGTGTATCAAATTATGTGCAAGGTGAGTGAAATACTGATAGGAGAAAATTTCGTTTTTGAACAGTAAGATCTCACTTCCCTTAATTACGAACCCTGTCCGGTCCGTCTCCTTAGTGTAACGGTCAGTGTTATTGGCTGCCGTCCTCGGGGCCCGGGTTCGGTTCCCGATTTAAGAATAACAGGAGGGTTGGTATGTGGTTGAAATGGCACATGCAGCTCACCTCCGTTGGGAGTGTGCTTGAAAAGAGCTGCACCACGTCGGGATGAGGACACGAGTTTGCATTACGAACCCTAAACATCTCGATGTTTCGCAACGTGCTGTGTGATAACCGAGACAATTGTAAACTGCAAGGTAAACTGAGGTAAGGTTTCCGAATTCCAATTTCTGTAACCCTAGTGTGGTTAAGCCGACAGTTATAGGTACTCATTTCAATTTCCTTCTCCAGGATGCCCATTGTGTGTTCGTTGAATTAATTCTAGGTCGAAAAAGTACGAGGGCTGATCAACAAAGACTGTGACTGATTTTCGTCACACGTGTTTATTATTCCATTTCATTGTTTACATGATCTTTTTCAGAGTGGTCCCCTCCTACTTTGATGCATTTTTATAGCGTCTCTTCCAGTCTTTAAACACATGCTGCAGACCATTATTTGTCAGGTCCTTGAGAATCGCCTCACTTTTTTTGAGTCATGCTTCAGTGTTCTCAAATCGAATGCCCCTAAGCTTTGTGTTTAGTGATGGAAATAAAAAAAATCACAGGGTGCAAGATCAGGGCTATAAGGTGGATGCGGTACACAGGTAATCTGTGTAAGCAATACAGGGCCTGCCCAATAGCCATCCATAGCTGTCCGCACTGTGGATGCTATATTTGTCGCTAGAGGCGCTGCAATTCCACCTCACATGGACACCTCCGTTGACGGTATTTCTACACGTTGTATGCTTACTGGTGATGTCGTAATTTAAAATACGTCAATTATATTACAGTGGTGTACTGTTGCGTACCGTCTTGTAAACAAGACTCTAGAAACGAAGTTCCTGGAACTAGTTTCCGTTAATTCCCTTGCCAATAGCCAACCAGGGAATTATGGATTAAAGCAATAAGCAGACAAGGTATGGTACAGTAAACACGCAGACCATGTGACGGCAAAAATTAGGTTACTTATTATTATTGCTCCTGTTCTGATGATAATAATATTATCTTCGGTATAAATCTCCTGGCCCGAGAGACTGTGTCACCGTCTAGGAAGCCCGCCTCCCCCTTCAGGGGAGGAATGAACATATTTAGTATTTACATGATCCGTCAATATTAGCATATTATTTGGGAAGGTATAAGCAATGCCAGACTCCTTGGGTGTCATGGCCATCGTATTTGGCACAAATACTGAAGTAGGTACCCCAGGACTTGAAGGCTCTCTCGTACTTTCATTATAGTTCCGTGGTATACTCTACATGAAACTCACATTGAGAATTGCCAATGTCGGAACTGTGATTTGAACCTTCGAATATTCGAAGAGTGCAGCTGCCCATTCTTAGTATAACGGTTAGCTCCATTAGCTGCCGTCCTCGAGGGCCCAGCTTCGATTCCCGGTACTGCCAGAAATTTAAGACTGGCAGAAAGGTTGGGTGGTATATGGTTGAAAAGGTACATGCAGCTCACCTACATCGTTGGTGTGCCTGAAAACAGCCGCATCATATCGGGTCGAGGGTACGATATTTACGTCATCATCATCATAATCATGTACTTTATAACGTAGACACGACCCCACTTCATATTTTCAATGTTCGCCGAACCATAGAGATATTTCGAACCATTATGAATTAATTTAATATGTTTAAGTACAGTGAGCCTTCCGTGGCTCAGGCGGCAGCACGCCGGCCTCTCACCGCTGGGTTCCATGATTCAAATCGCGGTCACTCAATGTGAGATTTGTGCTGGATAAAGCGGAGGCGGGACAGGTTTCTCTCCGGGTACTCCGGTTTACCCTGTCATCTTTCATTCCAGCAACACTCTCCAATACCATTCTATTTCATCTGTCAGTCATCAAACATTGCCCCAGAGGAGAGTGACAGCCGGCACAATTACTATCCTCGCCGCTAGACGGGGGCTTCATTCATTCCATTCCTGAACAGGTCGAATAAATGGAAACAGGCTGTGGATTTAATTCATTTTTAGGTTCAGTAAAGAAAAATACAACTTAATCTTCCAGTAATTTGTCTTCAATTAATGGGTATTTGAATGTCACCATCATGAACATAATGGACGGATGTTCATTATAAATGTTCCAAAAGAAGCGTGCACGTTAACTAGTTTTTAGCCGGCCCTTATGATTAAAACTCTTTATTATAGCAATTCGAGGCCGGAAATAACTATCTGTTAATGAGGAAGTGAGCGTCTGTGTCACACTGACTGGAGTGGAGCAAGCGCGTTAAATTGGTAATCATGGTACTGCTGGGCTCAAAGTGCACCCGACTTGATTAAGCTTCGATAATAGGACATCAAAATGAATTATTAGTTACAAGTCACATTTGCTCAACCTGTAATGCGTGTAAGCTAACTTTGATTGGTCAAAATTGCTAACATTAATTTGATATATCCATAGTGATAGTTTGGGTTAGAATTTTATTCTGTGATTTATTGCGTGTTTTTGTGTTATGCCTCATTGCACTGCACGTTCTATTCTATTCACTTGAAAAACTAGGCCTGCATTGAATTGAACGTGTTCAACGCATAAGAGGCTGATGATACTTGCTGTCTATTAAGTATATTTCACTCATTTCACGGTGGTCGTCTGTGTGTCTGTGGCCACAGTGGTTTTTCAGTATATTTTCCTCCCAAAATTGCCCGTCCGTTAAATTCTTCAATGATGTTAATTGATGTATAATAATAATAATAATAATAATAATAATAATAATAATAATAATAATAATAATAATAATAATAATAATAATAATAATCTCTTGTTAGCTGTTTGTGTCATCATGATTATCAGTTTAAGGTTCTGGGGAGATGAACCGTAGTCCACCTCAAAATTACAACTAAGGTTTTGAGACTTAGAAGTTGCCCGAAGATACTCTGGCTGTTATTTGGTTTCGGCAGTAATTCTTACGACCGGACACCCTTCCTGACGTCAACCCTCCTCCTTTATCCGGGCTTGAGACTGGCGACAACAGTTAATGAGCTACACGCAAAGAAAACTTTAAACATAGGCTTATCAATGAAAAATCACAATCATTGGCTAAATGAAATTGGCAATAATGAAGAAAGCATTCAAGATAGAATAAAATTCACAAACACAAATATTCTGTAAAGCCCACGCGACTAAATACAGGATGGGCTGAACAGCGTAAAAATAACACGCGATATAATTAAGAGATATTGGAAAAAGAATAAAAACAAAAATGTGCTAATAAGTTCAAACGCGCTCGTTACTTGGGCATAAGGAATGAAAAATGATAATAATAATCTCTGCGAAAATGTCAGTGTGAGAAAGAGAAGGTTAATGTTTCATGGACATATCAAAATAATGGAGACCGGTACGCGGGTGAGCAAAATTCTCGTCCTGCAATAGCAGTGTAAGTCACAACGTCCCTCTCTTCACGAGGTACCGAGCTGGATAGCTGCAGTCGCTTAAGTATCAGGTAATCGGGAGATAGTGGGTTCGAACCCCACTGTCGGCAGCCCTGAAGATGGTTTTCCGTGGTTTCCCATTTTCACACCAGACAAATGCTGGGGCTGTACCTTAATTGAGGCCACGGCCGCTTCCTTCCCATTCCTAGGCCTTTCCTATCCCATCGTCACCATAAGACCTATCTGTGTCGGTGCGACGTAAAGCAAATAGCAAATATATACACTGACTGACAGAGCAAATGCAACACTAAGAAGGAGTGGTCAGAACTTTATGCCAATTGACGTCACTGAGGTATGCTCATGATGTGAAATGCGCCGTTGTGTTGCGCACGTAGCGAACGATAAATGGGACACGGCGTTGGCGAATGGCCCACTTCGTACCGTGATTTCTCAGCCGACAGTCATTGTAGAAGGTGTTGTCGTGTGCCACAGGACACGTGTATAGCTAAGAATGCCAGGCCGCCGTCAACGGAGGCATTTCCAGCAGAGAGACCACTTAACGAGGGATATGGTGATCGGGCTGAGAAGGGCAGGTTGGTCGCTTCGTCAAATCGCAGCCGATACCCATAGGGATGTGTCCACGGTGCAGCGCCTGTGGCGAAGATGGTTGGCGCAGGGACATGTGGCACGTGCGAGGGGTCCAGGCGCAGCCTGAGTGACGTCAGCACGCGAGGATCGGGGCATCCGCCGCCAAGCGGTGGCAGCCCTGCACTCCACGTCAACCGCCATTCTTCAGCATGTGCAAGACACCCTGGCTGTTCCAATATCGACCAGAACAATTTCCCGTCGATTGGTTGAAGGAGGCCTGCACTCCCGGCGTCCGCTCAGAAGACTACCATTGACTCCACAGCATAGACGTGCACGCCTGGCATGGTGCCGGGCTAGAGCGACTTGGATGAGGGAATGGCGGAACGTCGTGTTCTCCGATGAGTCACGCTTCTGTTCTGTCAGTGATAGTCACCGCAGACGAGTGTGGCGTCGGCGTGGAGAATGGTCAAATCCGGCAATAACTGTGGAGCGCCCTACCGCTAGATATCGCGGCATCATGGTTTGGGGCGCTATTGTGTATGATTCCACGTCACCTCTAGTGCGTATTCAAGGCACGTTAAATGCCCACCGCTACGTGCAGCATGTGCTGCGGCCGGTGGCACTCCCGTACCTTCAGGGGCTGCCCAATGCTCTGTTTCAGCAGGATAATGCCCACCCACACTCTGCTCGCATCTCCCAACAGGCTCTACGAGGTGTACAGATGCTTCCGTGGCCAGCGTACTCTCCGGATCTCTCACCAATCGAACACGTGCGGGATCTCATTGGACGCCGTTTGCAAACTCTGCCCCAGCCTCGTACGGACGACCAACTGTGGCAAATGGTTGACAGAGAATGGAGAACCATCCCTCAGGACACCATCCGCACTCTTATTGACTCTGTATCTCGACGTGTTTCTGCGTGCATCGGCGCTCGCGGTGGTCCTACATCCTACTGAGTCGATGCCGTGCGCATTGTGTAACCTGCATATCGGTTTGAAATAAACATCAATTATTCGTCCGTGCCGTCTCTGTTTTTTCCCCAACTTTCATCCCTTTCGAACCACTCCTTCTTGGTGTTGCATTTGCTCTGTCAGTCAGTGTATATATATATCTTCACGAGGTTCACCGGAAATTGAAAAAAGACCGGGCGAGTTGGCCGTGTGCGTAGAGGCGCGCGGCTGTGAGCTTGCATCTAGGAGATAGTAGGTTCGAATCCCACTATCGGCAGCCCTGAAAATGGTTTTCCGTGGTTTCCCATTTTCACACCAGGCAAATGCTGGGGCTATACCTTAATTAAGGCCACGGCCGCTTCCTTCCAACTCCTAGGCCTTTCCTATCCCATCGTCGCCATAAGACCTATCTGTGTCGGCGCAACGTAAAACCCCTAGCAAAAAAAAAAAAATGAAAAAAGTGAACATCACAACGGAAGATATCTCGGACAAAGTTAGTTTTAGGACGAAAGTCGCAGGGGTAATGAATATCACCCGAGAAATGCTTAAGAGTTTTGTCGAAGAACGGTTGGAAACCTTTCAGAGGCTAAAGGATCTCTGACTGGAAAGTAAAAAGCAAGAAAAAACATTTTGAAGGAGGACAAGACAGTTACCAGACATTTACAGATCCATCAAGGCAAACTAAAAATGACAGAGGAATTCAAATACGTAGGCGAGTGGATAGAACCTAATATTTCTGAGGAAGAGGCATTGAAATTGTACCGGAGGTACACCCGTCCCGCGCATTTAAATTAAGCGCCTTGGAGAATGTCATCTGAAATATAAACCTTGCAACAACTAGTACAAGAATTTTGAACATTTCTCAACAGATATCACTGCTATAAACTTATGTTGTGCCCTCTTGTGTAAAGATGAACTATAAAATTTGTACATCAATTTTGTGTGTTAAGGTTTCCTAAACTGAATTGTTTATACTTTGTTTTCGGTGCGTTAAAGTTTACAACACTTCTATCCCTTCCCGCCAACTTAAGATGTTGGCCAATGAAAAATTGTGTACATTTATTTTTCTGCCAATCAAAACCTTCTGGTATTTATTTGATTATCCAATGAGAATTGTGGGTGTGTCAGAGCCTTATCCCAGAGTTTTCTGGAACTTTCCCCTTGGCTATAAAAGCTGGCACATTTTCGGACCATGTTGTCTTTGTGATTACTCCAGTCTACAGTCTAGTGTGTGTTCGTAACGGAGGCGGGGGCGCCTCGTCCATCTTCAGGAGGTCCACCAGCTGAAGGTAATGGCAGGTCCAGTTTAACATGTGATAGTTATTCAAAGCTATCTCGAGGAGAAGGTTTCATATCTTTAATAATGTAAGTTTATTTCCTAAAATGTAAATTTCAAACTCTAAAGGTAAATTTCAAACTAGTCGAAAGAACTTAACCGAAATCGGGGAATAGAGAGTAAGGTACCCTCTCGTATTCCCTCTCAACTTGATTTTGACGTGACTTGGATTTTTTAACCTTTTCTATCTTGTAATTTCTGTAATTTAAATATTTTTCTACCGAGCTCGATAGCTGCAGTCGCTTAAGTGCAGCCAGTATCCAGTAATCGGGAGATAGTGGGTTCGAGTCCCACTGTCGGCAGCCCTGAAGATGGTTTTCAGTGGTTTCCCATTTTCACACCAGGCAAATGCCGGGGCTGTACCTTAATTAAGGCCACGGCCGCTTCCTTCCAATTCCTAGGCCTTTCCTATCCCATCGTCGCCATAAGACATATCTGTGTCGGTGCGACGTAAAGCAAATAGCAAAAAAATAAATATTTTTCTCCATCTAGTCACCACCGTAATATGGGCTTAGCCTCTGTAACGTTGGACCATAAGCCCAAATAGGGTTTTATGCATATAATGCCAATTTTAAGGAGAGCAAGTGTTCACGTCCTCACCATTTTGAATTTTGGGCCAGTAAATTTAACCTATTGTTTTTACCAAAGGCCTTGTAGAATGGGTAGGACCTACTTGTTACCACTGCTAAACTCTATTTCATTTTTTTCATGTTAAAGATATCAGACTGGTGAGCATTTAAGACAATGAATTCTGTGTAATTTTGTTAAATATGGGTTGTGCCTTTTATAGGCCTGGAAAGTGTGAATTTTCGGAAATAGATTCCAAAGTGTAAATTGATAGAGCAATAATGTTCTTCCTGTTGATATAAAAGCAGTCGGGAGATCCATCTCCTTGACTATTGATTCAATGCAGCAGTAGGTAAAATTGTAATTGGGAGCTCCAAGCTCAAGCTGTAAAATTGTTATCTGATTATTTTAGACTTCTCTAAATTGTTGTTCAAGCTTACGAGCTAACTTTTGTAACTAATTGTTAATTACTTGGCAAAGATTTAAGATTTGAAAAGAAGAAAGGAAAGGTTAAGAAAAGAAATAAAACTGCCAATTTTTTAGTTTTAATCAATCTTTCGATCTTCGTATATCCACCCATTCGTGCCCGCACCTTCTTTCACCTCTGTAATCCACCATAAACACGGTAACAGAAACCAAGAATGAACAAGATGGAAATGGCCTGCCAAGTCACGAAATATATCCATAACTAATTGTCACTGTCTTTCAAGTCCAAGCTTAGAGATCACTGTACAGTAATTCGACCTGGAGCTCTGTATGCAGCAGAATGCATCTCAGTGAATAAGAGAGGTCTGTCAGAACTACTAGACGCCAAAGAAAGGACGTTGCTAAGGAAGATCTTGGGCCCAGTAAAGGAAACTGGAGAATATAGGAGAAGGCACTATCATGAACTATATCTGCATATGGAGAAAATAACAGACGCTGTTTGGAAAAGGAGGATTTCTTTATATGGTCACGTAACACGAATGAGACCTGAAAGATTGTCCACTTGGATCTTTGCCTACTTTCTGAATAAGAAAATTAAAGGGCTCTGCTTCACCGAGGAGGAAAAAGATGCACACGAATTGGATATCTTTCGTGGTGATATCTTGCAACGTGACCGTTTAAAGAAGAAGTTCTACAGAGTTGTTGAACAAAACCTACAATGAAGACAGGCAAGACGTGGACCGAAGAACGGAACGAAGCTCACCGAAGAAGGATGCGGGAGTACTGCGCGAGTGGTAAAGCTCAAGACAGAAAACGGTTGAAATAGCGTAGTCCATACCTGGCCGAAACGAAAGAAGAAGAAGAAGAAGAAGAAGAAGAAGAATGTGGCCTCATCTTTTGTATTGTAGGCAGGCGCTTTGATATGGTACCATTTAGGTGGACTGTGCACCGACATTCTAATTGTACTGCCGTGTAACAGATTCTTATGCAGAATTACTGTACTGTAGTCGGATGGATAATGTGAGCTACACAATTATAACATCAGCATCACGGGTGGCTCCTCAACAGGTTTGTACAACCCCGAATTACTTTCCTGGATTCCCGACTTTCTCACCAGGTCATTACTTTGAAGTCTTCCTTCGTGACTTGCTGGCGTCTTGTTTTGTTTGTCTTAAAGCTGGCGTCTTGTTTTGTTTGTCTGCAGAAGGCTATGCGCCGCCAGTAGCCTTCACGTTTGCAGAAGATTTGCAGGCAAGTTTCGAACCTACGGAAGTTTAGTTCGTAAAGGAATTTGGCTAATGCGTGGACAGGGGGTGGGGGCTAAAGGCGTGGTTTATTTTTCTATTGAGAGAGTTTTGTCAAACTTGCAGTAGTTCTTAATTTAAATTCCATTTCACCTTACTGATTTCTCATACAAATCTTGAATATGATCCAATTTTATCACTTGCATGTTATGCATTTTGCCCAGTTATCCAGCCCTTTAAAGTGAGCTGTTCTCGTCGGGAACTTTCATGAACGAAAAGATATGCTGTCACGTATTTTGTATAAAAGCAACATGCACACACACGCAGAAGAGTAAGTTAAGTAAGATCTTGTCTTCGACATTAAAGTACTAAAGCGTTGCCGTTCTCAAAGTCGTCATTTTCGTAAGCTGTCAAGATATTATCTTCCTTGCCTCCTGACTGATCAGGAATATTGCATTTAAATTTGATCTGTTGAACGAAAATAATTCCAAACATTTTGCTGCTGTAGAGTGATTGTCCATGATATTTTCCGTCATTTGAAAGACGGATAAACTACCTGTATATACAGGTATCGGAATTCTTGTAGTTAGCCGTTTTCCTTAGTAAATCGTGCAAGCCCTCAGGTACAGCGTTTGTAAGTATGTTCAGAACTTCTTTCCTGCTTTGAAATCCATTGATAACCACCACATTTCCAAACCACCAGCCGCCACTGATCAAGCTTTTTGTCCGCTCTTCAAAAGTGAGCTGCCTCGGTCGGAATCGAAATCGCGTATTTGTAATCATGAGTTCACTGGCTCCGCTTATGGTTTGATCTTCCCCGTAGGGCAGGTGCTTTTAAAACGGCAACATTCAGTGACGGCACTGCTTCGGGGCGATGAAAAAGGTCGATTTTGGAGTGTTACCGGAATTAAATTGATAGTGGGGGATCGGAGGTCGCGGGGAAAACTCCCTCCCACCTCCGCTTTCTCCAGCACAAATTTCACATCCTCCGGTTGAGATTTGAAACTGGAATGCAGTGTTGAAAGACCGATGTATAACCATCTGATCAATCACTTAACCCTCAGTACAGTGAGAAACTTTATTTTCTTTTATTTCACCCCTTAATCCTCCGCATAGTGAGAGCATTCTTTTAAACCCTGCGTTCAAATCTCGGTAGGACCAGTGCTAGAGAGATAACGCATTAACATTCGTTTTAATCATACTTCCACCGACCTCGGTAGCTGCAGTCGCGTAAGTGCGGGCGGTATCCAGTATTCGGGAGATACTGAGTTCGAACCCCACTGTTGGCAGCTCTGAAGATGGTTTTCTGTGGTTTCCCATTTCACACCAGGCTGTACCTTGCTTCCTTCCCACTTCTAGCCCTTCACTGTCCCATTGTTGCCATAAGACCTATCTGTGTCGGTGCGACGTAAAGCAAAATGTAAAAAAAAACAAAAAACAAAAAAAACCAAACTTCCATACTGGAGCTGATAATCGAAGTGATTTTGTACTTTAAATAAATAAATAAATAAATAAATAAATAAATAAATAAATAAATAAATAAATAAATAAATAAATTAATTAATTAATTAATTAATTAATAAGTTGGTCGGTCGGTCGGTCGGTTCCGCACTTGCTAGATAGACTATAACCGAGCTCGATAGCTGCAGTCGCTTAAGTACGGCCAGTATCCAGTATTCGGGAGATAGTAGGTTCGAACCCCACTGTCGGCAGCCCTGAAAATGGTTTTCCGTGGTTTCCCATTTTCACACCAGGAAAATGCAGGGGCTGTACCTTAATTAAGGCCACGGCCGCTTCCTTCCCACTCCTAGCCCTTCCCTGTCCCATCGTCGCCATAAGACCTATCTGTGTCGGTGCGACGTAGAGCAACTAACAAAAAAAAAAAAAAAAAAAAAAAAGAAAGAGATAGACTATACAGTTCTACCGGTCCAAATATCCCAATCCTTTACATAAGCATAGCAGTTCCTTTACGTACGGATTTTCTAAGACGACAGTGCTAATCTAGTATCAGCTGACTACCTTTCCTCCTCGCCCCTGTCAACAGGTAAAGTCATGCCTGGAATACGCAACAACTACCCTCACCGACCTTACTTCGCGCCAACTCTCTCTCGCTACTGCAAATCTACAGTAGTTTCTGCCTAAAGAGTTATTGAATACCTAAAAGTGTTGAATATTTAAAATTAATTTTAATTTTAAAGATAGACGAAAAAGGGGCCGATGACCTGCAATGTTAGGCCCCTTAAAACAACAAGCATCATCATCATCATCATCATCATCATCATCATAGACGAAAATGTCTAGGACATAATTTGCTTAGATTGGCCTAATCTACTCCCAGTTTAACGGACTTCATTTATTTCATTTCCATCCCATATGCTATTAAAGAATATGTCGACGGTGGATGAGATTGATTCTAGTCTGGAGTCTAAGAACGTTTGTGCAAGAGACGTGTTTTCCCCTAGAGAATTCATCTTGGAAACAATCCTCCTTTGCACCCTCTTCGAATGAAGCACAGCTGCAACTTTTCTCAATTTTCTCCGTCTCACTATATTCTTATGCGAAAAATCACACACGTATTATACCAGAAGTTAATTAAGAAGTCTAATTGCATTTATTTTGGTGTGTTATCGAATTTCTTCAGTATATTTCAGAATAGTTAAGATTGCAGTCAAGATTTCTTTGTCATAAATTCCATTAATTTGAATTCAAGAACACGTAAGTGCATTTATGAAAGCACTATTGTGAACGGTCGTAGTTTGTGCTATACTTGTTTGTCTTGATCTTGTTGAAATTCCTCTCCCTCAATAGCTGAAGTAATATGAATCCATTAATAAATCATTGGTTCCATTTCCTTTTATTAATTTATATTTCCTACCGCTTTTCAAGAAGTTCGAAAGAAAGCCATTAATTAGTCCTTAGAACGAACTGTTATCAGAAAATTCATTCCAATCCTTAATATGTGACCTGTTCTTTTACTACCAACTACCGAGCTCGATAGCTGCAGTCGCTTAAGTGCGGCCAGTATCCAGTATTCGGGAGATAGTAGGTTCGAACCCCACTGTCGGCAGCCCTGAAAATGGTTTTCCGTGGTTTCCCATTTTCACACCAGGCAAATGCTGGGGCTGTACCTTAATTAAGGCCACGGCCGCTTCCTTCCCACTCCTAGCCCTTTCCTGTCCCATCGTCGCCGTAAGACCTATCTGTGTCGGTGCGACGTAAAACAACTAGCAAAAAAAAAAAAAAAATTACTACCAACTAGAGGGAAGAATATTCTGGATGTGATGCTGGTGAAACCAGATAAGCTCTACATAGAAATTGAAGTAGTAGATGGTATTAATGATAACGAAGCTGCTTTTTGTCGTAGTTAAAAATAAATGTGATAGAAAGGAAGGTCGTAAAAGTAGCACTATTAGTCACTACCATACAGCTGATACGACAGGAATGAGGGAGTTTAAAAAAAAGTTGTTATGATTGGTGGTAAACGGTAAATAAAATGTAAACAGACTGTGGGATGGGTTTAAAGCAATTGTTGCAGAATGTAAAAACAAGTATGTACCTTTAAAGCTGGTAAGGAATGGCAAAGTCTCGGTATATTATAACAGAGAAGTAAAGAGTCTAAGAAGGAGGTACAGCTTTTGATTACTGCTTGAGTGAAAGCGCTATACTAAATGAATAGAGAGTTGCTGTAGTATTCCCTGTGTATAAAGGAAAAGGTGATTACCAAGTCTTGTTATAATGGATAACATGATATTTCTTATTCACAGGTACGTACCAGGATCCATACCTCTTTACTGCCACGCACTGGTGAGGAAACGTCAGTTTTTTACACAACGCACGAACCACGATATCTCCTCATCGTTGGTAATGTAATTACTGATCTAATTCTTTCACTCTGCTTGGCTACTGTCTCGTTTGTTATTGTCTCATTCTTATGTTATAAATAATTGGACTATGCGATCAACAACGTCGTTTTCTTATTAATATTGCTTGATATCCGCGGCATTGTGACTTCTGCCGAGGTACTATGTTCATTTTATTTTTTATTTGGGAGTCAAAATGCAAAACGTGCCCTTTACGTGTTATAAATTGCTATCTAATCATACTCGTGGAGTGGATTTAGACAATTAACACAAAGCGTGTCCAATGAAATTCGCCAAGGCCCGGATTTAAACCTGTCAGTTTGGCTTCCGATTCCTTTAATGGTACTGGTAATACTCTTGAATATTTATGATAAATACGAACACACACCCGATGATTACATGTTTGATTGTATGAGTAGAAGTACAATGATAGATTTTTATTCCTGGCCTTTTCCCCCAATATGTTGTGGTCTCCAATTGATGTGGATTAAAAACTTCGACTAGTATAGGTTGTGCAGCCACTTCTATTTGACAGTTCTCCGTGTATGAACGCGTTGGGCCTGCTTAGCATTTGCGAATTTCGTCTTTCTGATAAGAAGTTCATTAGCAACACACTGAGGTTGATAAGACTAGATGTCTGTAACGGGGCCACGAACAATACGATATTTTTTGGAGCCATATTTTCAGACATTTCGAATTTGTTCAGGGAACACATATATGAATCTTCGTGGTGGGAGATACGAAGTGGTCTCGTAAAACTAATTCTGTAGTACATGAACTCTAAAACAGTTTATTTTTGTACCGACGGAAGTCCGAAAAAATAACTTTATTGGCTTTGGCGGACTCTTAAAAGAAATACATATATAACGTTCTTCATAAACAAATTGGTTGCCACATATCCTTGCGTAGAAACTTGTTTCCTTTAAAATGCGCAACTAATATGAGAAATATGAGAAATGTTAACTCAATATGATATTTTATTTTGGTTTAAAACAAAATTTAATTGCTCATTTCCGAACAAGCCCCATAGCTAGCCTACTCGCTGAATATGGTGTGCCACCTTTACACCTGAGGCGCCACCAGCTCCTTCTGGCGTATGCTGCTAATTTGCGACATATGTCACTTCACCCAAGCTATCCTTGCGTATTCAACAATGGAAACTGTTGGGGCCCGATGACCTTCGATGTTAGGCCCCTTTAAACAACAAGCATCAAGCAAGCAAGGAAACCGTTGGTTGTACGCCGCTTATCCTCGAGCAACGCGGCTGGTTTGAATACGCTTTGATAGCAGTCAGATATTTTCACGTACCTTCGGTTCCTTGCCTTGCCAGACAACCAAGTGGGGTACCTCCGTGGGTTGTACGGCGACCTGAAATAATCCTGGATCTGCACACTGGCCCGAAGGAAAACACGGATCCTTCAATTTATCGGAGGCTCTTCCTGTCCGTTGTTGGCCGGTATCCAGGTTCAGTCGTCGTTTACACGGATGGTTCAAGGATAGAAACGAAGGGGGGCTGTGCGTTGTTGTCGACAATGATAGGTTTATTTTTGCTCTCCCGGAAACCTGTAGTGTGTACACAGCAGAGCTCTATCTGTGAAGTCTGCGGTACGCACTGTCCGATGAGCGCTGACACTTTCTTCTGTGTACTGACTTCTTGAGTTCGCTACAGTCTATTGATACCTGTTTCCCTCGGCACCCTCTGGTGCAGCGGATCCAGGACCTACTGGCCGGGTGTTCGGATGCCGGCACCAGAATCACGTTTATGTGGCTCCCAAGCTACATGGGTGTGGAGGGAAATGAATTAGCCGATAAGGCTGCCAAGGAGACAGTTACACTGCCCCCGTTGCCTTACAAAGTTCCAGCAAGTGATATCCGCACTCAGCTGAGACATCTGGTTATGTCCCATTGTAAGATGGAGTTTCAGGCCATTCCACTTCCAAATAAGCTGAGAGCGATTAAAGGAACAACGAAGGTATGCAGGACTTCCCTTCGGGCTTCTCGGAGGGAAGCAGTGGTATTATGTCGTCTTCGGATCGGCCACGGTATACTGACGCACTCCCATCTATTGAAAGGGGAACCCCCTCCGATGTGTACTTGCGGGGATCATCTTACCGTGGTACACATCCTTACGGAGTGTGTGGACCTGGTCGATCTGCGCCGTAGGCTTAACCTCCCTAGTACAATCTCCTGCGAGATGATGAGCGGTCAGCAGGCCTCGTCATCCGTTTCATGGGGGATAGTGATCGTTTTACCGTGTGTAATGATGTCCTTTGTCCTAATGTATTTGTGTTATCTGCGCCTTTATCCCATTGACTTTATTTTAGTTTGTGTTGCGTATTTTAATGTGTTATTTTAACTTCTAACGTAAATTATATATATCTGTACTTCCAGGCAATGCCTTATTCCTTTGTTACCTTTATTTTATATTTTTTATTAGAAAATAAGGCATTGCGAATTAGATCCACTGATTGTTTTAATCTCATAATCATTTTTCTTCATCACCACTTTTTCTTAACTCAAGTCAGTGGATACATTTTAAACTTTTAATCATCATATATCATGTCGTCCATCTCGTTCCATTAGAGGCCGATGACCTTCGATGTTAGGCCCCTTTAAACAACAATCATCATCATCATCATCATCATCATCATCATCATCATTATCATCATCATCATCATCATCATCATCAAAGAGCTTTCTGGAAAAATGAGGTGTCGACCATGTCCTATTCGTCCGCTGAAGTTCAGCTTTTCGTACTTAATACATGAAATGGAAATGAAATGGCGAATGTCTTTTAGTGCCGGGATGTGTCCGATGACTTCGGCTCGCCAGATGCCGGTCTTTTGATTTAACTCCCGTAGGCGACCTGCGCGTCGTGATGAGGATGAATTGATGATGAAGTCGACACATACACCCAGTCACCGTGCCAGGGCAATTAAGCAATTATGGTTAAAATTCCCGAACCTGTCGGGAATCGAACCCAGGGTCCCTGTGACCAAAGGTCAGCACGCTAACCACTTAGCCGTGGAGCCGGACCTTAATACATGAATAACTATTTACGTGGTGATGCTAAGATAAAATAAAGAGAATAACTATGGAGATGGGATATCCTGAGCCACAATTAAGGACGTGATATTTGTAAGCATTCCGTATGCTGCAATGTATTCATTATTGGCCAGATATCATTTTAGTCTTCATGAATACCGTACCGTATCGTTATCTTTACTGCATTTCCCACACATGGATGTAGGAAATCCAATCTAGGAATTTGCATTTCGATGAATTGCACGATTGGTGATCATAATTGTGGTTCCAGAACCTATCAGCTGTGGTGGTATTGTTTCCAAATATTAAGAGCTGGAGTACTATAGCATATGTTCTCACCATGTTACTCTCACTTGAAATCGGAATTGATTTCTATTCCCAGCATGGTTTAGCTCACTTGAGTATTCAGAGGTTCTGTTGTAGAGTAAAATGAATTAAATACATTTACATAAATATAACACTATGCACAATGAATAAAAAGGATCTTTTTGGAGCGCTACCAATAGTGAGATGTTTAGCTGAAATTGGAATGCAGATTGAATATGTGAAAAATATGTTTACCCCTGTTTGCTGTCATTTTATGTTGATACTATCTGTGGCATTGTATGACGAGTCAGCATAGGAATATAACAATTTGTTAAAGTGCAGAGCTTTGCTTCCGTGCTGTGTGGTAGCATGCAGTATCCCACGTTTCATTTTACGTGAGTTGGTTATTCTTCCAAGTATTTTATTGTTTGCAAGGTCGCAAAGCTAGTTGGACATACAGAACTGTGCACGAGCTTAGTTAATTCGCAGAGGCTTGTAGAATGAACGCTGTAACGGATAACAGTCTATAATGCAGATGCGTACATATGGGCCATTCAAAAAGAAACGAGCCGGAGGCTATAAAATGAAAACCTGTACCGTTATTTCAAAAGTATTGCCCAGCACTGTAGAGGCACTTGTCCCACTGCGACACAAGCTGTCTCGTAAAATTCCTGGGGCTGCGTTGCCTCTCAGAGCCTTCTTTAGCTCACATTGAATTTTTTGGTTTGCGGTGATCCTGCATGTTTCCTCTGGAGACTTTGTCGTTTTGACTCGGGTTCGAAGTGATATGACACCATGTCTCGTCTCCAGCGACCACTCGTGACAGGAACTCATCCCCATCCTTGGCATAGCGCAGCAGATGTTCAAGAGAGAGGTCCACTAGACAAGCTTCCTGTGCTGGTTTTATACTGTGGGACACCCATTGGGCGCACTTTTAGCGAAATTTCAATCTATCTTTAATGATGGCGTGAATATTTCCGATGCTCACTCCGACCTCTGCAGCAATGGCTGCTACCGTAACTCGTCGAACTTACATCCACCTGCTGGACAATGACATCGGTAATGCGGTGTGGCGTTCCAGACCGAGCATCATCGGCCAACGACATTCGTCCTTCCCTGAATCGCTTGTTCCATGCCTTGACCCTTGCAACGGAAAAGCAGTGCTCTCCGTACATTTCTGCCATTATTCGATGAATTTGCGTTCCCCTCACTCCTTGTGCAGTCAGGAAACGTTCTACACCCCTTTGCTCTTCTTTTGAAACCTCCATTTCACTGTTTTCAGCACGACTGGGAGTAGTGGAAGATCAACCGGTGTGCGTGCTCGATCTGTCGTCACGTGGTGTGCACCCATGTCCCTCTAGCGGCGAGTTTAAGACCTCAGTGCTCTTATAGGGAAAGCAGCTGCTTCCTCAGGCTATTGCATTACGATCCTTTCAGCGGTTTCCATTTTGTAGCATCCGGTTCGTTTCTTTTTGAATGGCCCTCATGCACGTATGTATGCATGTATGTAATATATACTTTGGAATTTTGAACATTTTAGGTTCATGTAGGCTTCGTTACTGATACATGAATCTTTGCTTCCTCGTTTTTTTGTCTTGTGTGTGTGTGTGTTTGTTTTCCTGGTCCATTAAAGCTATGAGGTGAAGAAACAAGCCGCAACCTTCCAATAGGTCCCATTCCAGCACTTATGAGGACAGGAAGCCAGATACTGAGAAATATGTACATTGGGGATGGCCGGCGTGGAATTATATCCCACCACCAGGTTCAAATGAAATAGCGTATGGCTATTAGTGTCGGGAGTGTCCGAGGACATGTTTGGCTCGCCAGGTGAAGGTCTTTTGATTTGACTTTCGTAGGCGACCTGTGTGTCATGATGAGGATGAAATCTGTAACGACTGTGAAAAACGCGGTAACGGACAATGCACTTCCTAGCTATTATTTTCCTTAAGACTGGTCACGCCCCTCAGCCACGTACGGATATGCAGTCAATCAGAACAATTGTCGTTGTGTTCATTTTAATATGGTTATGTGTACAGGAAAATGAATCTTACATACCTTGTAGCATAGGCATGCTGCAGAAATGTTTGCATGATTCCCTCCTACAGTATAATGCATGTAAGATAGGAGAACTAGGTTTTACCAAGAATACTCAGCCATAAAGATAACCGACTTTAACAGTAGGAAAGTTCATCAATTTTATGGTAAAACACAAGCGAGGTCTATGCAAAGGGAGAGATAGAATGTATTGTCCGCCTTCCTGCACGTGTCCTGATAGCGTTAACAACACACAGGGAAGGCGGTGATTAAAAATAAGGTAGAGCGCTTCCCCTGTTTACGTAACTCATGCAGGCCTTCCTCTACATAGCTTAAATTCATTGCTACTAATTTGCAACATAATTTTTACAATTTTACAATGTAAGAATTTCAACAATTTACGTTTTAATATATACTACAGTATAAAAACTGAAATGACCTAATTTAACATATTAAATTTTTACAACCTAAAGTATAAACTCAACTGACTAAAGTATCACTAAACTAAAGCATCACAAAGTAAACTAAGTAAAGTGTAAACTACAACACGTTACAATACTAGTTGCTTTACGTCGCACCGACACAGATAGGTCTTATGGCGACGATGGGACAGGAAAGGGCTAGGAGTGGGAAGGAAGCGGTCGTGGCCTTAATTAAGGTACAGCCCCAGCATTTGTCCGGTGTGAAAATGGGAAACCACGGAAAACCATTTTCAGGGCTGCCGACAGTGGGGTTCGAACCTACTATCTCCCGAATACTGGATACTGGCCGCATTTAAGCGACTTCAGCTATCGAGCTCGGTACTCGTTATAATAAATGACTATATTCCCTCTCGTTCATACATCCCATTCACCCTCAAGAAAGACTGGATGTGCTTATAAGATGACGCTGGCAGACGATTTTAAACTTTGTCTTACATTTAGTTTCCACCGGGCGAGTTGGCCGTGCGGATAGGGGCGCGCAGCTGTGAGCTTACACTCGGGAGATAGTGGGTTAGAACCCCACTCTCGGCAGCTCTGAAAATGGATTTCCGTGGTTTCCCTACTTACACACCAGGCAAATGTTGGGTCTGTTCCTTAATTAAGGCCGTTCCTGTCCTGTCGTCGCCATACGTCGGTGCGACGTAAAGCAAATTGTAAAAAAAAAAAAAGAGAGAGAGATTTAGCTTCCCTGATGTCATTGGGGAGTTCATTCCACCAGCTCGTGGTGGTTATCGTGAACGATCTGTTGTAGGTTACGGTTTGATGTACAGGAATTTCTAGCGTACAGTCGGATCGGGTATTGAACAGATGTAGTGAACTAAGGTAGCCCCCTGTGGTTGAGGGCGGTAGAATAACGTCCACGGTATCCCCTGCCTGTAGTAAGAGGCGACTAAAATGGGCCCCAGGGGCTCTCAACTTGGGAGCGTGGGTTGGCGAGCACGGGGCCCTGAGCTGAGTCCTGGCAATGCTTCCACTTACTTGTGCCAGGCTCCTCACTTTAATCTATCCTATCCGACCTCCCTTTGTCAGCTCTTGTTTTTTTCCGACCCCGACGGTATTAGAGCATTCGAGGCCTAGGGAGTTTTTCATTTTCACGCCCTTCGTGGCCGATGTCTTCATTTTTCGAAGTGTCGGATCCCTTCCATGATTTCCCTCTGATTAGTGTTATATAGAGGATTGTTGCCTAGTTGCACTTCCTCTTAAAACAATAATCACCACCACCACCACCAGAACTAAGGTAGCGAAATCTGGTGGATAGATGAGGAGGAGTGTTTTCAGAAAGTACTTGATACACCAAAGTAGTTGCATGGAGTCTACGTCTGTCATTCAGTCGTAACGAAGATAACTGTGTATGGTATGGGAATACGTGGGCATGTGGACGTATGCCGAATGCATACCTGAGACATGCATTTTGGGCAGGTGTAGTCTCATGCTTTGTTCATTATTGATATCAATAAAAACTTTATCACAGTATTCGATATTTGGAAATAAAATTGACTGAATGAGCCTTATTTTCAGGGAACAAGGAAATATATTTTTAACCCGCTTCAGCGGATGCAAGCTTTTATATATCTTTTTGCACACATTTGTCACATGTTGCGACCAGTTTAATGTTTCATAACTGTTTCACAATATGGAATAGTGGTATTGTTTGTTACTACAGAAGGAATATCGTATTGTTTTAAAAAGTGTAAGTTTCTCGAAGTGCAAATGATTATGATTACTTTCGATATTCAGTAATTAACAGCAGTTTTTATCCTGTCAGGGGTTGTAGGATATAAAAAAATAGAGCACGACTAAGTAGTATTGTAGTGTAGTCGTATATTAATTACCTTATTACTATCCCAGACAATATATCCCTCCGTTCATTTATTTTTTGCAAATAAGTTATTTTATTTTTAATTTCATTTTTCCCCCCATAAAGAATGGCTAAGGAGCGCGAGTGTACTTACTGTGGATGTGGCGAGGCATTGAGGGGTATGAGGGAGGAGTTGGCAAGTTTGAGGGAGATAATTAGGATTCTCACAGAAGACAGGAAGGAAGATAGGACTCCCCCAAACAATGTACAGGTTACAGTAGGTGTACAAGAGGGAGGGAAAGGAAAGGGAGGAGTTGTAGAAGACAGGTGGTCTAATGTTCTAAGGGGAAGGAGATTGCAGGCTAAGGGCTCTATTCAGAATCATAATTCAGGACAGGTGTCTGTGCGAAATCGGTACGAGTCACTCCAGGTAGAACAACAGAGGGAAGATGAGGGACAGGGAACTGTTGCTGAGATGTGTGGAAGTAGGAGGAAGGGAAAAGGTAGGAAAGGAAAATGTAGAGTAGAGGATAGGAAAAGACAGGTGGAACAGGGTCATGGGAAGGAGAAAAGGGAGGAGGAAGTAGCTTCTGCAGCTATCAGGAAAGATAGGGCTGACCAGGAGGGGAGGGGATCAAATGAGGTGGGTAGGGTTGAGGCTCTGGTCATGGGGGATTCCATCGTTAGACACGTGGGGAAAGTGTGTGGAGGAAAGGGTACCAGGGTAGAGTGTTATCCAGGAATTAGGTTGAGGCAGATGTTGAGGAAAGTAGAAGAGAGAGAGGAGGCGAAGGAGAAGGTGGTAGTGTTTCACGTTGGTACCAACAATGTAAGGCAAGCTGATATAAGTACCAACATAGTTGGAGATGTGTGGGATCTGGTAAATGCAGCACGGGTGAAGTTTAAGAAAGCGGAGATTGTTATTAGTGGAATACTGTGTAGAAGGGATACTGACTGGAGGGTGATTGGGGATTTAAATGAGAATATGGAGTGGGTATGTGGGAAACTGGGAGTGAAATTTCTAGATCCTAATGGGTGGGTAGGAGATAGGGATCTGCGCTCAGATGGCCTTCATTTAAACCGCAGTGGTACGTATAAGTTAGGAAATTTGTTTGGAAGGGTAATAGGGATGTACATTCAGGGAAACGGGATGGCCTCGGGAGCGGTGATAAGGGAACAGGGAACTGGAAATCAAGTAGGGATGACATAAAATTGTTAGTGTTGAACTGTAGAAGTATTGTAAGGAAAGGAATAGAATTAAGTAATTTAATAGATATATATTTACCAGATATTGTAATAGGATTGAATCATGGCTGAGAAATGATATAATGGATGCAGAAATTTTCTCACGGCACTGGAGTGTGTATCGTAGAGATAGGATAGGAAGGGTGGGAGGGGGAGTGTTCATTCTGGTGAAAGAAGAATTTGTAAGCTACGAAAAAGTTAAAGATGAGACACATGAAATTCTAGGTGTAAGGCTCATTTCTAAAGATAATAAGCAACTTGATATATTTGGAGTGTACAGATCGGGAAAGGGTAGCACTGACGCGGATTCGGAATTATTTGATAGGATAGTCAGCTATGTGGGAAACGACATGGAAAGAAATGTGATTGTAGCGGGAGATCTGAATTTGCCAGATGTCAATTGGGAAGGAAATGCGAACGACAGGAAGCATGACCAAGAAATGGCAAATAAGTTAATATGGGAAGGACAGCTGATTCAGAAAGTGATGGAACCAACCAGAGGGAAAAATATCCTGGATGTGGTGATGATAAAACCAGATGAGCTCTATAGGAAAACTGAAGTAATAGATGGTATTAGTGATCATGAAGCTGTTTTTGTGGTAGTTAAAAATAAATGTGATAGAAAGGAAGGTCTTAAAAGTAGGACTGTTAGGCAGTACCATATGGCTAATAAAGCAGGCATGAGGCAGTTTCTAAAAAGTAGCTATGATCGGTGGAAAATGGTAAATAAAAATGTAAACAGACTCTGGGATGGGTTTAAAGAAATTGTTGAGGAATGCGAAAACAGGTTTGTACCATTAAGGGTGGTAAGGAATGGTAAAGACCCACCTTATTATAATAGAGAAATAAAGAGACTAAGAAGGAGGTGCAGACTGGAAAGAAATAGAGTTAGAAATGGCTGTGGAAGTAAGGAGAAATTGAAGGAACTTACTAGAAAATTGAATCTAGCAAAGAAGGCAGCTAAGGATAACATGATGGCAAGCATAATTGGCAGTCATACGAATTTTAGTGAAAAATGGAAGGGTATGTATAGGTATTTTAAGGCAGAAACAGGTTCCAAGAAGGACATTCCAGGAATAATTAATGAACAAGGGGAGTGTGTATGTGATGATCTTCAAAAGGCAGAAGTATTCAGTCAGCAGTATGTAAAGATTGTTGGTTACAAGGATGATGTCGAGATAGAGGGGGAGACTAAGGCCAAGAAGTAATAAAATTTACGTATGATAACAATGACATTTACAATAAGATACAAAAGTTGAAAACTAGAAAAGCGGCTGGAATTGATCAGATTTCTGGGGATATACTAAAGACAATGGGTTGGGATATAGTACCATATCTGAAGTACTTATTTGATTATTGTTTGGTCGGAGGAGCTATACCAGATGAATGGAGAGTTGCTATTGTAGCCCCGGTGTATAAAGGAAAGGGTGATAGACATAAAGCTGAAAATTACAGGCCAGTAAGTTTGACATGCATTGTATGTAAGCTTTGGGAAGGCATTCTTTCTGATTATATTAGACATGCTTGTGAAATTAATAACTGGTTCGATAGAAGGCAATTCGGTTTTAGGAAAGATTATTCCACTGAAGTTCAACTTGTAGGATTCCAGCAAGATATAGCAGATATCTTGGATTCTGGAGGTCAAATGGACTGTATCGCGATTGACCTGTCTAAAGCATTTGATAGGGTGGATCATGGGAGACTACTGGCAAAAATGAGTGCAATTGGACTAGACAAAAGAGTGACTGAATGGGTTGCTATATTTCTAGAAAATAGATCTCAGAGAGTTAGAGTAGGTGAAGTTTTGTCTGACCCTGTAATAGTTGAGAGGGGAGTTCCTCAGGGCAGTGTTATCGGACCTTTATGTTTTCTTATATATATAAATGATATGAGTAAAGGAGTGGAATCGGAGGTAAGGCTTTTTGCGGATGATGTTATTCTCTATAGAGTGATAAATAAGTTACAAGATTGTGAGCAGCTGCAATGTGATCTCGAAAATGTTGTGAGATGGACAGCAGGCAATGGTATGTTGATAAACGGGGTTAAAAGTCAGGTTGTGAGTTTCACAAATAGGAAAAGTCCTCTCAGTTTTAATTACTGCGTTGATGGGGTGAAAGTTCCTTTTGGGGATCATTGTAAGTATCTAGGTGTTAATATAAGGAAAGATCTTCATTGGGGTAATCACATAAATGAGATTGTAAATAAAGGGTACAGATCTCTGCACATGGTTATGAGGGTGTTTAGGGGTTGTAGTAAGGATGTAAAGGAGAGTGCATATAAATCTCTGGTAAGACCCCAACTAGAGTATGGTTCCAGTGTATGGGACCCTCACCAGGATTACCTGATTCAAGAAGTGGAAAAAATCCAAAGAAAAGCAGCTCGATTTGTTCTGGGTGATTTCCGACAAAAGAGTAGCGTTACAAAAATGTTGCAATGTTTGAGTTGGGAAGAATTGAGAGAAAGAAGAAGAGCTGCTCGACTAAGTGGTATGTTCCGAGCTGTCAGCGGAGAGATGGCGTGGAATGACATTAGTAGACGAATAAGTTTGAATGGCGTTTATAAAAGTAGGAAAGATCACAATATGAAGATAAAGTTGGAATTCAAGAGGACAAACTGGGGCAAATATTCATTTATAGGAAGGGGAGTTAGGGATTGGAATAACTTACCAAGGGAGATGTTCAATAAATTTCCAATTTCTTTGAAATCATTTAGGAAAAGGCTAGGAAAGCAACAGATAGGGAATCTGCCACCTGGGCGACTGCCCTAAATGCAGATCAGTATTGATTGATTGATTGATTGATTGATTGATTGATTGATTGATTGATATTGCTTGCGTTTGAAGAGGATTAATTTTGAGATTGTTACTCAATGCAAAATTACTTATAATACTTCCCGCGTTAACTTGTCGCACAGCACTCTGAATTTTATCAGCTCTAGATCTGCAGATCATCAGCATAAAGATGATACTCGCGGTGTATAATCTATTTGACAACATCGTATTTGTAAATTTCAAAAAGCAGTGGTACCAGTACAGACCCGTGGGGAAAGCCGAGGGGTTTGTTAAGCCACTCAGATCTGTTATTTTCTTTGACATACTGACAGCGTTTTCGAGGTACGAACTGAATAAGTGTATTGCCGTCTTGCTGAAATTTAATGAATCCAGTTTCGGAAGTAGCAGTTGAGGAACAGCCGTATCAAAAGCACTCGAAAAATCGAGTAGAACCAGAACAGTAACTTGTCGAGTCTCCATTGCGTGTTGGAATAGCATAAGTTTCTTTCAGTAAGGCAGTGTCCGGCTCCATGGCTAAATGGTTAGCGTGCTGGCCTTTGGCCGCAGGGGTCCCGGGTTCGATTCCCGGCAGGGTCGGGAATTTTAACTATAATTGGTTAATTTCGCTGGCACGGGGGCTGGTAGTATGTGTCGTCTTCATCATCATTTCTTCCTCATCACGACGCGCAGGTTGCCTACGGGAGTCAAATCAAAAGACCTGCATCTGGCGAGCCGAACTTGTCCTCGGACACTCCCGGCACTAAAAGCCATACGCCATTTCATTTCAGTAAGGCAGTCGTTGTGCTGTGTCCTTTCTTGAAACTAGATTGGTAAGGGTCAATCAGTGAGTAGTTAGCCAAGTAAGCAAGGACTTGTTCGTGTACTAAGCGTTCTAGTACTTTAGAAAGGGGTGTGACAATAGATGTAGGGCGCTAATCTGACGGCATTCCTGGAGAATTCTTATTAGGAATGGGAATGACGATACATACTTCCACATAGTTGGCAATACAAGGTAATGATTAAATATATGCGCTAGAATAGGTAATATTGCAGCAAAATACTTTTCTTAATGAAGGATAGATAGATAGATAGATAGATAGATAAATGTCTTTATTGGCGTAGTTAAGGCCATTAGGCCTTCTCTGTCGTCATTACGCGGAGTATTTGACGCGAGGGAGTAAATGACACGCTTTACATCGTTCGTACTAACCTTTCTGAATGCAAATTTTACTTGATTTACTCGGGAATGAGTATTTACGGCGTTAATCATCAGCAGCAGTTATGTCATCATCTAAATTATGATTTTATTATTATCATTATAGTTATTATTGAATTTAGAACAACAAGTGGTATACTGGGTGCCTGCTTGGTCAGGCTGCGACCTGTACCCTTCTGATGAAAATGTTTCCATATTACTTCGTAGTGCTGAACTTCCATGTTTGTTATCTCTGGAATATATTTATACTTGCTGTTACGAATTAACGAGTTCTGCGTATCAACAGTCGAATTCATTCGTCTCCTACACAATCTCTCGTAATTTTAGCATTTCAGTTTTCAAACATCTATTATAAGCCGTCATATACGCCAGTATTCAGAATACCGTTCTCGTTGGAGAAATCTCAAGGCACTGGCTCCGTAACATATTATGTACGGGTTCGAGTCTCCATCAGGTCAAATTCCTTGTTTTATTTTATGTTTAAGTTATTTTTACTCACTGCTGTTTATTTACTGTGTGTATTTTTGAAATTCTCTTGATAATGAATAGATAAAAAACACGAAAATTAAAATTTATCGATTTCAATATGTCCAGAACCCTGTGGTGCACAATTTTACTTGAACATTTAATGCAGTATTAATACAGTTTTACTATAAGACGCATTGTGTCAGAAACAACGTACAGTTAAAGTAAGTTACGATTTATTTATTTATTTATTTATTTATTTAGTTATTTATTTATTTATTTATTTATTTATTTATTTATTTATTTATTTATTTATTTATTTATTGTCTGGCTTTTACCACCGGGAGTGTCCCTGGACATTAGGAGGTCTATATATTTGACTCGCATGGGTGACCTGAGCGTGTGGATGGTGGATGATGATGATGATGATGATGAAAGGAGATATTACAGACAAGAGAAAGAAAATACGAGAAAAAGGGAGCTCCGATGGTATCTCGAATTCGTGCATGTTACATTTCAGAGCCTTGACCACTATGCTACGAGGACGCTTCTCTGAATGTTGGTGTATAAGGTGGCTTATAAATATATATAGGGTGTTCTGCCCTCAGGCAGGCTCCACGCAACAGCTTTCCAGGCAGTCCAGTCTTCTGACGTCCTCTTCATCTGCTGGTAAGCTACTTGCCATCCTGACTGTCCACCAGCTGGTACATTCTCCGTCCTTTTCCTTTTCTTCCGTTCACCGTTCCTTCTGTAGCATCCATCAGTAAATATTCTCCTCGCAGCAAGTTTATCTTCTTTGTTTGCATAGCATTTACCACCTTACTTTCTCCAACTCTCTGCGATACCTCCACATTCTATGCTCTTTCCTCCCAGGGTATCCTTTCCAATATCCTCCATAACGACATCTTACAGTAAGTTCTTCCAGTCTTCTTTCATCTTATTTCCTTAGCGTCCAGACTTCGGCTCCATACAGCGCCACACACCGAACAAAGCATTTCGCCAGCCTCGTCGTTAGTCCTATGTCCAAGCGTCCTCAGAAGTCTCTTCTTTCTGTTTAAGTTCCCCGTAGCTATGGCAGTGCGAGTTCTTACCTCCCCGCTGCATTTCGTACCATCTGTTATTATACTTAAATTCCCAAGATATTTGAAAGCTGACACTTATTCTATATCTTTTGGCCTGTCTCGAAGCCTCTTACACTTTGCCTTACTCGTATTCATTCGCATGCCATATTTCTCTCGTGCTACAGCCTTTTTACACTCTGCTAACACCACCATGCCATCCGCAAATCGAATGCATTGTAGCCTCCTGCAACCAAGACGTACTCACCTTCTTTCCTTCAGGCATTTCCCAACAATCTCTTCTCGGTCGTCATAATACTGTTTCTACGCCCCACTAACTACTTTTCACGGTTTTTGGAATCACCCAGGTGCCGGAATTTTGTCCCGCAGGTGTTCTTTTACGTGCCATTAGATCTACCGACACGAGGCTGACGTGAAAAAAATGAAATGAAATAGCATATGGCTTTTAGTGCTGGGAGTGTCCAAGGACATGTTCAGCTCGCCAGGTGCAGGTGTTTTGATTTGACTCCCGTAGGCAACCTGCGTGTCGCGATGAGGATGAAATAATGAGGAAGACAACACATACACCCTGCCCCCGTGCCAGTGAAATTAACCAATGGTGGATAAAATTCCCGACCCTGCCGGGAATCGAACCCGGGACCCCTGTGACCAAAGATCAGCACGCTAGCCATTTAGCCACGGAGCCGGTTTATTTAAGCACCTTCAAAGAAAAAACCCACCGGAATCAGCCAGGATCGAACCTGCCTAGTTGGGGTCAGAAGACCAGCGCCTTAACCGTCGGAGCCATTCAGCCGGGCAAACATTGAACTGTATGGGTGAGATACAGCTCTCTTGCGTAACGCCTCTTCAAACCCTGCGTTCCTCTGTCATCTCATTCACTGTTTGTATTCTGATCTACTGTAAGAACAGATGTTTTCTCTCCTTCCATCCCATTCCTTTCCTTGTTTGTATGTCCATCAACTTATTCCATTGCACTCCAAATGCCTTTCCTAAATCAATAACGAAAATAAAAATTATATGAACAGTACATATAATGCGTATCCAGTGATGAACATATTTTAAAAATCATTATTATTAAAGTTTAGATGCAGTTTTTGAGGTTTCAAAATGAAAAAGAAGTAGAATTTGTTAACAATATATATATTTTTTGCTAGTTGCTTTACGTCGCACAGACACAGATAAGTCTTATGCGACGATGGGACAGGAAAGGCCTGGGAATGAGAAGGAAGCGGCCGTGACCTTAATTAAGGTACAGCTCCAGCATTTGCCCGGTGTGAAAATGGGAAACCACGGAAAAAAAGGTTCAGGGCTGCCGACAGTGGGTTTCGAACCCTCTATCTCCCGGATGCGAACTCCCAGCTGCGCGCTCCTAACCTGTAACAATATTCGTGCAAGATTTTGTCTTTTCTCTCTAATTATAAATATGGGCCGATGACCTTCGATGTTAGGCCCATTAAAACAACAAGCATCATGAAGCAATTATAAATATGATTCCAGTGTGCATTTAATAATAAATAACTATTAAAATACGAGTTTCCGAATAATTTTTAAGAAGTCGTTAAATTTGTTCATGAACTCCAATGCTTAATTTACTCATTTGAGCAAAACAATCTTACTTTAAGTTGTCCTTATATAGTATTATCTCCTTTAATCTGTTAAGCATTTTGCCAATTTTGCTAAGTTATAATGATTTCTGTCAACTGTATAACATCCGTTACAATTCCTGTAACACCCGTTACGTTCAAAATGGTGAAATAACAAGAAAAAAACAGTGATTGTTCTTTTCTTAAATTATATGTTTAGTTTTCCTAGTGTTCCTTTGGTTTGCAATAAAATTTGCAAGTTTCTATTAGCTGACATCTCACAGAGTTTATAGATTTTCACCATCTGCCTCAACAAGTGGGTTGCATTCATGTAACACTCATTACAGTATGTTTTTTTTTAATATTTAAATTTTAATATTAAAACACTGAGACAAGTTTTATTTCAGAAAATAATAGCCCATAGTACACGCGAAAGTAAGAGTTATCTTTTGCAATTGATGAGATTTTGATCAATTTTTATTTCATTCTCCAAATTTGTCTTTTTAACTGTTCAACTGTAACACCCGTTACAATTGAGTGCCTGACTGTGGCCCTCTTTTTCCCAAGGTGCGATATTAGTCTGTAATAAGATCAACTGTAAGTGTAAGATAACTCAATATACAAAATACTTTTTTATATACGAAGGCGGTTGCGATTTCCGTGCAGGCTGTACTACTATATTTACAACTCTGATCAATTTCGCCCACATTTTGTGTTCGTGTGTACATGCCAAACTTGCAATTCTACTACCAATATCCTTTAAAGTCGATGTGAACCTTGTCTTTGATACACCTTTATATACCACAAAGTAGTGTGTTTACGTCTACCATCGACAGGGTAGTGAGTAAACTGCAGTGTGTTTTCATTCTCCTACGTTGCTCCTCTTTTTTTCTTTCTCCTTCACCCCTACCTTGGTATAGGTACAGCTATTCATTGAAGACCTTCTAGCCTCACCCTTTACCTTTTAGGCCGTTCTAAATAACAAGCAGGTCTAGTCATTAATCACTCCATTGAAAGGGAATATTTTATTTCTCTCACTCGCCTGTATAATATGTAACTCAATGTGATGACAGATTGATAACGTATTTCTCATTGCATCCCCCTCATGCCTTCTCCGGCTGCCAGTTAGAAAATAGCGCCATTGTCAGCCTCGATGACAAATGGCCCACGTATTTTGTTTCAACGCCCAGTCACTCTCACACACGTCTAATATGCTTGCGCTGAACGTGTGTCATAACATGCCCTGGTGATGTAAACATTCCTGTGGAATTATTCGAATTTTTCATTGGAGTTTAATATAAATCAAGTAAATCTTTAATAAATTTTATGTACACAATAGCTCACCGTTAACGTAGAAAATCATTCTTCGGAAATCCCGTAAGAAGAAAGAGAAATGCCTGATTGGCATTCTTTACTTCCTCCTGGTATACAGGACCAACAATTTTCAAACCCCAAGTCTGTGAACTTATGGAAATAATAATAATAATAATAATAATAATAATAATAATAATAATAATAATAATAGTAAAACTGGGAGAGTTGGCCGTGCGGTTAGGAGTGCTCATCTGTGAGCTTGCATTCGGGAGATAGTGGGTTCGAACCCCACTGTCGACAGCTCTGAAGATGGTTTTCCATGGTTTCCCATTTTAACACCAGATCTTAATTAAGGCTACGGTCGCTTCCTTCCAACTCCCCGGCCTTTCCTCTCCCATCGTCGCCATAAGACCTATCTGTGTCGGTGCGACGTAAATCCAATTGTAAATAATAATAAAAATCCCACTATCGGCAGCCCTGAAGATGGTTTTCCGTGGTTTCCCATTTTCACACCAGGCAAATGCTGGGGCTGTACCTTAATTAAGGCCACGGCCGCTTCCTTCCAACTCCTAGGCCTTTCCTATCCCATTGTCGCCATAAGACCTATCTGTGTCGGTGCGACGTAAAGCCCCTAGCAAAAAAAAAAAAAAAAAGACCTTTAAGAATAACCTGAAAGGTTATCAATCCCGGAGCATTTGCTTCAGAGATGCAAATGGTAATATTGGCCTTAACAATGCCGAGAATTGTGAGATTCTGGCAAAACACTTCGAACACCTGCTGAACTGCCCTGAGCCAAATCATAAATTAGAATTTTCAGAAATTCAGGAAAATCTAGAAGCTGATTCACCTCCAACAGCGGAAGAAATAAAGGAAGCAATAAAAAAATCTTAAAAATAACAAAGCTAGTGGGGAAGACTCCATAACAGCTGAACTTTTAAAATGGGCTGAACCAAAAATTATAGAAGATCTACAAATAATCTTTGAAGAAATTTGGGAAACAGAAAAGATCCCAGAGGATTAGAAAGTGGCTCTAATACACCCATTACACAAAAAGGGTAACAAGCAGGATGTCAACAACTACAGAGATATATCTCTCTTGCCAGTTGCTTACAAGATATTCTCAACAATACTACTAAATAGAGTAAAATCGACACTGGACAGTCAATTGGGTGAATATCAAGGTGGATTTAGAGAAGGAAGATCTTGCTCCGAACAGATTTTCAACCTGAAATCTATAATTCGACACAGATTAATAAACTCCAAAGACATAGTTGTAACATTTATTGACTTTAAAAAAGCCTTTGACTCTGTTGATAGGGAAACCCTAGATAAAGTAATCCGTGAATTTGGAGTTAAAACTAAATTGGCAAACCTAATTCGTGAAACACTTACAGACACTATCTCGAAAGTAAAATTTATGGGTGAAGTATCTCGACCTTTCAAAATAAATACAGGTGTCAGGCAGGGCGATGGTCTATCTCCACTCCTTTTCAATTGTGTCATGGAGAAAATTGTAAGAATTTGGAATGAAAAACTGAAAGAATCTAAAATATTGCCACTCATGCTGGGGAAGAAGAGCAAAGGTGTTGCAATAAATTGCCTAGCATTTGCAGATGACTTTGCCATACTTTCAGAAAGCCTTACAGATGCAGCAATGCAAGTCAATCTCCTTGAAAAGACAGCCAACATGACAGGCTTGAGAATCTCTGCCGAGAAAACAAAATTTTTGACGAATATAAAAAGTGCCCCAAAGTTTTTAGCAACGGATATTGGTCGAATAGAAAAGGTAAAGAAATTCAAATATTTGGGTGAGACAATTCAAGAAAATGGTTTAGAAAAATCTGCTATAGAGGAGAGGATACAAAAGATGGAAAGAGCATACGGTATAACTAAGAATACTTACAACAAAAAGTGCTTATCAAGGAAACTTAAAATAAAGCACTACAACACAGTAGTGAAACCAGAATGCCTTTATGCCAGCGAATGTCTAGCACTGAACTACAAGCTTGATAAATTAGAAATATTAGAAAGAAGAATTATAAGGAAAATATTAGGTCCTCCAAGAATTGCAGAGTTTTGGAAATTAAGAAGTAACAATGAAATTTACCAGAACGTAGAAAACATATCAGAAACAATAAGAAAAAGGAGATTGCTATTTCTTGGACACATTTACAGAATGGATGACAATAGACTAACTAAACGAATCTTCAAGTACCTTTGGGAAAAGAAATCAACTACCACCTGGATTCAAGAAGTCAAGAAAGACCTGGAAAGGAACAACATACGAGAAGAAGAATTATTGGAAAGAAAGATTTTTAGGAAGAAAGTCTTACAAATGGAAGGATTCCAAGGGAGGAAGGAAAAGAAAACAGGCACAAAGTGGACTGAAGACAGGAAAAAGAAACACAGTGAAACAATGAAAGAATACTGGAAGAAAAGGAAAGAACTAAGGAGGAACAATTGAAATTGTAACGTGGTCCTTAGAAGGCCGGAACGCAAGAATAATAATAATAATAATAATAATAATAATAATAATAATAATAATAATAATAATAATAATAATAAAATAATGATGATAATTAATGGCAAATGCAGACTACAAGTATACACATGATTGAATTGCAAAAATTATTCATCAGAAATTAGCCCGACAAAATACCCTAATCAATTGTAGTACAGCATGTTGAAAGTACAAACCCCAGTCAGTCTTGAAAAGTGAAAATTACAAACTTTACTGGGATAGAAGTATCATCACAAATAAAACTATTGCCTGCAATAGACCAGATATAACTTTTGTAGCTTCATATTTGACACAGCTTGCCCTAATCCTTATAAACTCCAATCAACGTATACGGAGAAGATACCTAAGTACACAGATCATGCCACAGAAATAAAAATCATGTGGAAACTCAACAATGTGATCATAATTCCAGTAGTGATTGGATGTAGTGGTATAATACGAAAGACACTGCGCAGGAGCATTGAAGGTCTGAATCTACGCCCTCTCACTTACAGAGAGTTCCAAAAAGCAGCAATCTTGGCCACTTGCCATATAGTAAGAACGTTCTTTGGTATGAACCATCCAACAAATACAGAGGAGAATCGTCTACTAATAATGTTGACTATTTAGTATAGTAAATATCCGATAGATATCTGTAAAATTTGTCAATATTGTAAGCATATATGTATGGAGTATGTGCGCGTATGTACTAAATAGTACTTATTCCATGTATATTGTACCGAAGAAGGACATCAACCCAATTGTAAAATTGTGAATTAATAATAATAATAATAATAATAATAATAATAATAATAATAATAATAATGTATGTTGTTGTGTATGTTGGGTATTCAGCCCTAAGGCTGGTTTGATCCTCCACAGCTCCGCCAACAGCAGTCATAAATAGTCTAGGTATCACGGAAGAGGCGTACTAAGGAAATTAGGAGTGCGGTAGTTTCCCGTTGCTTTCCTCACCGAGTCAGAAGTTGCTATTACATTTCAGTCTGCCAAGCCCACTGAAATGAACCACACCAACCGACCCTATGAGTGATATTTTCACACCATTCAGAACAGGGACTGGCTGCATAAGGAATGGTATTACTAGCATCACTCATACCTCAGTCACTTTCATATTGTCAAAGCCAAGGTTCGACTGAGACAGGTCAATGAAAGTAACAAACTTGATATAGCCCATACCAGAAGACGTAGTGCACTGTAAACACTACATTACATCTTGCCAGCATAGGCATATAATAATAATAATAATAATAATAATAATAATAATAATAATAATAATAATAATAATAATAATAATAATAATAATAATAATAATAATAATGTTGATAATGACGTGTGGCCTCCGGAGAGGTCTGGTGCAGGTGTTTCTAATTGACACCTGATGGGCGACCTGTGCGTCTGTGAGAATGGGTGGGGGGGCCTTACCTATGATGAATTCTAATGCTGAAGACGAGAGACACACTCTCTCTCTCTCTCTCTCTCTCTCTTTGACTTGTGACTGTAGACGTGAAGGTGATTTACTCTAGATGAAATGAAGTCCTGCAACTTGATGATAATTATATCTAATAATAATTTTTATAGCTCATTTAGCCCACTTACAGCCATTCCGTGTGCATAATACTCTATTCTTCTCGTTATGTGTAGACAGTGTTGCCAACTTATATTTTCAAGTTCCCCTAAATACTACTAAAAATCCGCTAAAATTCCGCCAAGAAATCTGATCTCAAATAGTGAGCAATAAAATGAGCAATAATAATAATAATAATAATAATAATAATAATAATAATAATAATAAATGTCTGCACTCACCTGATCTGTGAGTTTCACTGGGATTAAGCCCCTGCCTGCGAGCCGGCGAGCTAAAACTTGTAGGCGTTTTAGCGCCGGGTGCAAACTAGGTGAATCCCCTACCTCAAGCGCCACACACAGAACAGGCCAGTTCATTAAACGGTCTTCCTTCATAGCATAAATGCTACTCTCTCACAGATTCATTATCTGTCGTCATTCGTCAACTAAGAGATAAGTACCCTTTCCCCACGCATTACAAATTTGACAACATGATCTCATAACATCAAATCCAAATAACATGTTTCCCTCATGTGACTGTCAGCTCCTGATAAGAAATACGGAATAGCTTGGAGACAGACTGGAGTACAATTTTTTTTTAACAGCGTAAAATGGATAAAACACTAAATTCCGCTATAATAAATCTAGAATTCCGCCCAAAAATCCGCTGTCCGCTAAATGATACATTTCTCCGCCGGCAGTTTTCAAATTCCGCCAAATTTAGTGGAAAATCCGCTAAGTTGGCAACACTGTGTTTAGAACTATTTTTACCCAGGAGGTTACCACTGCATAGTAGAGGTTTAAGGGGAAAGGCAGCCGGGCAACCGTCCCCACTTAACACTAATCTTACGAGGAATGAAGGTATCGCAAAAGAAAGTGAAGGGTCACTAAGGGCACGAGCATGATGAACTCCCTAGGCCTCGCAAACCTAACACCGTCGGCGTTGAAAGAGAACAAGTGTCCATCAAGGAAGGTCGGTTAGGAAAGATAAAAGTGAGGAGACTGACGCTAATAAGTGGAAACACTGCTAGACTCAACCAGGGGCCCCGCGGTCGCTAACCTACGCTTCTAAATATAGATCCTCTGTGGGTATGTTATGAGTTATGAACAGGGGCCGGGTTCTTATGTAACTACATATTTCATTGCTGTAATTGTAGAAAAATGTCGACGAATTGTAGTTTTTGTATGATTATACTTGGGTATCATTTTATATATTCGATTGACGCTTTAATTGAGGCTCGTAGGCTCGTGCTCACGTCTCATCAATAATGTCAATACGCAGCAGAAATGCGTCTTCTTCGTTGCGGTATCTGTCCAGGTGGATGTCAGCCAGTGTAAAGTGGTGCCATTTCTGTACGTGTGAGTTGATGTGGAACCCAACGGGACGCACACCGTTTGATGATTCTACGGACAATACCATGACAGTCCGTCGACGGCTTACGGAAACTAGATCACTCGCGATGTCAATCTGATCTGGAGGAAAGGACAGCCGAAAATCCACAGGCTTATTCCGACGCGCGCGAAACGCCTTGGCCCATCGTGCAATCGTCCTATACATTCTCCTCTGCATTCTCGCCACAGGCATCACGGAATCTTCGATAACATTATGATGTATTTTTGTCATGGACGCTGTTCACCTTTGAAAACATGCTGTAGAGTGGTGAAATCGACACTCTTCACTTCAACGCCACACAGCAAAAACACTCCCGACTGAATGCCCGTCAAATGCATACTACACATCGACAACAGCGTCACCGCTCCCATATCCTATTTGTGCCATGCCCGATCTCCTACGAGTGTCTAGTCTTCGTTGTCACTACTTTATTTACAACCCTCGTATTATTTGTTTCTCACACTTCTGACTACAGACATGTGCAAGGTGTAGTGAAGATGGACGAGCCCCACGTACACATAAAAAGTTCCTTAGACCAAAATTAAAATTAGACATCATTTAAAATATGAACATGGTTTGCAAGATAAATAAATAAATAAATAAATAAATAAATAAATAAATAAATAAATAAAAGCGTTAAATATATCTCGGAGAAACTTAAATTTCCCGGCCGTTTGTCCTGCTCTCCGCGTGTATTTATTTCTTTATTACTCAAAATTCGGTTACACCAATTTCTCGATTTCTCAAAGCAAACATTTCCTCCCTTGAAGAAAAAAAGAACCTGTAACTCGAATTTTCTTCAATATTAACTGTGCGATACGGCAGTTGTGGTTTGTGATGAACTGTTAACAATTGAAGAAAGCGTAACAGTCGGTCTTTGGGCGACGATGGGATAGGAAAGGCCTAGGAGTGGGAAGGAAGCGGCCGTGGTCTTAAGTAAGGTACAGCTCTAGCATTTTCCTGGTGAGAAAATGGGAAACCACTCAAAACCATCTTCAGGACTGCCGACAGTGGGGTTCGAACCCACTATCTCCCAGATGTAAGCTGACAGCTGTGCGCCCCTAACCGCACGGCCAACTTGCCCGGTCGTAATAAAAGGAACTGAGTACAGGAGGTGAGCTGTGAAAGGGATTAGTATCTATAGAGGCAGAGAGAGTTTTTCGGCCAAAGATCGGGACAGTTTGTTTGGCCGTCTCAGTGGAAGAGAGACTTGTTAGATGACGTTTAATTAGCTTCTCACACTAGATAATGTACACGAGGCTTCTGAACAAAGGTGCTCAATGCGCATTCCATGAAACAGCTACTACAGTCGAACATCTCGTCTGCGGACACCATCGGTTCCGTGGAAAAATGTCCGTTGCGAGAGGTGTCCGCTGAAACAAGGTTGTAAAAATTAATCGAACATTTTAATGGCAAAGAACGTCCACCTTAAATTATTCTAAACAATTCATTACTTAAGATCTTCCTGGAAGATATTACAAATGATTTTACAGCATTTACATTCATACAGCTTCGGGAAGTAATCATTCACCTGGGTGTACAAATTTAGCACATTTTTGCTGCGTTATCCTCGTAAAGGGAATAACGACCCTGCGTGACAAACACATTCTTTATTCAGTTAACCTCAACTTGAAGGTTATTTGCGATTTCTCGCGAGTTTTGTTGTAAAATTGGCCCACTCACTTCAGTTTCGTTGTTCGAACACATATGAATTACTCATATACCGCAATGTTCACTTCTACGAGAACTGACTCCCACTTTATTTTCATCCCTCGATTCCTGTTTTCCTTCCACTCATTTAAATTATCATTTTTATTCTTCACAGTTGTGTTTTCACTCAGTTTAAGTTCTCAGGGAGCTTTACTCACTGAAAACCCTTGCACACTACATTTGTTTTTGTCTCGAGATTTAAACACGCTTTCTCACCTCATGTTTAATACCTCGACAATCAGCACATGACAGTCTCTCCCTTGTCAAGTTTAACTGAATACCTGACCTCAACTTTATCAGGGACAATACGAGTAATGACTGCCTGCTGTCATTTCTTGATGGATACAGTACTCTTGGCACAGGTCAGAGTAAAGTGTAGCTTCCACCCAAGTCCCAGTCAACATCCATGGCTGTGACAATATGGAAGCTGCTGGGGTATGGGTAGTGCCGAGTAATGGCATTCAGAGCACGGCTAGTGCATCTGAGTGTTATGAAAGGTGTTGCTCATAGGGCCAGTCGTGCTGCAATAGTACTTTCTGACCCAGTAAGGAAAGCAATGGCAAACTACCCCACTCCTCATCTTGCCTAGTACGCCTCATTTTGGTGCTGTCATTGGATTTGGGGGTTTCCTTATAACCGCATAACCTATGGTGGTGCTATTTGAGGATCCAACCAGCCTCTGGGTTGATGACCTAACAGACACACGCATGAGTAATGAATAGAATGGTGCAAGTTATGCTGGGAAAAATCCCTTAGTAACTCGTGAGTAAACAGTCACTGGTAGTATTCCCGGGCAATTACAAATCTCAGAATGTACACTAATTAGAACAAAAGACGCTCCTGGGGCCGATGACCTTATATGTTCAGCCCCTTGAAACAACAAGCTTCATCATCATCATCATCATCATCATCATCATCATCATCACCATCATCATCATCATCATCATCATCATCATCATCATCATCATCATCATCATCATCAAAAGACGACCCTAAAGAAAAGTTTGGAAAGAGACCTGTACAGAACAAATTACTTCACGGCTAGTTCAGCATTCCTATGTACAGATAATCGCCGTTATAGGCTGATTCGTTATCCGCGATGTTGCATATACGCGATTTTGGTGTTACGTCTAGTGCTGTCATCTATTAACAGTATGTGGATGTTGTAATGCCTTAAGACGGGTACATACATGCGTACCGAATTCTAACATACACTACGTCGCGCGCCAATGTTAAACGTGTTTGTCGAGACGTGAGTCGTCAGTTCCGATCAGTAGAGCTGTGAAGTTGCACTTGACAGGTTTCGTGTTTAAAACACTGGTAAAACGAAAGAAAGTGTGTCTGTCGAACGAATGAAGTGTGTACCAAAGTCGTATTCGTTAGAAATAAAGTTAGAAGTTTTGGAACGCTATGAGAAAGGTGAGCCTATTATTGACATTCAGCATGCTTTGGGACTTAGTCAATCCACTGTGAGAACTATTCGTGACAATCCGGAATCTATTAAAAAACTGCTTAATCTTCTACTAACTTAAGTGTGACTTGAATGACCAAATCTCGTTCGGAAGCAATGGAAAGAATGGATTGGATTGAGCATCACAGCCAACAACACATGCCTCTCTCTCGAAGCTGCTATTCAAGCTAAAGCCAAGAGCTAGTATGCAGAGTTTAGTTTATTATTGTGTGTTTCAGTGTTCAATTTTTAAGTGTATAAAGTTTGCATTCAAATGCATTTCAGAAACATGATAATGTTATTTTTTTTAAATGCTAAGAATCTCTACTATTTTTAACTTAATATGTGAGTAAAAGGAAACCGAACCCCATATTTTAATATAGAATGACTCTAGATTTACGCGAATTCGGTGTGCGCGGATCGTAACTATCGCGTATAACGAGGTCTACCTGTACGTTTCCTTGGACACGAAATAGTACACACATTCAAAAGGAATTCCCATGTGTTGTCAGAATGTTAAGATAAAGCACTGTGCATACAAAGTGCCCTGGAACGTGTCAAGTGTCCGCTTAAGACAAGTGGACGAGATAAATGGCGATATCCGCTGTCCATAATTTGAGGTTTCCGCTTAAATGGCACTTACTTAACACGTGTCTTATGTAAAACTAGCAAGGTACCCGTGCTTCGCTACGGTATTATACTGAAATTTATAATTGAATGCTTATTGTTTTAGACATATAATCCGCCGAAATTCGCGATCTGACTCGTTTTCTGCGAGAATCCGCCAAAATTCGCGATCTGACTCGTTTTCTAATAGATTACGGCAAGTCTCCTTCCATTTTTCAATCTTTCTTTCCAGCAATCGATCTTATACTTCCCGGGCTAGGTCCAGGTATTCCACCCGGTCAGTTGCGTCCCTAAATCTTTGCCATCTTTTCCTATAAGCATTTTTAATATGGATGAAATCCTTCAGGAGATCCGGCGTGGTGTCGTCATGGGTGCCTTGGCGGTTCTGAACCCGCAGCCGGACTACATTCTTAGTCATTACCCGTCCAGGACCCGTTTCCAGCACGGTCCGCACATTTGACGATGGTCCAGAACGTTATTATTATTATTATCATTATTATTATTATTATTATTAGAATTATTATTATTATAGATGTTCTGGACCCAACAGCAAGATGCAAGACCGCTACTTGGCGGTAAATTACATCTGCTGCCATTGTCATTGTTGAGAATGTGACCAGCACCATTGTCGCGCGTAGGCAAGTGTGGGGGATTTCTGGGCATACGAAAGACATACTGTACTTCCGTGCATTATTGACCTTATTATAGAGGTGAAAAACTGGACGGTCGATCTCATTCCTATCATTATTTCAAATGTGTTTAAATTTTTATTTATATGCCAGGAGAAGGTACTGTAATCTAAGAACGTTCTCCGAAGGGAAAGATGGCTCTTGAAAACGAACCCAGGAAAGATTAAAAATGATCGGTTTATGATCAGAATAAGTACATCGAAAATCTACAGCCTGTTTCCAGTAATTCGACAGGGTCAGGAATGGAATGAATAAAGCCCCATCTAGCGGTGGCAATAGGAACTGTGCCGGCCGCCGAAGCACTCCTCTGGGGCAATGATTAACGGATGACAAATGAAATGAAATTATATTGGACAGTGTTGCTGGAATGAATGATGATAGGGAAAACCGGAGTATCCGGAGAAAAACCTGTCCCACCTCCGTTTTGTCCAGCACGAATGTCACACGGAGAGACCGGGATTTGAACCACGGAACCCAGCTGTGAGAGGCTGCCGCCTGAGCAACGGAGGCTCCTTATAAATACATTATGAACAGTAAAATCAATTGGTCTCAACTCCTTTTACACCCCACCGCCGTTAAGTTTATTTACCCCCCCCCCCCCAAAAAAAAAAACTAAAAGAAGGCGTGCTTCTTTATGTTTAAAGGAGATTCCAAACACCATTGTTTACGTTTATTACCTTCAGTTTTCAGATTAAAATAATTCACTTTTTTTCACTTTCACACTCCCCCCACCTCCGGCAAAAAATACTTGTTTCTTTAATAGTAAAGGATCTTCTAAATACCAATTATCACGACTGTAACTTCTTCAGTTTTTGATTTATGTGTCCTCATGAAAGGAATTCAACTCCTTTTCACTCACGCCTCCCAAGATGATTCACCCCCCCCCCGCCCACAAAACGGGCTTTTCTTTGTCTTTAAAGGGGATCCAAATACCAATTTTCACGTCTGTAGGCCCTAACAACTTTAGTTTTTATTAAATGTAAGTATTCTCATACAATTAAGTCAATTAATGTTTCAATTCTTTCACCTCCCCCATCCCCATTCATTGGATTTTCCGAGAATTTGTGTTTCTTTACTTTTAAAGCAGATTCCAAATATCAAATTTCACGTCTGTAACATCTTCATTTTTGAGATAACAGTAGCCTAATTAAAAGAATTCAACACCATTTTCAGTCACTTTTACACCCCCTCCCCCTCCACCCAATTACTATATCCGAAAACTAAAAATACACGTTTCCTTATTTGTATACAGATAAAAATATCATTTTTCACTTCTGTCACATGTTAAGTTTCTTGAGATATACTGTATAAATTCTCATTTTAAAATTTAACCCGCTTTTTAGTTCCCTTTAAGAGGAGTTTCCAAAAACAAATCGCCTATGTTTCTTTACATTTACAGGAGATTCCAAATATCACTTTTTACGTCTGTAACATTCTACGTTTCTCAGATATTCTGTAGATACTGTCTTTCAAAAAATTCACCCAAATATGTCACTCCTGTTTAACCACCATTAATTGGATTTACAAAAAAACAAAAAAATACGTGTTTCTTTATTTTTAAAGGAGATCCCATATACAAATTTTCAGTTCTGTAATATCTTCAGTTTCTGAGATATATGTATCCTCACTGAATGCATTCAACCCATTATTCACCCTTTTACACCCCTCCTATTGGGATTTTCCGAAAACAAAAAATACATGTTTCTTTATTTTTAAAGGAGATTCAAAATATCAATTTTCACATCCGTAAACGTTTAAATATTTAGGATGTAGATACACTCATTTTAAAAATTCACCCCCTCCCACCCCCCATTAATTGGATTTTCCAAAAACAAAAAAATACGTGTTTCTTTATTTTAGAAGGAGATCCAAAACACCAATTTTCAGGTCTGTAATATATTCAGTTTCTGAGATATAACTATCCTCATTAAATTCATTCAACCCATTTTTCACCCCTTTCCACCTTTCCTATTGGGATTTTCCGAAAACAAAAAAAATACGTGTTTCTTTATTTTTAATGAAGATTCTAAATACCAATTTTCGCATCTGTAAACTTTCAAAGTTTTGAGATATAGATACACTGATTTTAAAAATTCACCCTCCTTTTCACACTCCCATTAAATGGATTTTCCAAAAACAAAAAATACGTGTTTCTTTATTTTTAAAAGAGATTAAAAGTACCAATTTTCAGGTCTGTAACACCTTCAGTTTCTGAGATATAAGTACCGGTATCCTGATTAAAGGCATTCAACCCCTTTTTCACCCTTTTTCACACCTCCTATTGGGATTTTCTGAAAACAAAAAAATACATATTTCCTTATTTTTAAAGAAGATTCTAAATACCAATTTTTACATTTGTAAACTTTGAAAGTTTTGAGATATAGATTCACTCATTTTAAAATTTCACCCCCCTTTTCACCCCCTTGGCGACGGAATATCAAAAAATCCTCTCTTAGCGAGCACCTACATCTTAATATGAATGTATTCCCAAAATTTAATTACATTATGTCCAGTAGTTTTGGCTCGGCGATGATGAATCAGTCAGTCAGTCAGTCAGTCAGTCAGTCAGTCAGTCAGTCAGTCAGTCAGGACAAGCTATTTTATATATTTAGTTAAAATCAATTCCGTGGAAAAATATCCGTATGGGGAGGTGTCCGCTGAATAAATGCGTTCGCTAGGGCACTACTACCTTAATATAATCCACGTTCGTAGAAATATTCCCTTACTCGCACCAGAATTTCCTTCACATTTGATCGAATGTACCAGGATTTGATCCCGCACTTATGTGTACACGAGGTGAGCGTGTATGATATAATTAGTTTTACCTCTGATGTCATTTTATCTTGTTTAATAGCGTGCCTTGTATAATAAACTAAATAAGGGAAATATCTAAAACTGTACGAAGTATCCTTAACCACTCATTTCAACATATATTATTCGGCGTTCCCCTCACTGATGCTTGCCCTTGGAGTAGTACAAATCTTTATAATGTAGTCTTGTTTGGGGAGTTTCTTTCGAGATAGACGCTATCAGAAGAACCAGGCAGTCCCCTGCCAGCCATTCATATGATAACTTTGTGCCTGCGGGGAGAAGAAGAAAAAGAATTGAGTTTTGTGTGCCTTCTTCTTTGGTACTTTAAGATAAAAACGGAATAAGGTGTGAAATAAATAAAGGGTAAAGAAGTCTCATAGACTTGGGGATAGTAATAATTAAAATATGAGATACGGCGCTGAAGATGTGGGGAAATATAACGTATATCATTTGTTTCAATTTACAACGACGTTACACAGTTTATATGCTAAAACTAACTGGATTGTATCTCTAGACGCTGATGTTAGTAGCGAAGTTTCAGATATGATACAGTGAAATGCTTGCTTTAAGATTACACCAATATTCTTTGCTAATAATAGGCTGTTGCATCAAAGCTGAAATATCACTCATTGGAAGTCGGTTTTACTTTGAAAATGTGACTAGTATGTTTCTCACTTTTGCTTCAAGTTTTTGTTTATTTAAGGTGCATCCTCCAGTGTGACTGGTTGTGGTGATGGTGAGTCTTGAAAATTCTCCTCTTTATTTATTTTCTTGCTCAAACCGTCGAAGCGTTGCGCTGGCCTTCTGATTTGAAGTTGACACGTTCGATTCTCATCCACCCGTTGGTATTTGGAGGTGCTCAAATAAGTCACCCTCGTGGCTGGCACGTAAAAGAACTTCTGCGGGACAAAACTCTGGCACTTTGGTGCCTTCGAGAACTGTAAAAGTAGTTATTAAGAAGTAAAGCTGTTATTATTCATTCATTCATCGATACGGCCCTCGGTGGGCCACGTTGACGCAATCTACCTGCCCTTCTGTCACGCAGTCTAATGCTTTCTTCTTGCACTCTCGCCAAAGATTCTTAAGTATTATGCGTAATTTTATTGTCCATACCTTGCTATAGTTCCTCCCTGGGGCATACCTATATTCCGAAGTCGCTTTACATGTGCTCCTATATCGCACGTTATATATATCATATACGTTTTACTCTCTGTTACTCTGCGCAATATATCATTTAAAATACCATATATATTTCCATTATTTCATTATTAACCTTCAATTCAACTCATATTTAATTCATTTAACATCTATAATTACCGCGTTTAACCTCCAATATTAATTAAACACAACGATACGTATCACTCCAATAGCGCAGAATTCGTTCCTCAAAACGCATTTTGTCATACAATTCAACATATAACCCCAAATTCAGTATCTATTCTTTCAATATATTCACACAGCAAAGAGTATGGTAATTTAACTTAACCAGTTCAAACATGCATCCCTCTGTGACGTAACTGGGTTTGACTGGTATTACATCACTCAAGGATCTTTCTAACTAACCGGGATTCTTTGAAAACAGCTGTTACACTATGTCACATTTTAAGTCGTATTCCTTCATCCTTGGATAAGATAATGTAGTAAACACGTTACCATTCTGTCACGAGATATCGTCTTAAATATTTCACACTGCACTTTCTTATATTCACTGCACCCTTAATTATCTCACGCTTAGGCTATTCAGATCTATTGCATATACTGGTAATACTCTACATAAGAAATTATACTACTTAATACTATTACTTAGCTCGCCATTCAATATCTCGGGCCTTAGTTGCTCTTCGGTCTGGTCGCAGGCCTTGGATTGGGAACTGGGCAGGATCTCCACCACTGGCATCTCAAGTAGAGTGACCTCCTCCACACGGGTCGGGTGGTTTTAACAGCCAGAATGACATCTCCCTCCAGGTTGGTCTATGCCGATTTAGCAAGCCATCATCTGTTCAGGAACACAGTAGACAATATGCGTCGATTCTGGAAAATATGAATTCATCATGGTTCTGCGTAATATAAATATATTTTTTATAATGATTGCTTCTTCATTTAGGCTGTCCTTGCTATTATTTCCACTTAATATAGCTCAACCTCGAGCTCTCACGTCTCAATCCACTTCTAGTTTCCAGCCGACTTTGCGTCTAAGTATTTGGATGGACTTTTCAAAACTTCTGGATTTTATTCCCTCTTTACGGTATTTCAACGTTTATCTCTTCGTTTCGTTTAATATTTCCGTCCTCTCAGCTTAAAATTTCACGTTAGATATTGCAAATCTTGCTTATTTTTGAGAGCGATGTTCGGGATATCTTGTCCTTCCCACGTCATTTTTTAAGTCAGTTTTTATAATAATATGTTTGATCCTTCTTATTTAAAAAAAAATTCTATCGATTCTACACCATTGTACACCGCCTTCATAGTGGTAAGTTTAAGTTAGTCATGGCCTTCTAGCATACACCAATATCGATATCCTATTACATATTTCTTTGCCTTGACTGGCCTCTACCTTCCGTAGGCGCCATTTTTAATACGTCCAGTAAATGCATCGGGTACATTTTATTCCCCCAGTACAGATTAAATATATTGCTTGCGATATATTTATTCTCTTGAACTATGATCGACAAATGTGACGATGCATTTCTGCTATTTCTCCATGGTTCTTTGATCGATTAATGGATTTTATTTCTCTATGGAATCGTATCGATTATTCTGTTATTATAACTGATGTTGTTTAGCTTCTACAAGCCTATCTCTTTGCATATCAGCTGATTCACGAATATATTTACTCTGAACTTGATTCGTACTTCTGTGGGACTTATATTATCGTTTCTCCAGCTTTGTTTTCTGGGAAATATAGCTTCATGTTGCATGCATTGTGAACGTTTTTGTATTTTCCGTCCATGCTTATAATAAGATATGCGTTATTTCCATAAGCTTGCTCACTTCTGTACGGTCCTTCATATAAATGATTGAACTTAGCGCATATTTTGGCTGGTGCGTTCGTTACTGGTGCCTTTTTAATCAAAACGAGATCGTTTTTCTGAAATGGTGCGCGAAATCTTGTCTTTCGTAATCTTCTTAGTCTCTTCTCAGACTGTTGTTTTAGCCTCTCTTGGACCATTTTATTGATCTGCTGGATGTCTGGTTTCTCTTCAAGTGGTATGTTTATTACATTGTCCCATGTTCTTCGTGATTCTCTATTGTGATGTACCAGGTTTGGGACCTGAGCAATTGATTCATTTATGGTGTTATTTAGGCATTCCTCTATTATCTCTGTTACATCAATCCATTTCCAGTGACAATGATTGCAGTATATCCTACAGAATTTTGCTATTTCCTTCATGTATCGCTCCACTGGATTTGCCGACGGATGCCGAACTGAACATAATGTTTGTTTTATGCCCATACTTTTCATCTTTTCTCGGAACAGCACAGATGTGAATTGTGTTCCCCTGTCCGACAATATTCTTTCGGGCTTGCCCATTTTAGGAAATACCTTCTCCACTAGTTTGTGTAGAACTTGCTTTGTATTTGCCCGTTGTATTGGCTGTAGCGATATATACTTTGAAAAGATGTCAATTACTACCAATATGTATTTGTTTCCCTTTTTGGCTGTCGGTAACTTTCCAAAAATATCAATTGCATATATTTCTCTTACTTTAGATGGCAATATGGCGATAGGTTGGCTACTAGTGATAAAATTGTTATGTTTAACCCGCTGACAAATATCACAGGTTTTAACTGTGCTTCTGGCTGATTTCCTCAGCCCTGTCCATGTGAATTTTTCTGATAGCGTTCCAATGACTTTATCGATTCCTGCATGTCCTGTTACTTTATGTACGTGCCAAATTAATTCACATTGCAGTGCTCGTGGTACTACTATTCTTTTCTTGAGCGTGGTCTTATCCACGACCTTTGTTAATATGCCGCTCAACATCTCATATTTATTTTCTATCAATGGTTCCCTCTCATCAGCCATTAATTTGTCAATGATGATCTTTAACTTTTCATCCATTTTCTGATATTCAGCAAGGTCTTCCAGTTTTGATAGCAACTCCTCGTCTTGACTATCCAACGTTAACTGTAAAATATTCTCTTCATGGTCTGCTGGATTTCTGCTTAATGCATCGGCTAATACATTTTCTTTCCCGCTGCAGTGTTCAGTTCTGAGGTTAAATTGCTGTGTGTAAAGCATCCACCTAACTACTCTTTCGCTGGTCATCATTGCTTTTAACCCAAAGGTTAGTGCCTTATGATCCGTTCTGATGATCACGGGGTATCCATAAATAATCCGTCTCCATTGCTGCAGTGCATGTATTATGGCAAGGAGTTCGAGCTCCGTCGTTGTATAATGTAGCTCGTGTTTTCGCAGTTTTCTGCTCGTAAAGGCTAAGTACGTTCGTTTCTTACTCTCCTCTGCCTCTTGGTATAAACATGCTCCAACACCAATATTTAACGCGTCTGCCTGGACAATAAAATCTTTTTCGAAATCAGGGTACCCTAGTTTGATGCTTTGCCTAAGCAATTCTTTCATTCTTATGAATGCGTTTTCGGCTTCCTTGTTCCATTTCCAGCGGTTATTTGCCTTTAAGAGTTCCTGGAGCGGTGCAGCTATCTCTGTATAACCTCTACAGTGGTCTGAAAAGAATCCAGTCATACCTAGGAATTGTCTTATGTGCTTCACTTTAGAAGGACGTGGGAAATCACAAATTGCTTTGATTTTTACCGGGTTTGGCTTAACTCCTTCGCCGTCTATTATATGTCCAAGGAAAAGCACTTGATTTTGGCAGAATTTTGATTTCGCTAGGTTAATTTTAAATCCGGTTTTCTGCAGGTTCCTCAACAATTTTTCTAATTTTTCACAGTGTTCTTCAAAAGTTGTACTGCCAAATACTAGATCATCGACGTAACAGTTGACAAATCCTTTTACTTCATCTGTTAGGTTCTTATCTAAGGCCCTTATCAAAACGGCAGAACTATTCTTCAAACCAAAGGGTAATCTGCGGTAGGCGTACGTTTGGTTATCAAACATAAACCCTGTTAGTATCCTTGACTTTTCTTCCAGTACGATGTGATGGAAGGAGGATGTACAATCTAAGCTTGAGAAGTACTGCAGACCTCTAAATGTTTTAATTATATCCTTAATCCTTGGGACCTTATTGTACTCTGGGATAAGACTTTCATTGAGGACCCTGGCGTCCACACACTGCCTGAGTTTTCCGTTGTTTTTCTTTACTATTACCAGCGGATTTAAGTAAGGTGTGGTTGTCTTTACTATTATTCCGTCAGCCATCATTTCCTGAATAATTTTTCTTACTTCTGTTAAATACCTTTCTGGTACATCGTATAACTTTCCCTTATATGGCGTCCAGTCGTTGACTAATATTTTGTATTTAAAGTTGGGTATTTGACCCGGTTTATTGTCGAAAACTTCGATATGTCTTTTCAAAATTTCATAGATCTTTCGCTTTTCTGTGGATGATATTGTAGTTTCGGCCATAGTTTTCCAAATTTCAGTTTTCTCTTCCTCCTCCTCTTCGATAGCCATTATCTCTTCGAGCTTTTCAATTAGTTCTAAATCTATCTCTTGTTCATATACCTCTTTATTTTGACCTTGGCCTTCCATGATTTCAGGATCAATTTTCTCCACCATAATCTTTAAGTGTTCCCTTTCGACCGTAAGGTTATTAAGTTGTATGGTTTCAATAGATTGCGTTCCACCACTTTCTTTTACTGGGAATCGGACTTCTCGTCTTTCCATATCAATGGCCACTCGTGTTGTTAACATGAAATCTATACCAAAGATGATATTATATTTTATCCTCTTCATAATCATGAATGGATGTTCAAATCTGTGCCTTCCTATCATGACTGTAACATATGCTTGCAGTCAACAATTTTATCTGGGATTATTCCTCTTATTTTAATTCCTGATACAGGGATTGTCGGTATGTAGATTCTTTTAGTAAGCTCTTGGAAAAATGCTAATGCCATTACACTAATACTTGCTCCAGAGTCCACCAAGCAATGCAACTTTATGTCGGCCACTGTTACTACAATTACGGGTAAACAAAATTTTGTTCTTTCTTTGCCACGATCATTCTCGTCAAGCAGGTCATCAGGTCGAATATCCCAGTGGTCTACTTGCGCAATTATCCAACTACGAATTTTGTCGAATTTACCATTTCTTTCGCTACTTGATATTCCCTCACTTCTCAGTTGGAAATCGGAGTTTTTTTCCTCAGGTGGCTCCGAATTTCCTACGAATTCAGGAGTATTTGGATTGAGTCTCCCCTCTTCTGCTTTCCTTCGTTTATATGATTGCAATTCGAGGCTCTCCGCTCCCTCGATGTCTCCATTTATATCTTTATCTTTTATTGCTTCTTCCCATCTGTTTTTATTTCGTCTTTCCTCTCGTAGTTGTTGTATATACCTTCGGTTGTCTTCGTTCCTACGATAATTATGCTGTCCTTTCCGATTATTAAACCATGTTCTGTTTCTAAAATGCTGTTGGTTCCTACTGCCTCGAAACCTTGGATTATTTGTATAATATGGGTTATGTCTACTATTACTCTGTCCATATTCCCCATTAGAATTTCCACTGCATTGGCAACAACATCTTTTTCTGCCCTTCTCTCTTTGTTCGTCATGGTCCTCTGGTCTATTCTTTGACTTGTGATTTTCCCTATGGTTTGTTTCCTCGGGACTAATGGTATTTATTACTTCTTCTTGGGCCGTACTCCGTATATTTCTATTCAATGGATATGAGGATGTCATATCGATCTGTCTTAGCTTCCTCTCCATATCGACTGCGGTTTCAACATCTGAGGCTGCTAATAACCTCTGCACCTCCTGTTGGAATTGTCTTTGAATAGTTTTTATGGCCTCTAGCTCGCTTGGAGCTGAGTCTAAGTCATGAAACCTGTGAAACTGAAAAGAGAAGTAGTCACTATATCGGGTTTGACCCGTTGACGAAAACTTTCTTGCGTAAAGTTCGATTCTTAGTTGCTGTTGAATTTCTGGACTCCAAAACTTTCTTAGGAACGCTGCCTTAAATTCTTCATAGCTGTGGAAAGTATATTTGAAAGCTTGGAACCAGATGTTCGGGTTTCCGTCTAGATGTTTTTCTATCACGCGCAGCTTCTTATCCTCTTGAATTCTACCTTCGCGAAAATGTTCCTCAATATCTCTGAGAAATTGCTTAGGTGCGATTTTTGATGTGTTGTCAAAGTGCTTTGGGCGATCGTCGTAAGTTTTTATGACGTTTATTATGGTTGGACTTTCATTTTGACTGCTTCCATTTACCAAATCTATGCTCTGCCTACTTGGATCCAGTGTTCTTGACGGTGTAGTCTCCCTCTCATTAATCTGAATCTCTATCGCTTTTTGCCGTTCACTATAATTTGAAATAACGGATTTCGTTGTCTGGTTTTCTATCTTAATTTCTTGCATCTCCTTCCTAATCTGCCTTAACTCCTCTTCCGTCTTCTCCATCTTCTGGTCCGCCTCATTCTTATCGGTCTCGATCTTCTCTTTTAACTCATTAATTTTACCGGTCACCGTGCCAGCAGCCTGATCGAATTTCTCCTCCAATTCTTGATGTCTGACCTTCAATCCTTCCATGCCGCTTGTTATTTCACTCAATTCGTCCCATTTCTTCTCATTACTGACTTTTAGTTCTCGGAGATCGCTGGTCAGTTTGCTAATCTCCTCATCCTTCAACTTCTTGATGATTTCCTGGCTTTCTGTAACCTGTCCTTTAATTCTGTCCATTTCTTCGTGTATCTGCTTGTTTCTATTCTCCATACTCTGAGTCATTTCTGTATTTCCAATCGAGTTCTTGTGTTGTCTTCCTTTATTTCTTCCTGTTTCTTTCTGATTTCTTCTGTCAACTCTCTCTGTTTATCCTCTTGCTTTCTATTCAGCTCTTGCAACAATTCTTGCTGTTCCTTTTTCCTTTCTTCACGTTGCTTTTGTTGCCACTCCTCCAGTTTCTCTTCTTGTTCTCTACGGAACTCCTTTAAGAGTTCTTGTTGTTCCTTTTTCCTTTCTTCACGTTGCTTTTGTTCTTTCTCTGCCCGTCTCCTATCCTTCTCTTCTTCCTGTTTCTTTTCTTTCTCATCTCACTCTTGTTTTTCTTTCTGTCTCTCTTCTTCTTGTTTCTTTTCTTTCTCATCACGTTCTTGTTTTTCTTTCTGTCTCTCTTCTTGTTTCTTTATATATTCTAGGAACCACCACGGCATTCCTTCATGCTTTTCCTGTGCTCTTTTCATTTCTTCTTCTTGTTACCTTCTGGTTTGCACTCTTCCCTTAGTTGTCATTATCTCGTCAATTTCAGTAATATTTCGAATAATTCTCTAATTTCCTAACCAACTCTAATTTTCAAAGTTCTCTAATATCACACAGTGTCAATAAATATGTGAAATATTTTTCAATTTCTAAATCTAAAATACCCTTAAAGCTAGCAATCAAGTCTATATACTAAATATTCACTTAGTTTCTCAAATTATTTAAAATATAGACCTTCCTGAAGATCGATATCATCCTACCAGTTAAAGTATGAGCAACTTCCCAACGAAATCAGATCATTTTCCTTTGAATTCATTTCAGAAATAGTTTCCCAAAAAGAGAAAAATAATTACCCACCATGTGGTATTCGTCATTTGCTTACATACTAACAATTAATCCAAATATTAAGAATAAATTCAATCATATTTTAAAGTAAAAAAATGAAATGTGAAGACCTACAATTATTTCAATAAAAAGGATAAAATATCCTCCTATCACTCCATCTAACAATCTACTTCTGGAAAATATTCATACTTAAACATCATTTTCTCAATACTTAATTATCAGTTTCTCATCCGAGCCTATTTTCTTGACAAATCTCCAAGTATCTCCTTCACCAACCGCATGTTGGGCTCTTTTGCTTCCCACAACGTTCCGCAATATCATTCTCTTTTGACCTCAGCTCAGAGTGTCAAAAATAACTGGCTTATTTTTGGATGCCCATTACATTGCAGTCTTCGATGCCTTTCTCCATCTATCTCTTTATCAACTACTACCTTTCTCTTCAGATCCCCATGTTGGTTCAGCAGTAAGTTATCGGGCTATTTACTCGGGTTTAACTCTCAATTAAATAATCGTTCCCGCGGTGTCTTTCTCTTCAATTGCCCCACGTTGGGCGCCAAATGTATAACTGCACCCTACGGGTCAGGGTGACCACAGTATTTTCCCAACTAGTCAGTTACATATCTCAGGGTATTCATGCCTCCAGAAAAATGGTTAATTTTTCTATGTTTTGGTTTAACGTGTGTTCAAAGAGAAAGTAACGGCATCATACGCGGTTCAGAATTACGTAATTCAACGCTCAGTAGTGGATTTTGCGAACGTGAACATCAGTCAACCTTTCGAAAAAAAAAACACATCCGCATAACGAGAACCTTACTCACTAAGTACAACTACTGACTACCATTATAAATGAAAACTCATTCCATTTTTATAAAAATTAATCAAGAAACACATTTATTAAACTATCAAAATTCGCGAAAGAAATGGTTAATGTCAAATATTGCTCATAATCTTCAAATTATCAACCTAATAAACAAATATTTTAATTACTGAATCAAATATTCTAGGTCAGCGCTGCCTTACTCCTAAACTAAGTTTACATATCTTAACCCTAGAACTGCCAAACGTCGCGGTTGCGACTTAATAGAGTGTCACTAGAATGCCAACGTCGCACGCGCGACGCATAGTACATGCATTCGCTTAATCAGTCATAACATCATTTGTCGTTCACTTACGCTATTTTAATAAGTAAGACATTGAAGAGGAAGCTTTAGGTCTTCCATCTCCCATTCCTCACCAGCCGGAAATGACTCAGTCAAGGTCAGGGTAGGTATAAAGTCAGCTACTATTTCATCATCCCCCTGTGATCTCAGTTGCTATGTAACTTCGCGCTCGCTCGCTGTTTCTGTTAGTTTCTGTGAATATATTACGTTATCTTTCAACACATTATTGAGTTTATTCTTAAATTGTTTCTTTTGAAGTGTAAACTTTCATCACGGATGATGAGCTAAGTGATTCAAGTGATATTCACAAAGTCCTTGAAATGATTGGGATGCTTCCTCTTCCAGCGATATACTTATTTTCTTTAGCTAATGATACTTCTGAGAGCGGAGAATGTGTTTCGCCGACGATACGGTAATATTTGGGAAAAACACTGAATCTGCTGCCGAACTAGCCAGGATCGCCATAGAAAGATTTAAGGAACTCGGCCTGCACATCAGCGCTTCAAAATCAGCTTGTCTTTCTATCAAGAAAGGTCGGCTAACGGAGGAGAATATCATCATTAATGACGACTGTGAAATTAAATCACAGTGCAACGGAAGTGCAATTCGTTACTTAGGTGTGAATTTCATCAATGAAATTAAACTGGATCCACAAGCCGTACTTGAAAAGACGCGAAACAAGATTGACACCCTTGTTAGCTCACCATTGCTGCAATCTGACCAGAAATTTTCAATTTTAAACAGTTCAATATCACCTACTCTTATTTATCCACTCCAAGTTACTCCCCTAAACAAGATACCTCAATCTTTTCTATCAGATGCGGATAAAATATTAAAGAGTGGAACTAAAGAATTATTACAACTACCAGCAGACGTTCCGGATCACATGGTATACTCCGAAAGGAAGTATTAAGGCCTCGGTTTGTTTCGCGCGACTTGGGAAGCCAAACTACAGCATATTAACATCTGTAATAAATTATCGCTTGCAAATAACGGCTACATTAACGCAACTAGAAACTTGGAACAAGAGCGTACAATTTGTTTGCAAGATCTAGGCATAGAAATGAATGATCGAGTTATGTCCAAAAATAGCCATCTTCCCAACGTAAGGAAGGTCCGACAGACACTACGAGACAGAGAAGTTCAGTCATGGACGAAGTTGCCGCACAAAGCAAAGGGCGTCGGACTCTTCCAGGAATACACGCCAGCGAACAAATGGATAAGAGATCACCGAGGCTTATCCTGTGCGGAATGGAGAGAGGCCATCAAGATGACAGCGAACGTGTGCGCCGTTCGCTCCGTGCCAGGAAGGTCCCAGGACAACACCCTCTGTCGGCGTTGCCACAGAGAGCACGAAACCCTTGCCCATGTCCTGGGAGCCTGCCCTCACGGGGAGGTATTGAGAAATTCCCGCCATCATACAATACGACACATGATTGCGACCTCGCTGAGGGATCACGGTTTCACGGTGCACGAAGAGGTCTCTGGCCTAGCTACCGACGGGAGTAACAGACGTATTGACATGATAGCCTTTCAACCAGCTAGCAAGCAAGGACTAATCTTAGATCCCACAATACGCTTCGAGTCGCACGTTGGCCAGGCCGAAGAGGTGGACGCCGAAAAGAAGTCAATTTACCAGCCAACTGTAAACTACTATAAAGATAAATATCACCTAGACAATATTTCCGTCCATGGACTCATGATCGGAGCTCGAGGCACAATCCCTAAATTTCTTGTACAGCTATGGGATTCTCTCGGTCTCAGCCGGACACGACTCCACGACATCGCTATCGCCGCAATACGAGGTTCAGTGACCATACTCCGCAATCATCTATATAACATCTGACGAACCGTATTGCAAATCTATTCCTGAGCCTTTTGGGGAATCTTCTACCTGGCACACTAGCAAAGTCAACAGTAACTTAGAAGACAAAATACTGTGTAGTCGACATACTTTGTCCTTGTGGCAGCCTCCGCATGGGGGAAGTTGTAATAATAATAATAATTCCAGAATCTGAAGTTGAAAGTGATTCCGATAAAGAGAGCAGATCTGTCGACGTTTCAGTGAATGATACTGTTTCCGTAACACCAAAGTGGTGCAGAGTTTATCCACCCGAACCGGAGTTCGATGTTTCCGAGAAGTTCCGCGTAAGGGGTCCTGGCATTAGGATCTGTCCGCCCAGAAACAGTACACCTATTATGTATTTCTACTTGTCTTTTTACAGATTTGATTTGGAAGCTCTTGGTGAAAGAAATTAATGACTATGCGGTGAAAAAAACTAAGAGACATTCTGGAGAAATGGCGGCCTTTTCTCGTATGCGAACCTGGTTTGATGTAACTGTCTCCGAAATGAAGAAGTAAATTGCCATTCTAATAAATATAGAGTGCACCGTGAATGTTTTCATAAATTGCAGCATTTCTGAAGGCCTATGAGGCATGGCAGGAAAAGAAAACTCTCCGAGAATGATTCCCAGTAGTACTCGGTGGCTGACGGAACTGTGTGTAGCTCGGAAATATTTATTCTTTTGTGATTTCATTTCTGTGTTTACTTTGAGAACTTAATATTTTTAAAAATTATAATAAATTTCGGGTATTTTGTATATAGTGATTTTTTTAAATGAGTGGTTATATATTACTAATGGTGAACTTGAAAATGTGAAAAACTTTTTTTTTAGTTTTCCAAATGTTTGATCGCCTGGTACGCACCAGATAAGCAAGTGAATGATCTAATACTTATACAAGCATCTTAAATACAGCTTTGTGAGTAATATGGTATGCTGCATGCCTAACTTTTCTGTATCTAAACGTGCTTAAATTTGTTAAAACATAAATGTGTAATACATGCGAAAATGGCCTGGCATGTAGGGAAAAACACTCGGCACTTCTAGGGTTAACATTCTGGGTCGCGTATTCCTGAAATGAATTATTGCTTCGTTTCATCCTCCTATTAAAATTTACATCTGGTCACTTAAGTATATATTACATCAAAGTCTTCAGACCACGGTCAAGATTCGGTATATCAATAAGTTGTTCCATCACTCACGGTGTTTATTATACACCCTCATCAAAAATACAACCATAACATTGTTCAAGTTATCGCGGAAATGAACTGAATTTGAATAAAGTGTCCTGAATATAAATATCAGTGACCTAAGTTACATTGAATATTATCTGAGTTCGTTGGTGCAGACTACAGTGAAGAAAATGACATATTGAATGACGTACTAAGTTTCTCGGTCCGATTGCCACTTAAATTACGGCTCCTAACTAAATATCCGCTCTAATAATATTTCAGATCAACAAAACATCGATGATATCGTACGTAAATCTCGAATAATTTCCCTACTCTAGCTAGATAATTTCTTATGTAACGTATTCCAGTTCAATATACATACAGCCAATAAGCATTTTTCATATATAGATGTGCAAATGCCTACATAAAGATACTTCAACACTACATTATCATACTAGTTGCACACAAGTTTGATCTTCCACGCAATTATCATTCACTCAGAATATGATACAATCATGTATTCATTTACCCATCACCGGTTGTTATTATTGTCAAACCACTTTCACACTTCATTAAAATATGCGTAATTTTATTGTCCATACCTTGCTATAGTTCCTCCCTGGGGCATACTTATATTCCGAAGTCGCTTTACATGTGCTCCTATATCGCACGTTATATATATCATATACGTTTTACTCTCTGTTACTCTGCGCAATATATCATTTAAAATACCGTATATATTTCCATTATTTCATTATTAACCTTCAATTCAACTCATATTTAATTCATTTAACATCTATAATTACCGCGTTTAACCTCCAATATTAATTAAACACAACGATACGTATCACTCCAATAGCGCAGAATTCGTTCCTCAAAACGCATTTTGTCATACAATTCAACATATAACCCCACATTCAGTATCTATTCTTTCAATATATTCACACAGCAAAGAGTATGGTAATTTAACTTAACCAATTCAAACATGCATCCCTCTGTGACGTAACTGGGTTTGACTGGTATTACATCACTCAAGGATCATTCTAACTAACCGGGATTCTTTGAAAACAGCTGTTACACTATGTCACATTTTAAATCGTATTCCTTCATCCTTGGATAAGATAATGTAGTAAACACGTTACCATTCTGTCACGAGATATCGTCTTAAATATTTTACACTGCACTTTCTTATATTCACTGCACCCTTAATTATCTCACGCTTAGGCTATTCAGATCTATTGCATATACTGGTAATACTCTACATAAGAAATTATACTACTTAATACTATTACTTAGCTCGCCATTCAATATCTCGGGCCTTAGTTGCTCTTCGGTCTGGTCGCAGGCCTTGGATTGGAAACTGGGCAGGATCTCCACCACTGGTATCTCAAGTAGAGTGACCTCCTCCACACGGGTCGGGTGGTTTTAACAGCCAGGATGACATCTCCCTCCAGGTTGGTCTATGCCGATTTAGCAAGCCATCATCTGTTCAGGAACACAGTAGACAATATGCGTCGATTCTGGAAAATATGAATTCATCATGGTTCTGCGTAATATAAATATATTTTTTATAATGATTGCTTCTTCATTTAGGCTGTCCTTGCTATTATTTCCACTTAATATAGCTCAGCCTCGAGCTCTCACGTCTCAATCCACTTCTAGTTTCCAGCCGACTTTGCGTCTAAGTATTTGGATGGACTTTTCAAAACTTCTGGATTTTATTCCCTCTTTACGGTATTTCAACGTTTATCTCTTCGTTTCGTTTAATATTTCCGTCCTCTCAGCTTAAAATTTCACGTTAGATATTGCAAATCTTGCTTATTTTTGAGAGCGATGTTCGGGATATCTTGTCCTTCCCACGTCATTTTTTAAGTCAGTTTTTATAATAATATGTTTGATCCTTCTTATTTAAAAAAAACAATTCTATCGATTCTACACCATTGTACACCGCCTTCATAGTGGTAAGTTTAAGTTAGTCATGGCCTTCTAGCATACATCAATATCGATATCCTATTACATATTTCTTTGCCTTGGCTGGCCTCTACCTTGCGTAGGCGCCATTTTTAATACGTCCAGTAAATGCATCGGGTACAGTATTTGGTTTCTTCTTTCTCTTTCTTCCTCCGAAATGTTCCATAGCTTGGCCAGTGGCTTTTCAGGTGCATCCCTCATTTCCGCAATCTTCTTTCGTAAGTGTTGTTCTGCCCTGTAACTCTTCCCCCTTGACAACTTTTGCTAGGTCTTTGTGCAATTCTGTAAGCCATCCAGGCTGTGTTTTCCACTTCTCTTGTAGAAGGAGTATTTTGTAGGCCAACATCTCTCTCGATTTATCCTTTTAATGCGTCCGTAAAAGATCAGTCTTCTTTTCTTCATCGTCGTCGTAATTTTCCCGATGGTTTTGTAGAGTTCGTGGTTCGATCTCATCCGGAATGTATGGTGGTAATTTTGTGACTTCTTTGGATCCAAGTTTTTTTGAAGCAACTTCCCTTCTATTTTTTTCAAGGTCTGAGTCTGTCACCCTTGTCAATGTTTTTGTTTCTTAAAGGCACTTCGTTCTGACCACTGTGCAGACATGTCTTAATGTGGCTTGTATGGAGTCTGTTATCAGAACAACGTCATCTGCGAAGGCTACACAGTCCAACATGAGGACATTCATCCCCCAACCTATCTTTACCCCATTCTGAGTTTCATTTTCAGTCATTCTCGGTCTCCATTCCCTGATGTCCCTTTCTAGGATGTAATTAAATAGGAGTGGAGAAAGACCATCTCCTTGCCTTAGGTCTGTTTTTATCTCAAATGGTTTAGCGAGTTCACCCATAAATTTAACTTGGGAAAGGATGTCTGTGAGGGTTTGCCTAATTACAGCCAAGGATTTTTCATCAGTTCCAAACTCCCGGAGAATGTTCACGAGCAGTCCACGATCTATATTAATTATGATTATTATTATGATTATTATTATTATTATTATTATTATTATTATTATTATTATTATTATTATTATTATTATTATTATTATTATTATTATTATTATTATTATATTTGTTTCTTTACTCGGCTGTAATTCAATCATACGTAGGTTCTCACTGACACCAGAATAGGAATGGACCAGCACAGAAGGTAGCTTCCGCAGTCTTAAGGAAGGTATGGTGCCAGCATTTGCCTGGACCCAACTTCAGGGCTGCCGATGCGACGGTTGGATACGAAACCATCTCGGAAGTGCAAGCTACACAGTCTGTACATCGTAGAAAACTCGCTTTGTAATTGATATCTTAATGGGGAAGTCAACGAGACTGTCAGCCTCTCTTAACATTAACTCGAAGAGAAGATAAACTGGCCCGAACCTTCGAAAAAATTAAAACGAGGATGTCTGGTAAGAAAGGAAAATACATGGAAATACAGATAAACGGAAAATTCTTTGAGTTTTGCAAACACAGCGTAGTGACCAGAAGAAGAAAAAGATACATCGGTGGAGTTCGGCTGTGAAAGATGACAGTGGAACCTGTGAAAGCAACGCCAGATTCAGCCAGGACCCCCACAAACCTTGCGAGGGGAGTTCTGCATTGTCTGTGAAAGTCGTTGTTCCTGATGGCATGAGTAATTTCTGTATCTGTCTGTCAACTTATCAGCTCGGTTGTTGGTTGGATTCTCAAATAGCACCGCCAGTGGTTGTGTGGTTATAGGAAAACAGAAAAAAAAGTGTCAGTAGCCTCAAAATCGGTTACATATATAGAAAATTTTACAACAAATACTTATTTACGTACTAGATATAGTGCCCGGCTCTGCTTGGGTACTTGGTTTTATGTTCAATTTTAGGATTTGTATGACTTGTTTGAAGTTAATTTTTGTAGATTCCTTTATTGTGACGTTGACTGATAGTTTACGAACTCTCTTGCAGATTAAGAAATATTGTTATGTGTATAATTTTAAGTTTTAATTTGAGATTATTTGGCTTCGCATTAAGGTATATTCTTGCGGCACACCAGATTTTTGGAAAGTAGTTGATCCTTTCAAGAAACTAATAAAACTGTATGTATTTACGCGTCTCGCTATAGATATGAAGTACGTGATTCATCAATCAACCTAGGTACCCTGAAATCCATGGAATCAACATTAGTCTCTCTTCCCTCATTTTGTACTATTTCTTTTTCAACTGTTCTCAACTGTCATGCCAGTAGAGGTTGAACTTGGACTTAAACGACATCTGGAATGTCACTATTCATCTCAGTAACCCCAAAAACTGTGGATTCTACAATAATATTGGTCTTTTTATTTTTTATTATTTCACCCCTTTCCATCCTTGCACAAAAGGGTGCTATTGGTGTCTTACCACCATAGTATTATTTTCCAGATAGTAACTCATATGTATACCAATTTTGGATGACAGCTATTGTGGTGAACAACTGAGTGTGTGACGTGACGGTGACAGGGTGGGTCTGTGTCGTATTTTTAGGTAAAGTATGTACGCTCAGAATATGATCTCGCCATGCACCAGAATGGGAATGGTAAGACAATGCACCAAGAAAAACACAAGGCATAAACCAGGATACTAATCCAACTGACGCAGTACCAATCAACGCACGTGATGGCGTAGCAAAAGGGATGTAACAACACTCCAAAAAAAATAAATATATAAGTCCGTCCGTACACAAGTTCACAGGTAGTTTTCAATTTTCAAGGTGAAAGGTTTTCAGCAGAGCGCATAATGGAAGCATTTTCACTGAGTCCATATATTCAGAGGAACCGAGGTAGGTACCAAATTTTGAGGGCAAGGAAAGGCGTACGACAACAAAAAAAAGGGCAAAGAAGAAATAGGTTTTTCATAATAACAATATATTAACAAAAAACACCCAGAAGAAACATTTACAAGCCAAAGAAAACAACAATCATCCAAAGGTCAGTTAGTTCTGACTTCCAAAAGAGAAAAAAACAAATGGGACGACCATATTAATTTTCTGATTTGTTTTTCAAAGAAAACAGCTAGAGTCGAAACCTTCAATAATAATACAACCCCTTTTACATGAGGAGTGTCCTACACAAGGAAAACAGAAATTTACGTATGAACACAAAAAAAACATTAAAATTTGAAAGACACATGGGCCACTGTACAATAATACAAGTAGAAGAAAAAAAGCGCGGAAGGGATGCGGAATAGGAAGGTGGGGAAAGGGGAGGGACGTGAAAGAAAAGAGTACCAATGGCTGCCAACAGGGTTTTGGAAAAATAGGATCAGTCAGTATCGATCAAATTCCAAAATAGCAAACAGAAGCTAGGTGATAGTTCAATTGATTCTATTCATGCGTTTGCTCGGGAAAACAGTTGAATTTCAATGGTTCATATCGCAGCAATCACTTGACGTATCACAAAGTCCAACTTCGGAGTAAGATGGTAATGTAATTCCAAAGTAAGGTACCGCTATCAGTAGCTGCAGTTAGCTTATTATCAACATGAACTGTCATTGGTAGCCAGTAACGGCAATTTGAAAATTAAGGAAGTGCAGCATTAGAAGAAAGTTCAAAGAACAACATGGAAATGAAATAAATTAAAGTTTTCGCTCACCCGTCCAGCAGTCGTAGCTTTTCAATGGTATACAAAAGCACATTTTAAAAGAAACATTGCACACAGTCCAGCTGGTAGCAAAATAAAACCAAGTCCTCCCTCCACACAAATCGTCGTGTTCATCCGAACTCGCTGCTCAAGCCCAGAGCAGGCCAATTTATATTCAGGTAGAAGCGTCCAGAAAGGACGAGAGCATACAGTACCCAATGCGCAACGAAGCGGTAGGGGAAGGAAAGAGGGAGAGTTAGCAGCACGAGCAGTTGAAGCTGGACGGGCGAAGAGAGCACAGGCAGGTTAGTAGCGGCATATGCAGCGTAGTAAACGTAGAATCCATAAAACAGTAGAAAAATTCGGAGCACGTTATACTATGCTGAAACATACATCCATAATTTCGCTACTGTAGAATCCTTGAGTGGACTTTGCCATGGTTACGGCCGGTTGTTTCTTCACCCCATTCCTAGATTAGCGGTAGTGTTATGCCATTACCTCCATAACGGTTGGATTTAGGGCCTTAAAACATGGTTTTGGATCTAGTTGGGCCTTACCGAGTTTTGTTCTTCGCTTCAGGAGGCTTAAAATTAGTTTTGTCTTATTCTTGTACGACAAATCCAACATTTCGCCTATGTAGCCGATGTTAATGGCCAAAGGGCCTAAATCTAGGGAATGTATAGAGCTGTTGAAATTTCTTGTAGGCAGGGTTACTCCCATATTCCTAAAAGGTAAGGATGCAAAATTTGGTTCAGGTTGGTGCAAGTATGGATTGGATTTGTGTAAGGAACAGACAGACGGAAGGACAGACATTCTACTTTATATATATTTACAACAACAAAACATAAATGAAAAGAAAGGAAGCCCAAGATGGTGGATCTGGGCAGTGTAGGTGACACCGTATCGAGTTTTGACGCCTGCATTCAGGGATGTCCCATTCCGCCGGAAGAAATTTAAAAGTACGACAAACATGGCGTTGCCGACCAGAAATTAGCGACTTTCAGAGATTCATGTGTTGCAATCAGAGGATTTTCTGGAGTGCATGTTGTTAGACACAGTCAGCATTGAAGAATATGAGGCCTTATCTGTGGTGACCTACATTCACATAACATTGAATCTACTTGAAAACCCCCCTTCAACAGGTTGCATTGAAGAATATGAGGCCTTATCTGTGGTGACCTACATTCACATAACATTGAATCTACTTGAAAACCCTCCTTCAACAGGTTAGATTTAACACATGAACGCAGTCCGTTGAGCGCTTTCTATGTCAGCCATCCTTCTGTATGACAAGAAGGCAAGTTCCTCGCATGGTGTCATACATTCTCCAGAACTATCGAGTCTTCCTCACCATTTATAAAGTCAGACTTGGTGTGCTGACCCTCCAAAAGCCTCTCTTGTTCTGAGTAGACATTTTCTAGAAGCTAGGTGTGGGTTTGCTGGCTGATTGCCATACACAGTGTGAGCGTCAGATGTGACAGCTTTATTCGTCTCGTTCTTTGGCCCTATCCCCAACGGAGTCAGGAGGTGCAATTCCAGCAAGGCAGCGCTATTTATCCAAAAGCGTAGGGCGTAGGCAGCCTGTGATGACGCATCAGGTCTTATTAAGTGCAACGTCCACCTGTCTTGTAATGCTAGATTTATACCACATCGGGCACGCATACTCAGCAGCAGAATAACGCAGTGCGAGTAATGATGTCCCCAGTGTACTTGGCTGTGCTCCCCATGTCAGTTTCCGCACCACATTGTTCCGAACTTGCATTTTTTATAATTCTTGCCATTTCCTCGTTGACGACCGACACGCTTTTGAAGCCCAGCTAGCCAGCCGTGTTTACATTCCTGTCTACGGAGTGCCAGGTTCTCCCCCACTCGCGACACAGCGTTGTCAACTCTCCGTTTAACTGTGTAGCCACTGGGATTGAGCAGCGGGACAGGACAGAACTGCGTGTAGCTGTGCAACACTGGAGACCTGACAAGCGAGCCAGCTTTAGAACCGGCACGGTTTTGAAGTACGCCGCGTGGACTTTCACTGACAAAGCAAACATGCTATTGGTCAAGAGCCATCTGCTATTGGTCACAACAGAGGCATCTGTAAACGGCTATAAATATGGTTACTGTCTGGGAGTAGTACTGCTTAACATCTGAGACGCGGATCGTTAAATATCAAATTGAGAGAACTTTACTTGATATGGGAGCAGTGCTGCTTAAAGGTGAGAGCGCTATCCAGTTCGCTCTCAAGTACTTTTTTTTTTGCTAGTTGTTTTACGTCGCACCGACACAGATAGGTCTTATGGCGACGATGGGACAGGGAAGGGCTAGGAGTGGGAAGGAAGCGGCCGTGGCCTTACAAGTACTTTCAGGGTGGACAGTATTCCACGGCGACTCCTCCCTAAGTGATCTGGAGTGATCTTGCAGCCTGTCTATTCTTAAAATGGAAAGCATAGACTTGGGTCTTACTAGGATACCGTTTCAACGGATTTTCCTTGCAGTAGGTAACATGTTCTTTCAGGGTGCCAGATACCTTTTGCTCATCAGTCTCAAACTGTAGATGCGTAGAAGCAGCTTTCCGTTACTTCAGGTAGAGCCTGATCGTGGGTATAGATTTTTTTTTTTTTTTGGCTAGTTGCTTTACGTCGCACCGACACAGATAGGTCTTATGGCGACGATGGGGCAGGGAAGGGCTAGGAGTGGGAAGGAAGCGGCCGTGGCCTTAATTAAGGTACAGCCCCAGCATTTGCCTGGTGTGAAAATGGGAAACCACGGAAAACCATTTTCAAGACTGCCGACAGTGGGGTTCGAACCTACTATCTCCCGAATACTGGATACTGGCCGCACTTAAGCGAGTGCAGCCATCGAGCTCGGTGGTATAGATGTTGAAAAAGGATGGTGTAAGGACACTTCCTTGAGGTAACCATTCTTCTGGGGTCTCCACCTACTTCTTGTTCCCTGAAATTCAACAAAAATAGGAGTTTCGTTATTATACACGTGAGAAGGTAGTCTTTTTTAATGCTGTAAAGCCTTTGAAGAAGAAGTTTGTGGTTGATTGTGTCATAAGGTGTCAACAAATCGATGAATACGGGTGGTGCCTTAAGAAAGCATACTGGGCAAGATGAGGAATGATGTAGTATCCCATTGCTTTCCTCTCTGAGCCAGAAAGTGTTATTGCTGCACAACTTACCGTACGCATAATGCCTTTCTCAGCATGCCGACGCACTCTTCGTGCTACGAATTGCATTCCACAGTACCACTCATACCTAAACAATTTCCGTAATATCACACCCATACATCAGACTGATACGTCAGTGGAAGCTGGCCTGTGCTAAAAGATAAATAAACAAAGTTACATCCGACAAAAAATGACAACAGGCAGAGTGTTTATGAAATACCAGTTTATTTGGGACTGAAATGAGTGAATCTAGAGGTATACTCACGTGGACGCTAAAAGTTGCTATAGCCAGGAGTTAATCCACTCAGTCCTGGTTTCCGTATTCTGTTATGGTATACAAGATGATACGCATGGCTGGGATTATCGATGTTTTGAAATGAGAATAACGCTGGGGAATGAGAACGAGTGCTGTATTCTCGAAGTGAGATAATCGTGTCGAATTTCACTTTACAGGCAGGAATTGCCTATTTCGAAATATATCATTGATTTACATATATATTCTCACTTACCACTTCCCTTAGCGCGTTGTGAATTCCAACCGCTCCGTTGTGTCATTGCCAGTTTTATAGTGAAAGGTGCTCACATTTTACATCATTCTGCGCACGATAAGAATGCCATACCATACCCCATGCAAACTTACCTGACACGATACCTCCAAATATTACAGCTTGCACATACTACAGATTCTTCAATCATTGTGCTAAGAACTTTGAGCCCGCCTCTGTGGTGTAGTGGTTAGTGTGATTAGCTGCCACCCCCGCAGGCCCGGATTCGATTCCCGGCTCTGGCATGAAATTTGGAAAGCACTGCGAGGGCTGGAACGGGGTCCACTCAGCCTCGGGAGGTCAGATGAGTAGAGGCGGGTTCGATTCCCTCTTCAGCCATCCTCGAAGTGGTTTTCCGTGGTTCTCCTCTAGGCAAATAACGGGATGGTACCTAACTTAAGGCCACGGCCGCTTCCTTCCGTCTTCCTTGTCTATCCCTTCCAATCGTCCCTTCCCTCCACAAGGCCCCCGTTCAGCATAGCAGGTGAGGCCGCCTGGGCGAGGTACTGGTCATTCTCCCCAGTTGTATCCTCGACCCAGTGTCTCACGCTCCAGGACTCTGACCTTGAGGCGGTAGAGGTGGGGTTCCTCGCTGAGACCGAGGGAAAAACCAAACCTGGAGGGTAAACAGATTAAGAAGAAGAAGAAGAAGAAGAAGAAGAACTTTGAACTCGGAAGGTGGATTATATATTGGAATTATCGTTCATCCTTGATATTGTTTTCCTTAGATTCCCATTTCTACTTCTGAAGAATGTTGAGAAAGGACCGTCATTGTAGTCATGGAGGCTTTCTTCCCAAACTCAACCCTTTTTAATAACAAGTTTGAACAGTCTTTTGTGTAACAGGTGGATCTTTTAAAAATTACCTCTTGGTGCCATTTATTTTCGCAGGCCAATGCTTATTTAGCAGATACCCTTTCCCTAATTTACAGTAAATATTTTACGACGCACCTTTATTCGAACTCACGTTCTAGCAAGGTATTTTATCACACAGTATAACAGAATAATCCGGGTTAAATCGGACTTTTTTTCCGGGAGTTCACTCTTTCTAACAAAGAAATCATCCCACTTTGAAATCAGGAGACGAAAAGCGCCACTCAACATCTAATTGCATGACAATATTAGCTACTAAAATGAAACCTTGTCATCATGAAAACGTTGGAAAGTTCTGTAGTTAAGGTCTAGAATTTACTATATACCGCGTGGTACAGCTGCCCCTATTCACGTAGTTCACTCACAGAAATGTCTGGTCTTACTACGCTTTCTATAATTCGTTTATTCTTGGAAACGAAATCAGAATTAATGATAAAGTGCCGAATGATGGTAAAGAATCGTGAATATTCTTTATCAAAGAAACGTCATGTAGGCCTACAGAGAATTTGGTGGCTGACTGACTAGAAGTAGTATTGACATCATCATCATCATCATCTGTTTACCCTCCAGGTTCGGCGTTTCCCTCGGACTCAGCGAGGGATCCCACCTCTACCGCCTCAAGGGCAGTGTCCTGGAGCTTCAGACTCTTGGTCGGAGGATACAACTGGGGAGTATGACCAGTACCTCGCCCAGGCGGCCTCACCTGCTATGGTGAACAGAGGCCTTGCAGGGGGATGGGGAGATTGGAAGGGAGAGGCAAGGATGAGGGAAGGAAGCGGCCGTGGCCTTAAGTTAGGTACCATACCGACATTCGCCTGGAGGTGAAGTGGGAAACCACGGAAAACCACTTCGAGGATGGCTGAGGTGGGAATCGAACCCACCTCTACTCAGTTGACCTCCCGAGGCTGAGTGGACCCCGTTCCAGCCCTCGTACCACTTTTCAAATTTTCGTGGCAGAGCCGGGAATCGAACCCGGACCTCCGGGGGTGGCAGCTAATCACACTAACCACTACACCACAGAGGCGGCAGTATTGACATAACATCCGTAAATGACAACTAGTGACAGCCAAGCATGCTAAAAGTTAGAGGAGAAAATCGGTGCGTGTTAGTCGGAGGTTCGAGTCCGATGTAGGACTAATATTTTTGTTTCCTTGTTAATGTTCTTGTATGTTGCGCTGTTGAAAACAAATCTAATTCATGATCACTTATATTGCAGGTACTCTACTATGTTTTTAAGTAACCCTTAAAAGAGCTATTTGCAATAAAGTAAGCTATTGCCGACAGAGGTGCAATAGGCTTGTGTATGGTCATTCGATTAGTGAAACAAATGTTCAAAATCACCACCTACTTCGTTAATGAAAATCTGAGCACGGTTGAGGAAAGACATTCTTGCTTGCTGCTGCCTGCAGGCTTCAGTGATGAGCCGCCGTAAATGATTCGGGCCCTCTGGCTCCTGTTCATAAACTCGTTCCTTTAAACAACACCAGAGGAAGGAGTCTAGTGGAATAAGGTCAGGTGATCTAGCCGGCCATGCGAAAGGAACCCCTCGTTCTATTCATCGTCCAGGATATGCCCTATGCAAGTGGTTCCGTACTTCCAATGACCAGTGTTGAGAAGCTCCATCCTGATGGAACCACATCCTTAACCGTGTCATAAGGGGTACATCCTCCATAAAGAGCGGGAGGTATTCACAAAGAAACTCTAGATAGCGTCGTCCCGTGAGGTTTCCTGCGATGGAATGTGGTCCAGTTATCTTGTCACTTATTATCCCGCACCACACGTTGACGACTCATTCGAAGCAATGTGGTCCAGTTATTTTGTCACCTATTATCCCAGACCACAAGTTGACGCCTTATTGCGTCCGACATCGAGCTCTCCTTACTCAGTGAGGATTTTCACCACTCCAGTAACGAAAGTTGTTACGATTAACAGTTCCACTATTGTGAAATCTGAATTCGCTACTAAAGAGAATATCAGTTAAGAAATCCGCATCAGCTTCAACTCTTTGCAATATCCATTGCCAAAATTATATCCGCTTTTGGAAGTCATATCCCAGAAGTTACTGGTGTAGTTGTTAATGGTAGGGGTGCAATTTATGGCAGTGAAATATGTGCTGAACAGATACATGACTGATGTTCAGTTCATCTCCAGTGGCCCGTGAGCTTGTATACGGGTTATACGCAATTGAATTTTGAACAGCCTCCTCGTTATTTCCAGACGTCACTGGAGCATCCCGAACGGGGGATAATGTATAAAATGACCCCGTTGCACGCAACCGTCTTTCGACACTTCGAAATATATCTTCAGTAGGCAGCCTTCGTCCAGGAAATCGTTTTTCTTTCAGGCGTCTAGCTTCCCATGAATTCTGCCTCACTTCTCCATAGAGTAGTACCAAGCTCGATAGCTGCAGTCGCTTACGTGCGGCCAGTATCCAGTAATCGGGAGATAGTGGGTTCGAACCCCACTATCGGCAGCCCTGAAGATGGTTTTCTGTGGTTTCCCATTTTCACACCAGACAAATGCCGGGGCTGTACCTTAATTAAGGCCACAGCCGCTTCCTTCCACTTCCTAGACCTTTCCTGTCCCATCGTCGCCATAAGACATATCTGTGTCGGTGCGACGTTAAGCAAAATAGCAAATGAAATACCATGGAGTAGTACCATATTCACAAAATCATCCTTTGTATACATAATGTTTACTTTTGTGGTATCCGTACAGTAGGTGTTCGCACTTTACTGCAAATATTACGATGTGCTTCTTCATGTTCCCTACGTATGAAGTCCAGATCGTTGTTAGTCAGTATTCGAGTCGAACGTGCGCAGTTGCTTGGTTTAATGGGTGTGTCATAATGTTGACAACAAGTGCAGCGCGCTTCATTCGTTGTAGCCGTTGGCCATGTGAAAGTCGCTTGGTATTATTCCTTTCTTATGTATGCTGTCTTTGTATAGGTGAAAAATGACTTTTAAGGCTTAAGGAAATTAAACCTTAATTACGAATGCCTTTTCGAGTAAAATATAAAAATGAAATTAAAAAGGTTGTTAATAGATTCGAACTCTGAGTCTCTGGGAAACACCACACGCTGACTGTGATTATTACCACGTAGCTACTCTAGGCGACAAAGAGTAGGTCTCGTAACCCTTTACTAATGGAATAGTCCAGGCTATTAGTTCGAAACTGATCTTGTATATTACAAGTTCTGAACTCGAATGTGCAGACATGTTTACCCTGCTGCAAACACCGCAGTGTGCTAAAGTACCAAGTCTCTTTGAAGCCCTGATAACTGCAACCATTTCTTACGCATAGAGTATGTACCTATCACTTGGTTGAATGAGTCCATCATAATGTTTCAGCTGCATTTGTCCGTAGTCGATGCTTACGTGGCGATATTTATTATGTCTGTTTATTATAACATCCTTAGAGGAATATCTGAAATTTCAGAAAAGTCAGGTCTTTGTAAAGGTTGACTAGGGGAGTACGAAATGAAAATAAAAATACATGACTCAGTAACAGTTTGAACCCTCATTGTTTCGATGTAGCCTATTCAGGTACGTCTACCATGCATAATACCGCGCATCTACTTCTAGCGTGAATGTTCACCTCTATATTCACGAGGAGAGCGAAAGTTCTCGCTTCGAAAAGTTACTGATGTGTTACAGCCTTATGGCCCCGTTTTATACCTTTATTAAACGCTCTAATGGTAGAAATTACATGGTGTAATTACATGCTGTACAGCATTTCCATGCCATTGATTATAAACTACTGTGAAAAACACGCTTCTCTCAATTTCGATATGATGAGACTATACAAAATGGCAGTGAATTGACATGTCTGTAATTATTGGTCCTAACCTATCACGTTTACTATGATACCGTGACCGCCCTTTTCTATCAAAAGGAAATGGCCTCTCGATCAATCATGTGCGCAATTCTTTATCGACAGATGTAGGAGTGGCTATGATTAGTACAGTAACATTTCATAAAAATGACTAGAGTATTGGACTCTGCTCTACATAAGATGGTGCAGTGTTTTCGAGATGGACCTCACTTACTGCCTCTTGTACCAGTTTTGCGTTATGCTGGGTAATCTATATAGGGCTAACTGCAAATATCATTGCTGTAAGATGTTGCGCACGATAGGACTAAGAGGCATTTAATTACTAGCAGGTTGGGTATGTTCGGGACAAAATAGGGGCAGCTGTACCACCCGGTATATACAGTAAGATCTATTATCTGGCAAATGTTCGCATCTGTAACTCGTACGTAATGTAAGGCTAACGCACAAAATCAATCATAGAAATAGAAAATTAAATGTTACTTGAGTAATTACAACTTTTATTATTAAAATTCAATTTCCATAAAATATGAATCCATGTCTTAAAGGAGAAAAAGGTCATTCATTTCTTTACCAGGTGGTAGTGTCCCGAGAATGGATGTGACATTCCCACGCATTAGAGCTATGCTTATGGGCGGTATAAGGAAAGTAGATGACCGGGTATCGCCGGAAATCTGAGCCATCCATTGGCCAACCTCTTTGATAAAATTGAGGCCATCATTGCCCCATGTAACACATGATTCAATGGCTACTGGTCCGAAGAAGAATTTGTCCAACAAATCGCTGTATTTCCTTCTTCACTAATCGTGGCTGCACCTCCGGTATTGATTCACGAAAGGAGAATATTGGACTGGGCAAGTGTATCAGCACAGGTAAAATCCCACAGGAGAGATCTGCCTGTTTTTCACGGCACAAGTGTCATTCTGTCTGGCGTTTTACCGTCTAAACGGCAGCAGCCAGTGGGCTCTCATATAGAAGGAACTTCTGCTGAAATCAAAGCCTGCAAGATGACATCATTTATAGTGGAGTAACGGATGTGTCGCCTTTACTTTTCACACAGGAAAGGCCATTGAGGCCACATCGATCAACGCAGGCACCACAAGCTGAGCATCAGTGAGGCTCACAGACTTATTTCAGATCTCGTAATAAATGTACAATTTGCATTTTGGTGGGAAACATCTGCTCATGCCTTTGCAGGCTTAACGCAAAAGCTCCACAGATACATTAAAATTCATTAATGATAACTTTTACAATCGAGATTCTTCTAAAAGCATGCTAGGTTCACACGGAAGGACGTGAGTTCGATTTCCCGTCAGGAAGTCGGAACATTTAAGAAATGAGATTTCCACTTCTGGAGCAGAACACATGGCCTTGATGTTCACTCAACCTACACCAAAAATTGGTACCAGGTTAATTCCTGGGAACAAAGGTGGCCGCGCATAGAGCTACCCACCCAATCCCACTTAGTGTCGAGGTTACAGAAAGTGGAAAGACTTTACATACACTGCTCCATGGCCTGTATGTAGTTGGCTTTGCAATCAGTACAAAACATTTTTGAACCTATCTGTGAATATAACTATATTTATATGAAGCCATATTGGGAAGTGAGGCTACGCTTGTATGTACACGTGTCTAGAGTTGCGCAGTCCATCCTACAACATTCATTCATGCTGAGCCCTGATGAACGGCGCCCCAGAGGAAGACCGACGAAGCGGTGGTTGGATTTGCTGCGCGGCTATATGAGAAGTGTAGGCATCCGCCCTTCCGACCTCACAGATGGAGTGAAGTGGAGGGCAGGAAAGCTAGCCTGCACTTTGACTCGAATAACGGTCAGAAAAGTGATTCAGTTAATGTATTCTTTTCTCTCTGATCAGTCAACATCCGAAATCCGTTCGATATTATCTTTCTGACGTTGTCTTGAAAATCCTGAACTGTGGCATCATTGTGAGTATTCCTTCTATTGCAGCAACTGCAACACTCGTAGAATGGTTGATCAGCAATATTTGATACAGAAAAAATACGCATAAAACATGAGAAAGGTTCTGTTATGTATTATTAATTTACGAAATGGGATATTCTTTACTTATGGATTAATAGTGAGTCAGTTTTGGAGGTTTTGAAATCAAGGATTGAAGGTTGGAGCTATATCTTGCTTTTAGCATATATCTCAGCAGACGTGCGGGTTTATGCATTACTCCATAAGAGAGATGTGTTTACTGAGATTAAGTCACTGTTATGAGCACTACGAAGGATTTATGGGAGATAATACTATGATCTACCAATACCATTACTCTCCGCACTCTTTAACATTCTGTAGACACAAACCACGCAACCCTCTTAGGCGGTAGGGGCCCATAGAACTTGAAATATGTTGCATGTACATTCATTATGATTAAGTCGTGGAAGAGGCTATCATATCTTACATAACTCTTTACCGTTGCGTATAATGGGCAATTTTGGTGCTGATTAATGGGAAAAATACGTTTTCCCATTCCCTTCTGGTAACCTTTATGATGAACATGAACGGACAATGACAAAAAGTTGCTCATAAAATTAAAACAAAGAAATGTGATCAGAAGAATGGAAGCTTTATCTTCGTTTCATATAATGGTTGAGTACAGAGATAAGATTCAGGGGCGCTCAACTCCGATTCTTTTTATAGAATATACTTTCCTCTTTTTAATCTGGTGAAAAAAAGTAATCATGCCTGTATATACCACTTGCTAGAATTTCATTAAATTTTGCATAGTAGTGCAATTTATTTTTCAAATAGGATGTCTTCTATACAAGTAATTTAACTTATAAAAATTAATTAGTAGCGAAAGGTGAGTATAAACGATATGAATATGCTTTCGAGAAGGAATAACTCGGCAATTCTAGAGTAAGTTGTTAATATAAGTACCTTAAATCATTTCAGCAAACGAATAATATAAATGTTCAATGAAAAATAAATAGAGAATTCAGAAATGGTTGGTCTGATGTTAAGTCCAAACGGAACTTGCCTAGAGAAACTCTGAACTTCTTCTGGTATAAAATATATTCGGTACGAAAACACTTGCTAGCAATTCTCAGGCACCTAGTGGCACGCGTGTCATATGTTCGCCCTGTTGTTGTTCATACCCAATTTAGCTGCAAAAGAATAATATTAAATATGATACAATTTTACAGGTAAGCACTAGGGTTTCTAGAAATATGATGCTTGTGCTTGTTGTTTAAATGGGCCTGACATCGAAGGTCATCGGCCCAGAAATATTATTTCAAGGATGGTAATGAAATTTCTGTTGATCTTTTGCAGTTGCTGAGCTATAAAAATTGAATGTTCCTGAATTTAAGGTAGCTGGCATGGATTTGGAATGTGGCATTGGAGCATGAACTAGCAAATTTATCATAATGGATCTGAAGCATTTATGTAAAAATGGAGAACGTTATAATCGGTGATTGTAAATGAGGGCTACGAGATAAAGGAAACATTGAATATGCAAATCATATGAATGTTGATTACTGGACATTATTTTTATTTATTGTTTTTTATTCCTTTGTGGATGAAATTGAAATGAACACCTGATGAACGACGAGAGCGAAAATGTACGGTGTAACTTAATTACAAGGCTTTTCAGATGTGGAAGAGTAGTAGCCTTGCATGTGGCTAACGGACGGTCTGCACTTTACATGTTCCCTCAGTCCCTGGAGATGCGATTTACTGGTCTCTGCCAAAGAAATAAAAGTGCTTGCATCAGAGCGAGTAGAAAATGGACCAGCTGCTTGCTTCCACTTCGAGTTTTAGATGTTATTTTTATTTTCATTTTTATCGTCGATGGCGTATTCCTTTTTTTTTACTTACGGCATTTTGTAATGGAATATAATAGTTACTGTTATGTGTTCAGGACCAAACGCGACTCTATACTCCATGCTGTTCAAGTAATAGATATAGAATGCAACAGGATGCAGTAGTCTCCTCGTTATTTAATACGTAAACTTCCTTGTAATTTATTTATCGATCAAAATCAAGTGAACTGCTAAGCTGTATTATTGACTCATAAACTTCATAGGATATAATGAATTAATTATTTCTGATACGATATATTTGGTTTCTTACAACTAACCTGTGCCTCGTTACTCAGGATATAATATACATTTATTCAGTAAAATTACCGAGAGAGCTAGCACATTTACATTCCTTTTAATTGAATGCATTTTGTGAATATATAGTGATAATTTTTGTAGTGTAGTAGTAGTAGTAGTAGTAGTAGTAGTAGCCGATTATAATTAGTCATTCTGTACTAGCTATGATAATTCCAGTTACTTAATATTTGTACTTCAAGCTGTCAAGTATTAAGATATTCATATTTCGCATTTGAATAGAAGTCGGCTGAAATATATTTCTGGTTTATAAAATCCCATGTCTGTTTAATGTTTCAATGATGTTTTGCATCTTGCTTTCCCCGAATTATTGTCTGAACAGGAAAAAATCTCGCAATGCAGATGTGAGAGATGAATTCGTTATGGGCAGGCGTATGTGAGAATGTGTAGGCATAAGAAATTAATGTCAGATATTGGTTTTACGCCCCACCTTAAAGCAAGAAAAATACATAATTACGAACATGAATTATTGAGAAACGATCACGGCCTTCAGACTACTGTTCAGAAAGAAACACATTTCTCAGCCTTCGGTTCCCTATCTCAATTATAGTTTGTTAGACAAAGTAAAACGGGAAAATTGGACAGCTCAATTTATTGAATTGAAAATTACGTTTGTTCATGATACAGGCGCAGAGAGAGAAATATACTGACTATCTGAAGGTTTTTAAATATTTAATTATGAAACGAAATGACCAGTTACGCAAATAAGACCTACTACTACTGCTACTACTACTACTACTACTACTACTACTACATTTCGACTGATTGATATTGATCTCTCTCTCTCTCTCTCTCTCTCTCTCTCTCTCTCTCTCTCTCTGTCTGTCTTTCCCGCATCATGAAAGTGTTTTTAAGCCAAATTTGAGTTAATCAATGCTGGCCAACACAATTTTTGGTTACCATCTTAAGGGAGATTTCGTGTTTTCTAATCTGCTGTATTTAAGAAGGGCACTATTTTAAAGAAATTTGGCTTTCTTCACTCTGTTTTCAAGCGCAGAATATGCTACATAATTGTACAGAATGCGTGATGGCCACAAAAAGCTGTGCATAATTGAAAAATGCAACAACTGTTCAATTATTCACCGTATTGTTTAGGTAACACAATCCATAGTAGGCTGGTGTTTTTGTTTCAAGTTTATCACTTTTCATTTATATTTCGTCGTTTGAAGACAATTTTGAATTTGGTGTTTTATTTGCCGTTACGGCTGTGGTAGAATATTTACAAAAAATATTCTGCCAGTTGAAAAGTCTTCAAACTCGCGTACATATGCTTTCAATACATTATTAACAGTTCTCTTCTCGTTAGGCATTATAAATTAGGTACCAACAACACAGTCCTTTAATATACTTTGAACCAAAACTTGTTTCAACACAACCAAAGGAAGATTGATAATAACTAATTGTACATGAAAGGTCATTGTATTTAACTATTTACGAAGTGGAGAAAAGACAGCCCTGTCGTAAGTGAAATTCCAGGTATCAGTAGCCTACTTGCCTAACTGGGTTTCAGGTAAAGTCCTTAAGGCAACCGAATCAGTTGCCGCGAATGATAACTTGCGTCGTGCATCACGGTTACACATTTTCGGTCACGAGGTAGGTTCTTTACAAGATAAGACTTAAACTAGATTTCGAAACCTTGAGCTGTCATTTCGGCATGACTATCAGCTTTGCAGTCTCCAATGTTTTTAGCCGACAAATAAAGACAATCTTCCACCCAGCCCTCACTGCCCACAGCATACAACACGATAATACGCTTGCCTCGCGGTGTTGATGCCTTCAGTATGCAATTACAAGTACCCTTCTTTCACAATGTCATGAGTGTCGTACCAAGTTTCATCTACATTCCTCGGAACGGAACTTCAGGAGACGGTCTGTGAATTTATATCGCCAAGCTACTATCTAACAGATTCTATTACAGTCTGTGTTTCCTCAGGAAACAAAACCCAAGTTTTATTAACAGTTGTCGTAGAGTAGGTTTTTTCACAAGGAAATGCACACCTACTCTTCAAATGTTTCAATAGTTCTTGTACTGTTGGCGGCTTACCTTCAGTAAAGAATTTATATAAGTTACCCCGCGTCTCACCAAGTCACAGCAAAAATCGTTAGTTGTGTTAAAATAACCTCTTTGTACGATTTTTCTAATAGTTTTCCTGTCAATTTCGACATTTTAGCTGTCTAAGAAATATAACACTTACCTACGTTGTTCTTCGTAACGCATTCGTATGCGTTACATACCAGCCGTTGACTTTGCTTACTTAAAGTATCAGTCACCTTTCTTTTCTTCGCAGAACAACTGCTTCTCGACTGAGTAACACACGCGGGCATGGAACCACTGGCACTGGGTCGAGAATGACTCCTACTGGTGTTCGGTTGAGGATCGTTTGCGTGCACTGGTAGATATAATTCAGAATTTTCTGGTATGTTAATTTCCAGGTTTGATTCCCACGTCATCCTCATTATTGCATAAAGAATACATGAATATGAATTAATGAGGTAAATATTACAAGAATTTCAAACAGGGAACACGCACGTGCCAATTGTCTGGACTGAAAAAAGAGACTGACGTCTATTGTAATAAGAGGTGTATTGGCAATAGAGCTGTGAAGATTTATATTGGGGAATGGGAACTTCCGGTTTAATCAAAGTCACTCCCTGCTGGGCAAGCAAGGGACCGGGACATCAAACGTATGCCGATTTCTTTGTGAGCCGCTGGGTATCCGTTGCCCGTCTCGACTATAGACAAAATCATGGCAGGATGTAGAGCTGGTGTTACTATTTTAAACCCGCTACCTGGCGATAACCAGCACAGCTCAACTTCTGGAATACAGCATGAGCCATGCACAGGTTTGCAGCACTTTCGTCATCTCGAATACGTGCCAGATTTTCCAGTATTGTCCTGGTGGTGTCTGCACGCAAGATACAGAATACTTTCAAAATATTCCTCAACAAGAGAAAAGCACAAAATACACATTATTAAGATAAAACTACTCCACATATCCAATTGCATATGCAACAACTGTTGAGTGATTCACCTTGCAGTTAGGTTACACATCTATAGTTAGTATATACTGTATGATTTGTCTTTTTCTTCTTCCTCTCCTAAAATTCCAAACATGAAGTTAAGTACAGATCTTTGATTTACGTCCATTTTTTCATCTAGGGAGATCCAAATATATTTTCCATTAGCCTTTTCGCGTAGATTACCTAACCTATCCGAAGCTTGGCCGTTAATATACTTGAGCCATGACGAATAGAATTCGTCATGGTTGAGCCATTGTGTCACCATGATGTTACTGAAGAAATGAAGGGGAACTTCTTTTCTGATGGACTTAATCACTTACTTACGGACTGTATTTACACGCAACAGCTTTCAGTTTACAAGCATATGAACTCTCCATGTCATTGTTTTATATAAGAGGCTTGAAACATCTTAATTAACACCTCCAAATTTGTAGTTATGAAATATGCACCATCAACTTCGGGTTAAGTGTATAGCCTCGGCTGTAAATTTGCATCGTGATCGTTTACTGTTTCATTTGGTATGTATGTTTAGTCATCACCCCGAAGGCTGGTTGGATCATCAACAGCTCTGCCATCACCTGTCATAGATGGCCTAGGCATCACTGAAGAGGCGTACTAGGGAAATGAGGAGTGAGGTAGTTCCCGTTGCTTTCCTCATTGAGCCAGAAGTTTCTATTACATATCAGTCTGCCAAGCCCACTGAAATGCATGCACCAACCGACCCTACGAGCAATAGTTTCACACCATTCATAGCAGGGACTGACTGCATAAGGAATGGCATTACTAGCATCACTCATACCTCAGTCACTTTCATTTTGTCAAAGCCAAGTATAAGACAGAGACAGATCAATGAAAGTAACAAAATTGCTCTAGCTTATACCAGAGACATAGTGCATTGTAAACACTAGGTCCCGCCAGCAAAGGCGTATAAAAATTAGTGTACACTAAGTAATGGCAGGGGGAGCAATGATCATCTGTTCAAGCTGGCAAGCTTGTAGTTTTAATGATTTTTAATATCGTGATCGGAGTCACGGGACAGTTTGAAATACAAGCCTATGCACAGGGACATGACATTTTCATTTCTAAAATCCCACGTGCATTGTTTGGGATTTGAACCGCGGCCACCTTGATAAGAAGCCAGTGACTAAGTTACTGGAAAGTCACGCCCTGCTCCATACAACAATAGCTTGCTCAGTTGTAGGAAGTGTACTTATCGTTTGCACGTGAAACTACAGCTTGCTTGCAATAAAATATTGCTTCTGTAACTCTTTAATATGCATCTATCCAATTTACACTTTGCTAATAAACTTGTATAGACATAGAGGAATAGAGGGCTTTGAAAAAGAGGCAGCAGTCCATAAAGTAGTGAGGCAATAAAGGAAATAAAAGAGGAATTTGGAAAGGTAATCAAAGTCCAAGGAGAGGAAATCAAAACCCAGAGATTTGCGATGATTTTGTTATTTTATCTGAATCTGCAAAAGATTTGGAGAAATTGCTGAATGGTATGGACGGAGTCTTTGGGAAGGAATACAAAATGAAAGTAAATAAGTCCAAAACAGAAGTAATGGAGTACAGTCGAACAAAGACAGGTGATGCAGGTAATATTAGATTAGGAAATGAAGAGTAAAGGAAGTAGATGAATATTGTTACTTGGGTAGTAAAATAACTAACGATGGTAGAAGTAAGGAGGACATAAAATGCAGGCTAGCACAAGCAAGGAAGAACTTTCTTACGAAAAGAAATGTGTTCACCTCGAACATTGATATAGGAATTAGGAAGGTATATTTGAAGATTTTCGTCTGGAGCGTGACATTGTATGGAAGTGAAACATGGGCGATAACTAGCTCAGAAAGAAAGAGAATAGAAAATTTGAAATGTGGTGTTATGGAGGGCTGCATCAAAACAGTCTATGGACAGATGACTTAAACAACATCAGTTATATTATGTTCGGTAAATGACGAGCAGCGTTAAGGACAATTAGTAGAGAGCCGATCACTCTGTATCAGAAAGAGTACCTCATGTGTTCTGAGGTAATCCTCGAAATTCATACTTCCACATACTGTATGTATTTTAGAGTGATATTTCTGCCCTTCTGGTTCATCAAAGAAATAAATACTATATAAAATGAATCTTTCTGAGTATAAGTAATGTTCAGTTATATTTAAGAGCTTTCAAAACGGATCGAAGAATACCTAGAAGGTGATCACTGAATCCGAAGATGATCCAATATCTCTTGAAATTTTTCTCCGCGAGCTCTTATGTCAGTTTGCTTTTGTCCTACGCATAGCAGGTTATTCTTTTGTTCTCATACTCGTATATTAACGTGGCATGGCAAACTTCTTTTCTATTAATTAAGAAGGTACAGCCAATGGATTTTAAGCTTCGGAATACTGCACTTCATTAATTAAATCCTTTACAAACTTGAACGAGTAGAAGAAGTTTATGCTATATTAGAAATAACAAATGAAAATAGTGTATTGACTGAAATTATGGGTGATTATGAAGATCATCATCATTCCGTGTCCGGTCAGCATTTACAAAATGTAGCAACTCCAACGGCCTTGTTGTTCGCCTCGATCAGGTCCTGTGTAGTGCAGGTGGTTCGGATCTAATGTTACACCATACTTGCAGGATGCGTCTCCATCAGCTGAAAGTATGTCCCATTTTTGCATGTTGGTCTTGCAAAGAGGTACGCCCACTCTAAGACGATTAAGTGATCTCCAAATAGGGTAGGGCAGGTCATTCGCTGGAACTAGTTCTTCCTTTGTAGGGGTATCAGTTGGCAGCATGCTCTTCCACCTGGTGATGCGGTTAGACTCCGATCTTCCTATCACTGGTTGAGTCCTGGTGATGAAGCTCTTTCTCGACTTCAGTCGACAGACTACAGCCTGGTGATCATGCAGTGGATGGCGAAAATCATTAGTCTGCTTCGTCCTCTCTGCATCAGCAGCAACAGCCCTTCTTATAGTTGGGGGAGCTATTCCAACAATCGGGTAGAGTTTGTCAACTGGCGATGGCTTCAGACATCCCGACAAAATTCGTACGGTCTCGTTGATTTTAATGTCAGGCTGCTTGGTGTGAGTGGATGCACTCCACACAGGTGAAGCGTACTCTGGAGCGGACACACACAAAACAAGAGCAGAGGTTCTCAGGACGCGAGGGCTTGCTCCCCAGTTGGTGGCTGAGAGCTTTCTCAAAATATTGTTCCGTGAACTGACTTTGAGCCTGGTGTTGTGGCAATGTTTCTTGACGGACAGTGTTCGGTCAAGTGTAACACCTAGGTGCACAGGGGTTGGACAATGTTCAAGGCGTTTGCCTTGCCATGTCCAGTTACCACCGAGCTTCTCTATTCCTTAATGAAATGCGCACACCTGAGTCTTTTTAGGATTTGGCTTTAAATGATTGCCTTCATAGTAAGAGCCAAGAGTATCTAGTGCAGAAGTCAACTTTCCCTCCACCTCTTCAAATGTCTTTCCTTGGGCAGCTACTGCAGTATCATCGGCATATATGAAAAGCCTGGGATGTTCCGTTATGGACTGATCATTAGGGTAAATATTAAAGAGCCCAGGGGCTAGCACACTGCCTTGAGGTAAACCGTTCTTTTGTATGCGCCATCTGCTCTTCTTACCATGGAGAGGGACTTGGAATATTCTATTCTGCAGGAGAGTGCCAATAAGAGATGTTAGTTTATAGTCATTAGTGAGCTGGTAAATTTTCCTTCGCAACTTTCTGTGGTGTCGTAGGCAGCTGTTAAATCAACAAAGGCAACTACTGTTACCTTCCGCTGTTCAAAACCATCCTCGATGTGTTGAGTAAGGTTCAATATTTGACTCCAGCATGACTTTCCAGGTCGAAAACCAGCTTGGTGAGGAATTATGAAGATGAAATGTACTCTAATTATCTAACAGTGCCCAAAAAAAAGGTGTAAAATCCATTTTAAATATTGTATTTTCTTCGAAGTATTCTTAAAATTTCATTGCTATTTAAAATAGTGTTTTGACGGTTGCGAGCCGGAACATCCAGACTTGAAGTCGAGTGGTTAGACCACAGCACCAGTGTCCGTCCCAATAGCTATTTATAATAAAAAAAGGAAAAAATCCAATGAATTTAATAATTAGATAACTAAAGTACCGACTGATACTTATGAGCTGGATTTTGGCCTTCGAGCTGCTTGTACATACGTTGGCAGACGTACATGGGCATTTCAAAGGCCTGTGTAGAAAGAATAGTGACAAACCTTGAGCTTCCTGCTTACGACAACGGCTTCTTAGATAACGCCTTTTAAAGAGGTACTTAGCTGTATTTAAGATATTCGTCAGTAATTTGCTCATACTTGGCGCGTTTTGATAATATTTCCAACGGTCACTAGTAAATTACTGTACTTAACATTTCAAGGTTAATAATCTATTACCACGCCTTTACTCAATAACAGTTGCACGCGCGATACAGCACTTATGTAATCCTATCCCTTCGTCGGCAAAAGTCTCCAAGGAGCAGGTTGGTGCCCATTAAGTGGGTGACGAACGTCGTTACGCTGTTTCACTCTTTCTACATCGGCACACCTACGGATGTGATTTGGAGCTCTGCCTAACAGTGGATAGAGTTTGCTTACAAAGATTGGTCGCAGACATCCACTTATTATTCTGCTGTTTCATCGAGAGCAGCGTCTACTTGTGTACATTACAAGCCGTATTCCACACAGGCGTTACAGTTCCCCCGCTGATAATCTGAGTCCTAGAGCATATGACCTAAACGTAGATGGCTGAACTCCATCCACTACCTGTAAGTTACGAACAATGTTATTACGAGCGCGCACCTTTTGCTTTACCTTAAACTAGTGGCATTTTTAGGGGATTGTGCCAGCTAATCATTCTATCCAGCAGTTTGAATGTTTGACACAGCAATGATATTGGCCTGAAGTTCTTTGAATCGTTAGCTTCCTTCACTGGTTTTACTGTAATGAAAAAATAACCTGTGCTTTCTTCCAAATCTTCTGGATTTTTAAGTTGATGCAACTATAATATATTCGTTCTAACAACTATCGTAAGGTTTCGGGCCCGAAAATCTGTATCTGTTCAATCGTCACTCGATCTAGTGCTGCAGATGTATTTAGTTTTGAAGTCTTAATGGCTTCGTTCAGGCCTTCCATTGGTAAAGGGAGTCTCATGCAGAGTATTTGCAGTCACGCGTGATCTGTTGTTTTTCGAAGCAGATTGGCCATTATGGACAGCCAACTTGCTACTTGGTTAGCAGTAACTTGTAAATAAGATTTTTGAAACTGATGATCTCGCTCAGGTTCTTCAGAGCAGTCCATATAGGCCTGATATTCTGCTTCACGTCAAGATTCAACAGAACACACCACCTCTTTGCAATATTGCATTCAACAGTATTTCTTCAGCCCCATTGGTGTCCTCCGATAGACGATCATTGTGATACAGTTCCTGATAATGTGTGGGTTATTGTGAACTGACAACCAGGGATATAATTATTTATCTATCCCCTTGGAATATTTTCTAGATATCTTCTCTACCAGGTTTACAGAGGAATCATTATTTTGCGGTGTAGGAGGAATTCGGTGAATGTCATTATCAAGCTCCTTTATGTTCCCAGGGCTTTGTTGTCATTGAAACTTGTCTTGAAAGGAACATTTTTCTGGTTTTACTATAGTCTCAACTTTGTACTTAGTGGGTCTATGTTGTGATCGTGGAAACGATTTACCGATAATCATTTTTGCGCAGCAGCAACAGCCCTTCTTATAGTTGGGGGAGCTATTCCAACAATCGGGTAGAGTTTGTCAACTGGCGATGGCTTCAGACATCCCGACAAAATTCGTACGGTCTCGTTGATTTTAATGTCAACCTGCTTGGTGTGAGTGGATGCACTCCACACAGGTGAAGCGTACTCTGCAGCGGACACACACAAAGCTAGAGCAGAGGTTCTCAGGACGCGAGGGCTTGCTCCCCATTTGGTGGCTGAGAGCTTTCTCAAAATATTGTTCCGTGAACTGACTTTGAGCCTGGTGTTGTAGTTTACAAGGTAGTCCGTTTCAGCCACTTTTTCTTTAATATTCACGTCTGATCTAGAGTTGATCTGTTCACAGATTAGCATTTGTGTGTCAGAATTTACAGTTTCAAACCCATAAGTGACTGGGACGTCACGAGGTTGGTGTGACCAACAGATTCAGACAATAAGAGGAAACACTACTGGATACTACATGCAATGGTACGATTCCGTGCTCTGGAATCGACGTACCTCCTCACTATAGTAACCAGCAGCCTACTTCCCGTGGCTGATTACATCCCACTCATTGGGGGGTCTGCCGTACTGGACTACTCCCGACTGTAAGAACCACATGCCGTTCATCATTTTCTCTATCTTGAGCATTTCCGAAGAGGGGAACTCGAAAGAAATTTTCCCGAAGAATGCTTCTGAAGTTATCCGGGTATTTCTTGGGGAACGATATAGCATCGGCTAATTCCCTAACTACTGGTTCAGACAATGAGCTCAACCAAAATGCCTTCCAAAAGGCCTAATTCAAGGCTACAACTGATAATAACATCAATGAACGTGGATGGTTTAACTCCACCTAAGGAAATGTTATTGGAAGAAATGCGCTAGCACAGAAGCTGTGATATTTTCATTCTTCAGGAAACACATAGAGGGTCAGCAAAACAGAGACTAAATTAATTTATTCACTGAAAGACCTCGTGATAAGTATGGAAGTGCTATATTTACAAAACCTGATTTTGATACTTCATCACATCGCTTACGAAGGAGAATGACATCGAAATTCTAACTGCAGGAACTTCAAATTGTACTGCAACCATCTATAACCCCTCAGATACAAAATTTAAATTTACTTCACCTCCAAATTGTTGATGGTCATTGCATCTAGGTTTGTGATAGGTGATTTCAATTTCAGGTGCACATCACAGGGATATTCCGACACTGTTAAAACTGGACCTGCGGTAGAAGCATGGCCTAAGGCACAGGATCTACAGCTTATTCATGAAAGCAACCATTATCGCAGGAGAGGCTAGAATCCTGACATCATCTTCGTTAGTGGAAGAATCTCTGCAATGTACAAAGTATGGTGTTGTTCGTTACTATCCTCGGAGATGTATTTGCAAAGTTTCGAGTTAATGAAATAAAGCACATGATCTGCTGTGGTAATAGAATGTAATATTATGTCAGCAAAACACTTGAAAATACATCACACAATGAAACTGAATTAAACGCTCCTTGGAACAACACTACGCGCCGAACTGTTAAAAAGTCCTTCAAAGACCTTCGTCACCGAGACAAATGTACCCATAACCAATTTAAGTAATTATTACCTCAAAAGAAAGCGATTGATCCACTGAGTGTTCTTAGACCAAAACAAACTCCGTACCTCAATTAGAACCAAAGATATGATTGCTTCAAGGAGACAAAAAATTGAAAAATCAAATAATTTGAGGAAGGCGGAAGTGATTTATAGTGCCTGATGACAAATCTGTGCATGAATACCTTTCAGTTTAAAAAAAGAATGAAACAAATCGACCGGATAGACTGGCCGGACTGACTGACTTTAGTTTTCATAAATTTTTTAATACAGATGTGCCTGTTCTTGGGAAGGTTTTAGGGCCAAATTTATTTCTAAATCCCTAAATAGATTGAAGGTTTATAGGAGGATCGAACCAGTGATTTTACATTACAATACATTGGTGACCCACCTCAGAATGCAGTATATTTGTTAAATTAGGTCTATCAAAGACTGTATATAACAAACATTAAGTATATGTTATTTCGCCGGGCTGAGTGGCTCAGACGGTTGAGGCGCTGGCGTTCTGATCCCAACTTGGCAGGTTCGATCATGGCTCAGTCCAGTGCTATTTGAAGGTGCTCAGTTACGTCAGCGTCGTGTCGGTAGATTTACTGGCACGTAAAAGAACTCCTGAGGGACTAAACTCCGGCACCTCGGCGTCTCCGAAAATCGTAAAAGTGGTTAATGGGTTAATGTAGTGTACGTATTTATCGTACGTCTGTAAATAACGGAGATGCTTTTGAAAAATCGGGTTTTTAGTCCGTGTCCCGTGGAATACTTGGTGCATGTCACTTTAAGGGTGGGTTAACGGGAAGATCTAAAGAGCCATTTTACTTTTTTCGATAGAACAGATAATGAGGGGCGTTTCTTCATATCAACGATGAATTTCATGAGTCAGCAGCCACAGCGCCACTTCAGTGGTCAGTGAAACACAATATGTAACGGAGAATTTCGCACAACTTCGGACCAAGAACTGTACCGTACAATAAACTCTCTAATCGTCCTCATTCTGTCTGTACTTTGTTCGTCGTTATCATTCTTCACGTTACTGCCAAGTGCATTCGTAGAAAAATATTATAAACAGTTGAATACAGGCAAGTAACTTCGCATAAATTCATGAAGGAAACAAGTAATCCGTTGCATAGGCCTATAGGCCGGATATAACTGCTAGTATTTAATACATTTTATCATCCGTCCTTGAGTGTGTACTATCATTTTACGACCGTACTTAGACAGTAACATTTCTAAGTTGCTATCAGGAAACTGACTGGGGCATCGTGATAACACTTGTATCACCGTTCAGTGAGCAGCTATATTCGTGACTACTATTACGCAGTGTTGCCAACCCATAAATCTTTTCTCCGCTAAATTTTAGTTGAAAATCCGCTAAATTACGCTAAATTTAGAACTGAGGCAAAATAGCATATACGAGCTGTTTTAATAAAAGAGATTAACTCAACACTCACCAGTTTCAGAACAGGAGTTCCATCGTATTCTCCTCCGCGCACTATATGCTCTGAAGCAGATGTGCTGAGTTGAGGGCCTGTGGTTTCATATGAAGCCGCATGGTACTATTCTTTTTCAAAGAATATGCTCGCAGATCGTAGCAGCAAAGACCATACGGAAATTTTCAAATCTATTTTGGAAGTTATTTTCACTTCCAATACTGTTTTCATTGTTTTTGACAAGTGCGGAAAGAATTAATGTCAAACAATTTCGCATTTATATTGCACTGCCAATAGACGCACCGTCCGTATTTGAGATCACTGGGAAGCTCAACCAACTAGTCTCTTAAAGTTTAATTACCGAGCTCGATAGCTGCAGTCGCTTAATTGCGGCCAGTATCCAGTAATCGGGAGATAGTGGGTTCGAGCCCCACTGTCGGCAACCCTGAAGATGGTTTTCCGTGGTTTCCCATTTTCACACCAGGCAAATGCCGGGGCTGTACCTTAATTAAGGCCACGGCCGCTTCCTTCCAATTCCCAGGCCTTTGCTATCCGATCGTCGCCGTAAGACATATCTGTGTCGGTGCGACGTAAAGCAAATTGAAAAGAAAACATAAAGTTTAATTATTTAACCACTCTTTACGAAATATATGACTACTTTTTAACCTTTTCTTTCAACATACTGACGTATCAAATAGAACCTGACGTCAAAAGAAACACGTTATCAAACACGACACTACCCGGCTCATCAAGAGTACAGTAACGATTGGAAAAATTACTGACTGAGGCTGTAGCCCAGAGCTGGTCTAGAAAACGACTTCATAGTATGCAGCATAAGTTCAATACAACAGAAATAAGTAGACTATTATGCCGTCCTATATTATTATTTTTCTCCTGGTGATATTGTTACCGCTGAAAATCGCTAAAAGAAGTTCGAAAATCCATCAAAAAATCCGCTGTCCGCTAAATGGAATTTTTAGTATGAAGTACGTTCAGGAGTCCGGTTCCTTGGCAGAATGTTCAACACACTGGTCTTCTGTTCATAGGGCCCTGGATTCGATTACCGGCCGTGTCGAGGATTTTAACTGAATATATTGTTAAATCGTCTGGCTCGGGAACGGGGTATTTCCTTTCGTCTTAATGCACTTCTCTTAATCTGCACACAACACATTAGATTTCCAACTACCGCCGATACAGGTAATGGTGAATACATCCCTCTGCATTGGGTTGGCGGTAGAAAAGAGCACACGGAAATAAAACCGGGCCGAGTCCTCAGCCAGTATAAAATTCAATAAATTGGGTAAAGGCAGGAAGGGGATGTTGTAGGCTCACGAAGTGATTACTTTCCCGTGCCTTAAGCAGTAGTTTCTTTCTTTCTTTTCACCCATCGCTTCTGTTTTTTCTTTTATTTACCGTATTTATTTATTCATTTATATTTACGACTGTCAAACATGCATAATAATTCTTAGTTAATTCAATAACTTCTCCATTTCAGTCAGTCAATATGTGATAAATTTCCAAATTAATTTTGGCATTTAATCAGCTGATCTTTTTTTTTAAATATTTGCTTTTCGTCTACCGACAGAGGTGGGTCTTATGGCGACGATGGGGCAGGAAAGGCCCTGGAATGGGAAGGAAGCGGCCGTGGCCTTAATTAAGGTACAGTCCCAGCATTTTCCTGGTGTGAAAATGGGAAACCACGGAAAACTATCTTCAAGGCTTCGAACCACTATCTCCCGGATGCGAGCTCACAGCTGTGTGCTCCTAACCGCTCGGCCAACTCGCCCGGTAATCAATTGATCACTTTTTTCTATTTGTGTTATGTTACACCAGCACAGTCAGATCGTATGACGACGATGGTATAGGAAAGGACCAGGAAGGAGGCGACGTAACCTTAATTAAAGTATAGCCTGTTGTTTTTTAAATTGTATTGTTAATTTCGACCCTTAGGACCTCGAGGACTTGTTCAGCACGTCTTCGTTCTTCCCAATAGCTCTTCATTCTTTCACTCGTCCTACTTCTCTCCGCTTCTGTGATTCGGATCTTGATCTTAGTATCGGTCCACTTACCTGGTGTAAAAATGGGAAACAACTGAAAACCATCTTCAGCGCTGCTGACAATGGGTTTGAACCCATTATCTGCCGAATGCAAGTTGACAGCTAAGTAACAATTTAATCAATGTTAAGGACACATGTTAGATAGAAATAAAACAAAATGAACGATTGCTTAAGATAGCTGGCAAGAAGCTGAAATGAAAAGCAAGATAAGCAAGCACGTTTATGGTTTTACACGATTGTTGATATCGGTATCATAACCACGGGATCCGAACCATCTTCATTTAAAAATCCCACGTGTATTAGCCGGGACTGAACCCTACAAAAGCATAAAACGACGTAAGAGATAAAACAAATTACAAATGAGCCTGGTATAGAAAGACACACATTTTTAGGATACGGGAAGAAATAATTAACATGGAAATTCGTGAAAGTAGTGGAAATGATTGTTGGTACGAAAAGGTAGGTACAGTTGCCAGACGATGCTCACAGTGAAGATATCATTATAAGTTAGATGTGATTCTCGATGGGCGAACTGGCTTCGGTGGTGGGTTCATGTGAAGGGACCTGGGATATCAATGGTCTCGACCACTAAGTGTGAAAGAAGCTCAAGTACAGTAAACCTAACAGGCGTAGAATAAGTTTTTAATGATTTCAAAAGTTGCTTAAATTGCAGACACCACAGTGAACGACATGTAACGAAATTTAACTGATTTATTGCACGTTGACCGACTGGAAAGGCTTAGCCAAATCATTTCCAAACTGTGGTCCGTGGACCCCTGGAGGGCCGCGACGAAATCCAAGAAGTTCAAAAAATCTTGTGGGCCAGCAATACCTTCTAGTAAAATGGACATATACTACCCTCCCTTGGGAAAGATCAACTATCTGAAGTATCATGTGACTCTTCTTTAAGAATTTTTTTCGTAACTCAATGTCTTTGATCCATTTTGGATCCATGCAAGTCCCCTATATCCTGCAATTTCTATAAAGGCATCAATGCGTTTAATGCCTTCACGGCAACATGCCTGTGAAACTGTACGGTAACCTTTCTGTTCTCAAACAAATGAAACCGAAGTACAGAAACAGAACTAATGTGACTTCGAGTGACTACGGTTGAATCAGCCACCGATCGAACCAAGATAATTTTCTCAAGTTAGTTTTCAGATTCCGACTGTTGTAATTATTACCCAAATCCAACATTGTTTTATGGCTTGTATGCATTTAGGAAGAATGTTTATGTAAATTAAATTAATCTTTGAAGTTTGAAGGAAAGTAAATATTGGGCCTATATTATTATAAGAATAAAGTTAGGAATTGTTTCATCGGAAAATTCTGCCTTTTGTTTATTGAATTAAGTAATAAGTTTTATAGCGTTGGAGGTCTTGGACATGCATGGGATATGCTTAGGGGGGCTCAGACACAAACAGTTTGGAAAACCCTACCCTAGCCCATATTCTAACCCTAGCTATGCTTAAACAAACCAAACCTTTGACAGAATCGCAACGTTTTAAATCTCCCACCAAACGGTTGTATGGTTTTACAGATATTGTCATCAAGAAATCAAACTACATCGTATTCTACAGGACAGATGGGATTTTATTACTCCTGGACGAAGATCCACAGAGTTTAAAAGGTTGATTTGGCTTTTTATAATCATAATCCAAGTTTCTATTTCTAAATTCTAGCCAGGAAAGTTACTGTGTGATATAGTACTCAGAAATCTCCAAATCTGAGGTCTTAAGTTTGAGATCAGTTGTTCTCTCCATTGAGTACTGTCAACTAGTCTTTATCCTTTGAGACTATGAATATCACATTAATAAGTTCTCTGAATTGTGATTATATCCATAAAAATTCGGAGCTCTTTCGTGTATAGAGGATACAAGAGTGTTCCCTACTCCCGAATTTGTCCAAAACAGAATTAGCTGAAGCATACAAAAATCGTACATTTGAACTCAAGCTGAAAAAGCGCTAACTACTTCACCCGGGCTTGCACTCGTAGCCAGCGTTAGGTTATGGCGTCAGGTAAGATTAAGCTTGCACTCGTAGGCAGCGTTAAGTTATGACGTCATGTAAGATTAAGCTTGCTCTCACCCCGCGTTAGGTTATGGCGTCATGGAAGGTTAAGCTTGCACTCAGCCAGCGTCCGTTTATGGTGTCATGTAAGGTTAAGCTTGCTTTCAACCAGCGTTAGTTTATGGTGTCATGTAAGGTTAAGCTTGCACTCGTAGCCAGTGTTAGGTTATGGCGTCATGGAAGGTTAAACTTCCACTCGTAGCCAGCGTTAGGTTATGACGTCATGTAAGGTTAAGCTTGCTCTCAGCCAGTGTTAGTTTTTGGTGCAATGTAAGGTTAAGCTTGCTCTCAGCATGTGCTAGGTTATGACGTCATATAAGGTTAGGCTTGCTCTCAGCCAGCGTTAGGTTTTGGGGCCATGTAAGGTTAAGCTTGCTCTCAGCCAGCGTTAGCTTGTGGTGTCATGTAAGGTTAAGCTTGCTTTCAGCCAGCGTTAGTTAATGGCGTCATGTAAGGTTAAGCTTGCACTCGTAGCCAGCGTTAGGTTATGGCGTCATGTAAGGTTAAGCTTGAACTCGTAGCCAGCGTTAGGTTATGGTGTCATGGAAGGTTAAGCTTGCACTCGTAGCCAACGTTAGGTTATGGCGTCATGTAAGGTTAAGCTTGCACTCGCAGCCAGTGTTAGGTTATGACGTCATGTTAGGTTAAGCTTGCTCTCAACCAGCGTTAGTTTATGGTGTCATGTAAGGTTAAGCTTGAACTCGTAGCCAGCGTTAGGTTATAGCGTCACATAAGGTTAAGCTTGCTCTAAGCCAGCGTTATTTTATGGTGTCATATAAGGTTAAGCTTGCTCTCAGCCAGCGTTAGTTTATGGTGTCATGTAAGGTTAAGCTTGCTCTCAGCCAGCGTTAGTTTATGGTGTCATGTAAGGTTAAGCTTGCTCTCAGCCAGCGTTAGTTTATGGTGTCATGTAAGGTTAAGCTTGCTCTCAGCCAGCGTTAGTTTATGGTGTCATGTAAGGTTAAGCTTGCTCTCAGCCAGCGTTAGGTTATGACCTTATGTAATGTTAAGCTTCTACTCAGCTAGCGTTAGTTTATGGTGTCATGTTAAGTTAAGCTTGCTCTCAGCCAGTGATAGTTTATGGTGTCACGTAAGGTTAAGGTTGCTCTCAGCCAGCGTTAGGTTATGACGTCATGTAAAGTTAAGCTTAGGGGGAAAAGATCTCTATAGGTCGACGCCCCGAACAAATAGCATTTAAAAAAAGGTTAAGCTTGTACTCAGCTAGCGTTAGGTTATGGTGTCATGTAAGGTTACACTTGATCTCAGCCACCGTTAGTTTATGGTGTCATGTAAGGTTAAGCTTGCTCTCAGCCAGCGTTAGGTTATGGCGTCATGTAAGGTTAAGCTTGCTCTCAGCCAGCGTTAGTTTATGACGTCATGTAAGGTTAAGCTTGCTCTTAGCCAGCGTTAGTTTATGGTGTCACGTAAGGTAAGCTTGCTCTCAGCCAGCGTTATTTTATGGTGTCATGTAAGGTTACGCTCGCTCTCAACCAGCGTTAGGTTATGACTTTATGTAAGGTTAAGCTTGCTCTCAGCCAGCGTTAGTTTATGACGTCATGTAAAGTTAAGCTTGCTCTCCATCACCGTTAGGTTATGACGTCATGTAAGGTTACGCTTGCTCTCAGCCAGCCCGCATCAGCTGTAGAGGTGGCTTCTTAGGCGCCTCTGGTGGCGGTGGCGGCCGAACCTGAAAAAAAAACACTACTCTTTGTGCGATCCTTTTTTCGGTAGGACTAACCGTTTAGGCAGCGTATTCAGTTTTAAGAGTCCCAAGCGTACCCTTTTTTCTTCTGAATTGCTCCACATTTTGTTTCGCTACATAGCCATTTAAGAGATAGTGTGATACTAAGCAGCCAGTATATTAACCAAAGGTATCAGCTATGAGCTTACCAAATTTGACCTCCAATAGTCACTTAGTTTTACGTGAATAGACACAGACTCGCAGGCATATAAATTTCAGATTTCAAATTTCAAAATCGGCCAAGTCGTTTCTGAGATTACCTGTTACACACAACCAAACTCACAGTCTCTGTTTACATATTAGTATAGATAACAAACAAAAGCTTATGGCTATTTCCGGATGCCAATAATAATAATAATAATAATAATAATAATAATAATAATTATTATTATTATTATTATTATTGTTATTATTATTATTATTATTATTATTATTATTATTAGAGTGTGTGTAAATGTTATAGCTTTGTATCTTTGGATTCCAGCACGTTAAAGAACTCTTGGAGGACCAAATTCTTATACCCTGACCTCTCTTGAAATATACAACAATTGATGGGATATTTGTCGTATAACATTAAAGAAAATCGCAACTTTTGCTAAGATGCACTCTATTAATTGGTTTTGAAACGAAGATAATCATGGATGGATTTCCTCACAAAATGCTTAAAATGAGCGGGGTGCATTCGAACATTTTTATTTTCCTCCTAAATGGAATGGATAAGCTTGTGCTTGTGCTTGTGCATTTCAGAGTAACAAGTATAGAAATTTAAATCGAAATCTGGGTTACAGGAAGTCGGAATACTTCAGTCAGGGCAGATCTCGATTTTCCCCATATGAATTAAGGCCACGGCCGCTTCCTTCCAATTCCTAGGCCTTTCCTATCCCATCGTCGCCATAAGACCTATCTGTGTCGGTGCGACGTAAAGCCCATAGCAAAAAAAAAAAATCCCCATATGTTAATTCCTCGACCTCGGATTTCGCGTGCTAGTACTCATGCTGTGTATTTCAGCCTTAGATGTGCTGCCTTGGCCAAATATTAGTGAGTTTGGACGTTCAGTAACATAGTCTAATGTGGAGGAAATTAAAATTGACAATTTACTCTACCAGTTCATTTTATTGTTTTAATAATAGTTCTTTGTATAATTTTCGTTCTAACATTACAATTAATATTCCATTAAAATTCATGAAGAGTTCTAAAGTTCTTCTATGGTAAATAGGCACGTATTCGTAATGAAATTCTGGCGTTATATCGTTTCTTAAAACTATCAGCAGTTAAGGATATGTTGGTATCGTCATCAGCATCATCATCATCATCCACATTACGACTTTAACGGCGAACTAATTGTGAATTCGTTAGAAGGAGAAACAAGTTACTAAAATCTTATCAGTAAAAGAGTTGCAAAGTACTACGTATTTTCCGTAGTTTCTGGGACTTTCTCGTATATGCTACAGCAATATGGAAGCGGTGTTGATTAATTATTACGGATTTCACGAAATCGAAATGCAGTTTTATAAATTCTCTATTTCTCTCGCCAACATGAAAAAAGGGTTTCATACGTCGGAGACTCAGTGTTAAAAATAAGTTCATGCAAAAATAATGAAATGGTGACATTTGCACCTTTAACAGCCAACGTAACATCTTGTAAATTCCCAGCATATGTTATCGGTTTCTGTTTATCTGTGACTTAGTAAGGAATTGCCTGCGCTGATTTTATTACTTCCGTTGCATGTAAATTTATGCCGTGTAGTGCAAGCATTTATCTCGGTAATGTTGTGAACAACATAGACTAAAATAATAAGAAGTTGTGTCAAGGTAAGAAGAATGATGAGCCGAGTGATCGTGGAGAAAGACGATCTGCAGTGAATCAGTGTTGCAGAAGAGATTTCATACCTAGGATCATCGGTAATTTCACTGAAAGATGTGTTTTGTGGAACATGTAAATATGATTTTGCAACTAAACTGTCCACGCTATGGGAAATTCAAAGATTTTTTTGAAAAAATCATCAAGAATATGGGTGCATAGAAGTGCATTGCAAGATGGTCTGGTTTTTCTTTATGATAATAAGTGACAGTGATAGTGTTATATGGACTGAAACTTTTTTCACACGTTTTATGTTTTAACACAACCTTGCCTTATCTGCAGAAGACCATGTCACTACGGACAACCACCATTGAAGATTGGCATTTCTGCAGTAAAGTCAAGCCCTTGGTACTTATTGAACAACTGTATTTTTAACCATTATACGGGATATTTGGAACATCGCACCAACAAACAGTTGTCGGTGTATTCTACACACGTCCGGGGAACGTTTTTTAACGAATCGTGTTCTTTGCATTAGATGGTAATAGTATTATGTGGATGTAATTCCACTCGATCTGTATTAATGTTCCTGTGAGTACCACGCAGCGCGGGGAATAATTTAAATGCAATGACTAGATAAGCAGTGAATTGATGGTATTGCAGTCTTCGTGAAGCTATAAAGCCAACTTCTCATCCGTATTCCTCTAGACGTGCTTAAACTTTAAAATTTTATATAATTTGCAAAATGAAAATATGTTTTAATACTTGTACTGTATCCAGTACAAGTGCTCCAATTTGACATATACATGTAAATTAAATTATTTTCCCTCTTGACCCTTATACCGTTTAGCAGTTTTACTGGTTGAAGGATTGTGCGTGACCTTGTTCACAATTTGTTTACAAAATAGCTGGGTCGAATCCACTGATAAGGACAAATTGTCTTAGTGGCATTTGGTCAGATTGTACGCGCTGTCCGTATAGAAGGGCGTGTGACTGCGATGGTTGTGGTGGTGGTGGTTGTATTATCTCATAACAGCAATTTTCGTCTAAATAACAGAGCAGTATATAATATACATCCGAATGGCTCTAAGGTTTTAAACGAGTTTTACCACACGAATTATATAAGAAGAATTTGATCCCGTAGCACGAAATGTATTGGTCTATTAACCGCCATGTGAGATCTAGAAGTAATAAAACTTAGATAATGATATACTGCAGAATTGAAACAGCTCAGCAGATGGATGCAATACATACCTCTAATAGCTGGAAGAAATATATCGGCTATGTCTCGAACCCCTGGGATTCTGTACTGAATGTGGTCTGTTGCCACGTTCGAAGGGTTAGGATAATACATGCCCGGTTGGATCGGATATGATTCTCGGTCCCAATTTTTTAAATACCGTTTTTGAGGAAATGTAAAGGACGCCCTCGGCTTGAAGTAATATTGTATAGAGAAGTAGATTAACATCCAAATTTTGACCATTAAAAAAAATGTTTTATGTGGTTTTCTACTTTATTTCCAAGTAGGATGATTTTTGAAATACAAACCACGATCATCTTCATTCCCATCCTACGCCCACTTAATTACAAATAGGATATCTAGTACAAGAACGCAGCTACACAGGTTATCTAACAGAATTCACACTCACTAAGCACATGTGATTATTGAGCAAGATATTCGAACTTCTTTTACAAAGCAAAAGCCATACAGTAGGATCAGTACCAATTCCAACATCCGAATGTTAGCCATTATAAACACACTGCATCACTCAGCTTTGTGAGGTATGCCCTATATAGAATTCCTATCTGTCTCCGCACCACTGTGGGTGGGGGCAGTAGAACAACAACCAAGGTATCCCTTGCCTGTCGTAAGAGGCGACTAGAAGGTGCCCCAGGGGCCCTGAAATTTGGAGAGTGGGTTGGTGACCACTGAGCCCTTAGCTGAGTCTTGGCATTGCTTCCACTTACTTGTACCAGGCTCGTCACTTTCATCTATCCTATCTGACCTCCCTTGGTCAACTCTTGTCCTTTTCCGACCCCGACAGTATTGCGTATGCAGGCCTTGGGAGTCTTTCATTTTTACGTCCTTTGTGGCTCTTCTCTGTTCTTGGCCGATCATATTTCGAAGTGTCGGATCCCTTCCAATTTTTCTCTCTGATTAGTGTTAATAGAGGATGGTTGTCCAATTGCACTTCCTCTTAAAATATAATAATAACCGGGCAAGTTGGCTGTGCGGTTAGGGGCGCGCAGCTTTGAGCTTGCATATAGTAGGTTCGAGACCCACTATGGGCAGCCCTGAAGATGGTTTTCCGTGGTTTTTCATTTTCACACCAGGCCTTAATTAAGGCCACGGCCACTTCCTCCCCAACCAGACGAGTTGGCCGTGCGGTTAGGGTCGCGCAGCTGTGAGCTTGCATCCGGGATATAGTGGGTTCGAACTCCACTGTCGGCAGCCCTGAAGATGGTTTTCCACTTTCACACCAGGTAAATGCTGGGGCTGTACCTTAATTAAGGCCACGACCGCTTCCTCCCCACTCCTAAGCCTTTCCTGTCCCATCGTCGCCATAAGACCTATCTGTGTCGGTGCGACGTAAAACAAATTGTAAAAAATATCACCACCACCACCACCACCACCACCACCACCACTCTCTCTCTCTCTCTCTCTCCCCCTCATCTCAGCCTCACTGGCATACAGTCACACGAAAGAAAGAAAGATAGAAAGAAAGAAAGAAAGAAAGAAAGAAATGTCTGGAATTGTATGTTCCTTGCAATTACTACATTATCAGACTTAATTGTATTCATAATCAAAATATAATTCTCCTCCACGTAGATACATCCACTGTATATATCCTCAACAAACATTAAATCTTGAGGTTTAGTTGTTTCTGAGAAACGTGCAACTGCGAGGAACTTGTATAAAATCATGCGCTTATTCATTTTGAGCAACTGTACACAATAAATTTAATTTCCTTTCTCTGTCTCATACACTTGCACATTAAGTACAGTGTAATATTTGTCACTGTCCCTTACTCTCATTATACTTTTATGATTTTCTGTTTGTTTGAAAGGTAAACAGGATGATAGAAATCCACCAAGTAATAAGGAAGTTGAAAATATTTAAGAATACACTCAAATATTCTGTTCAAGTATCCGCCTGTTCAGTACATGTTTTATCCCCTAGAGGACATCATCAGCTAGAGTAATATACATAATATATAACACCAGATACAAAAAATGGGATTTATAAAAATGGTGAGACACAAGCTAAAAATCATGAGATAAAACATAACGTTTAAAACGGGATGATAGACAGTGAACGTTAAAATAGAAGTTCAAAGTCGTCTTGTAGTTGAGATTTGTTAGTTTTTCATTAAAAATAATCAGTATTGGTGGATCCATAAAAATTTTGATTCGGGACTTGAAGTCTGTTGATACCATTAAGGTACTAAGTGTGATGTGATGTTTGCATTAGCGGTGAGAATAACAATATTGTTGATTAAACTTCGACTGACCGGGCAAGTTGGCCGTGCGGTTAGGAGCGCGCAGCTGTGAGCTCGCATCCGGGAGATACTGGGTTCGAACCCCACTGTCGGCAGCCCTGAAAATGTTTTTCCGTGGTTTCCCATTTTCACACTAGGCAAATGCTGGGGTTGTACCTTAATTAAGGCCACGGCCGCTTCCTTCCCATTCCTAGGTCTTTCCTGTCCTATCGTCGCCATAAGACCTATCTGTGTCGGAGCGACGTAAAGCAAATAGCAAAAAAACTTCGTCTGTGTTTAACATGTTGAATACCCATACAAATAGCTTCTTAAAATTATCGTTGGGAAACACTCCTTAGGAATTTTAATATCAGTTTAAAGGGTGAGATTTGAAGTCAAAAAGAAATGTGTTCATAATAAAATGGGCCGTGGGTCCTTGATTCGAGTGTGTTTCCTGTGTTGTTGGGCCCGACGAAAAATGAGAACCGACCAGTGTTGAGCTGTGGAATAATTGAGTTCGAACTGTCTAGTAGTACTAGATAGTACTAGTACATGTCTAGAACATGTATTAGCATAAGGTAACATCATGTATTGAACAGGCGGATCCTTAAATAGAATATTTGAATGTTTTCTTAAGTATTTTCAACTTGAAATAGGGATGTTATAATGGGGCGGTTAAAGCTCGTTACTTGTAAGCTAATAAGCATTCAGATGATGTCGTTATCTTTATATTCCCAATTTCAGTTTACTGAAATAGTAAATGAACTCTGGATTTAAATCATATTCAATTTAAGTGGCTGAAATCTACCACGTTGTTCATTCATCAATTTGCATTGTTCTACGTTTCATTTTTATATGATAACGAATATCTTTCTAGCAACCCTGACTTTTGATATATCCACCCTATTTGATGCATTCCCTTACTCCCATACTCCAGCCTATTCTGACCATACATTCCTCATATTATAGACAGTTGTCTACTTATCAAAAGAATTTAATGAAAATAGGCTACGTAGGTGTTTATTAGAGCTTCAGGGAATCTCTATCCCAATTCGGATCCTCTCAGCAAGATAGTTCGCCAAAGAACTTAGAGCCAGCAAAGTCTGGAAAGTGTTACAAATGCTTTTCGGAACAAGTAAAAAAAGAATTTTGTTATTTTAAAAGGAAAGGGAGAGAGATTATTCTCATTTCTGAACAGGGACGCTAAAAGCCATGTGCAAAAGAATTAAATAAAAGAAATAAACACAACACACACACCTTTATGATAGAAATGATGGGTAAGAGCCCAGGAAGAAATATCTGAAAGTCTTGATAAAATTACATGCAGTTGAGATCTGTTTTTGATAGCGAGGAACATGATTATAGTCTTCAATACTACTATAGAAATAATGACAATACAACTTCTTCTTATCTCCGAAAACCGTAATAGAAGTTAGTGAGACGTAAAACAAATAACATTAATTAACTTCTTCTTCTTCTTCTTCTCAGATTATTATTATTATTATTATTATTATTATTATTATTATTATTATTATTATTATTATTATTATTATTATTATTATTATTATTATTATTATTATTCAGCTTTTCCCACACGCTGATGGAATTGCATTTGCATTCTATGTCGTACGTGTGGACTTGGCCCTGTATATCGGCCGGATATTATTATTATTATTGTAGTAGTAGTAGTAGTAGTAGTAGTAGTAGTAGTAGAAAGAATGGTATCATGTTTCTGACTGTTGTCGAAGTGGATTCCAGACTGGGGCCGACGATCTAGATGTTAGGTCCGTTTAAACAACAAGCAACATTCCGAACTGCTGAGTTCGAGAGAAGGTTTTCTCCTTATGAATAGACTTGTAGGGAACAGAATATATAAAACTATATGCGTCCCATTCCCTACTATTGAGGAGCACAATAATGAAATATGAATTCCTGTTTGAGTGACATTGCATACGCGCTGTATCATGTATAGTTGCACGTACAACTTCCTCCACTTTGTGCTGTTGAAGTGTAGTTAGGAGTAAGCGACTGTTCATTTGATGAACATGTAGTTGTGTATTGTGCTGGGGCGGGTAGACAGACATCTAAATTAACTTGCAGGTGTCGTGTGCACACGTGTGTGTAATGTGAAGTCACCTTACTACCTGTCAGGTAAAGAACGGGTCTTCTTCCTTCCGGCACGCTTAGCAACGACTTCTTTCCGGCCGTACTTGCAGGGTTCTTGAAGAACCGCATCACGAGGCTGCTTAAGAGATGTTCCATGCGCATCATATATTTCTTAATAATAATAATAATAATAATAATAATAATAATAATAATAATCCAGGTTCTTGGCTGAATGGCCAGCATACTGATCTTTGTTCAGAAGGTCCCTGGTTAATTTCTCTAGTTCGGAGGGGGGAGGGGTGGCTTGGTGTTTGTGTCTGCCTTAATACACAGCTTAGTTATAGATAACACATTACACTATAAACCACCACAGAAGCACGCGATTGGGTCATGTAGCTGTCACCTTTCATTCGGGAAATAGTGGGTTCGAACCCCACTCTCGGCAGTTCTGAAGATAGTTTTCTGTGGTTTTCCAATTTCGCATCAGGCATATGCTGGGGCTAACTTTAATTAAGGCCACGCCCGCTTCCTGCCCAATCCTAGGCTTTTCCTGTCCTATCGCTGTTATAAGACCTATCTTTGTCGTTGCGACGTGTATACATATATAGGTAAAGAACGGGTCTTCCTCCTTCCGGAACGCTTAGCAAAGATTTCTTTGAGATATAGGCCTACCGTAAGTGTATATATTTGTAAAATAACAGTCCTGACTGACTGGTTGACTGACTGACAGATTCATCAACGTCGCACCAAAATCAGTGGACATAAAGAGATGAAACATTGGGGATACATTTATATTGCAGTGTAGGTGCTCACTAAGGGAGGATTTTGGGATATTCCGTCGCTAAGGGGGTGAAAAGAGGGTTCATTATTTAAATAAGTATATCTGCATCTCAAGAACTTAAGGGTTTGCAGGCGTAAAAATTGGTATTTGGAATCGCTTTTGAAAATAAAGATATCCGTATTGTTTGTTATCTAAAAATCCGCATAACGGGAGTGAAAACAGAATATGTTACAGACATGAAAATTGGTATTTGTAATCTCCATTAAAAAACAGAGAAAACGTATATTTTTGTTTTCGTAAAATCCACTTAAGGGGGTGAAAGAAATTGAAAAAGGGGGTGCGTTTTAAGGTGAGTATATCTACAGTATATATAAAAAACTTAACATGTTACAGATTTGAAAATTGGTATTTGGAATTTCCTTTTAAAATAAAGAAACACGTATATTTTGTTTTCGGAATATCTACTTAACGGGGTGGTGAAAAGTGAAAACTCATTGAATTTTTAAAAGGAGTATTTCTACAGTATATATCAAATATTTAAAAAGTTACAGACATTTCGACTGGTATTTGGAATCTCTTTTAAAAACAAAGAAGCACGTATTTCTTGTTTTCGGAAAATCTGGTTAAGGGGGACGGGAAAGGAACTGAAAAAGTGGTCGAATTCTTTTATGATAATTATAGAATCTAAAAAACTGAAGATGAAATTGATATTTAGAATCTGCTTCAAAAATAAAGGAACACGTCTTTTTTTGTTTTTGGAAAATCCGCTTAACGGGGTGAGGGGGATGAAAAGAAGTAAAAAAAGTAGGGTTGAATGATATTTATGAGGATACTTATATCTAAAAAATGAAGATGTTACAGACCTAAACGTTGGTATTTGGAATCTCGTTTATGAGTAAAGAACACGTATTTATTTTCAGAAAACCCACTTAATGGTGTCGATGGATCAACTAAGTGCAATTCAGTAGACCGGTTGAAACCACCTTTCCTATTCGAAGAAAATATCAATAAAACCTCTCACCCTCAACGAAACCTACAAATGAACCGCACAGTGGTAGTACTGACCAGGCCGTCACCAGATTAGAACGCGTGGTCCATCTTCCTGCATGTTTCCCTGAAATTCGCGCGAGCTAAGTCGCGGTAACAGCTAGTATACACTGAATGAGCAAATGTCATGGGATAGCGGAGCACTGATGCGCAGGTGTGTTGTCTGCGCACCACACGCCCCCTGTGCCAGGGGCAGTTGTGTAGGAGACCTTGTGAGCAGTGGCTGTGGGATGGACATTGGAACAATGGCGTAACCTGATATGGTCGGACGAATCACGATTACAGCTGCACCATGCCGATGGGAGGCACCGTATATGGCGCAGACCACGTGAAGCGATGGATTCCGCCTGCCTCGAAGATGTGGTCCAGGGCGCTAGTGTCTCTGTTATGGTCTGGGGTGCATTTTTCTGGCATGGAATGGGCTGCCTAGTTGTTTTGGAAAGACTTTGAATGGTACGCGGTATGTTGAGCTGCTCGGAGACCATTTCCACCCATTTTTGGCCGTCCAGCGCCGAGACGGTTCTGCGGTGTTTCGAGATGATAACGCGCCGCCACATCGCTCCCATGTCGCCCGGGAATGGTTCCACGAACATGCAGCGGAGGTCCAACGACTGCCATGGACACCCAGGAGCCCTGATATGAACCCTATCGAGCATATCTCGGATGTCCTGGAACGCAGGCTCCGAGCCATGGAACAGACCAGAATTGGCGGCCGCTCTGCAAACGATTTGGTGTCAGCTGCGTCCAGAGGACTATCAGGGACTTGTCGACTCACTTCCACGGCGTCTCACTGCAGTTCACAGGGCCGAGGAGGCCCCACACGCTATTAGGTGACTATCCCATGACATTTGCTGAGTCAGTGTATACAGGGTGGCCCACTTAAACCTTTCACCGCAGATATATCTGAAACAACAAGATATATTGAAAAATGGCTTTCACAAGCATGAAGTCAGGGAAGGGGCTAATTAAAGTAAATACTATAAGTCAGTCAAAAACGTAGGAAAATAGTATTTTCAACATCAACTTACGTTTTTTTAAATGGACACCTGTATTATTTCGTAAGCAATCGTTAATATGAAAAATCACATAAGTAATGGCGTTTGTTTCATCGCAATAGGTCAATTACATTCCGAGATATTCCAATGTGAAGTTGACGCTTGAGATAAAGGAAACGCGCAGCAGTTGCACATCCCGAGAGTCAAGTCCTCTTACTCACGATATGATTGCCGTACTACGATGCGACAGGCACTGTACTTACTGTTATTTGCACTGTAACTGTAATATTTTCTTAATTTTAATTTTAATTGTTATCTCATTCATGCACCGATAAAGTGAGCGAAGTGCTGTCCTTATTGCTAAGCCGCGGAGTGAACGGGTGGCAGATAAGCAGGGCGCGCCTGCCGGGCAACCGATGAGAGAAATTCACTTTACAAGTAAGCATACAACTTAAAACATATCGAAGTCACAGACTTGCTGGTCGGGAGTAGGAGCACAATACCGAGAAACTCGTTGAGTTTTGTAAGACGTCCCATCTACCAAAATCTTTATTGAGTGCCATTGCGCTTTATGTTTTAACGTGTCAATAAGTATGTTAAGAAGCCATATTCGGAGATGTTATCTCTTAAATCCAACATATTGTTTTTCTTTATATTTCTAGTACACACTTTAAGCTAGTGCAAAGCGTATTTTGTCTTCTTCCGGGCAGTCTCTGAAATATATGTAGGCTATGTAATATATGTATGTCTCATAACATTCTATGCACAACATAAATTTCATGAAATTCCAACGATAACTATCCGCTATGGTGATCAAAAGAACTCTCCAGCATATGCGCCCCTCTCGCTCACCCTGGATTTTAGGTCCATCCGTATTTATTAATTTGACAGTTTCAAGTTTTGTTTTACCAGAGAATTCCTATTATTCTCTTGATTTATGAGTTCACTTGTTGTTATCATCTTACCGGAATGGCAATCCGGTAGTTCGCATGTTTAACTCTGAAACCTCATACACGAAGAAAAATGTTGCACATCGCAGAAAAAAAGAATCTGGATGCATGTGATTTTATATTCGTAATTAATGTATTTCGCAAGTTGGTGAAGAATGTTTATGAAAGGAGAACATTCCGTGGACGGTGTAATAATTTATTTATTGTGTGCAAAGCTCATAATATGTGAAATATACGAAAAGGGCAATTTCAGGAATCGAAAGACACTTATTATTATCATCATTATTATTATTATTATTATTATTATTATTATTATTATTATTATTATTATTATTGTTGTTGTTGTTTTCGAATGGGTCTACTATGGACCACGTTAAGCATCATTCATTTACGGTTCTTCCTCTTTCGATCGGCCCAGTACTTCTTCATCCTTTCGGAGTGGGCTTCTTTACGTTCTCGGGACCAGTTGTTGCCGGTCCGTTTTTTGCTACTTTGATCTTGGAATCCCTTAATTTTGTTGATGATTTTTCTGTATTCCTGTCTGTTGTATACTCCCTGCTGTGATATATTATTTTCCTCCATATCCTCCTTGACCCCTTTAAGCCAGCTAGTTTGTGTCTTCCTGTTCTCCATGTATTCCAGAATTCGCTTGGCTGTTCTCTCTGGTGGCATTCTTTTAATGTGTCCGTAGAAGCAGAGTCTTCTCTTCTTGAAGGATGTTGTAATTTTTTCGGTCCTTTTGTATAGTTCCTCATTTGGTCGCAGTCTAAATTCTTGACCCACTTTCCTGGGCCCTAGTATCTTCCTTAAGATCTTCCTTTCTGTCTTTTCAATGTTTTCTAGTAAGCCCTTCCTGTTCAGTGGAATACATTCGATCGCATATAGACTTTCTGGTTTGATGACAGTGTTGTAATGTCTGATTTTTGCAGTGAATGAAACTGATTTTTTATTGTAGACATTTCGACATAACTGGTATGCTGCTTCCATCTTTCTTGCCCTTTCCTGTAATGCTATTCCTGGTAGTCCTGTTGGGGTTATCCATTCCCCTAGATATTTAAACTTCTGTACTCTTTTAATTGTTCCATATTTGGTGACAATATTTTGTGTCGGATCCTTTTTGTCCTGAATCATTAGTTCCGTCTTTTCGAAGGATATCTGAAGTCCCGTCTTTACAGCAGACTCTTATTATTATTATTATTATTATTATTATTATTATTATTATTATTATTATTATTAAATTGTACATTTACAATTTAGGGGTGGTAGATGGAGAATGGGCAAGCCCGACGTTCACGGAAGTGCCTCCATCCTCACATGTATGCGTACATAAACTCTACTGAATATTTACATATATGTAGACATTACATATTTACACTCCAAACACTGTACTCTTAGAAGAACAATTATTATCTTTATTTATTGTATACATATTAGCGTAAGAAGACCCAGCCATTAATACTTTCACTCACACCCCTGTATACACACTCATTCCTTCACTAACTGGTATATTTATTTGGCCATTATTTGAGATTATTACAAGTGCATCACGAAGAATAGATATTTTTGTCTCACTAGGCTGTGTAGTTAAGTGAGAAATATTTTATTTTATGTGTATGTATTGTATACGAAGAGCGGGGCTATGTCTTCTTTTATTATTATTATTCTGCCGTCTCCTGTCAGTAGGTTGGGGATCATCCTGGCGTATTGTGTCCAATTTTGTGTTCCCGTATCAGAGTTGCTGCATCTTTTCGCCTCCACCATAATCTCCCCTCACGTCCACATTTCCCTTTTATTTTGCTTTTCTTAATCACTTGTATAAGGTGAATTTGTCATTTACCGGGCGAGTTGGCCGTGCGCGTAGAGGCGCGCGGCTGTGAGCTTGCATCCGGGAGATAGTAGGTTCGAATCCCACTATCGGCAGCCCTGAAGATGGTTTTCCGTGGTTTCCCATTTTCACACCAGGCAAATGCTGGGGCTGTACCTTAATTAAGGCCACGGCCGCTTCCTTCCAACTCCTAGGCCTTTCTTATCCCATCGTCGCCATAAGACCTATTTGTGTCGGTGCGACGTAAAGCCCCTAGCAAAAAAAAATGTCATTTCTTAAGATGTGATCGAAATAGGATGCTTTCCTGAGCGTCGTATGTATTTCATTCTTCCGGGCTAAGTGGCTCAGACGGTTACGGCGCTAGCTTTCTGAGCCCAACTTGGAGCAGGTTCCATCCTGGCTCAGTCCGTAAGTATCTGAAGGTGCTTAGATACGTTAGTCCCACGTTGCTAGATTTACTGGCACGCAAAGGACGCATGTGGGAAACATTTCAGCACCTCGGCGTCTCCGAAAACCGTAAAAGTAGTTAGTGGGTCATGGGGATCATGCTTGAGATATATATTTTTCTCTCTAAAAAGTACGCTATGTTTTCACAACAATTACTTCTACTACTACTACTACTAGATGTATATATTGTTGAACAAGCAAACTTTGCATGAATATTACCAGATACATTTTTCTTTTATCGATTTTGGCCAGCTGTGGACCACGTAAATTACTCCTCATGATTTAAACTTTCTTTGGCGCCAGTACTCATTCATCCTCCTGCTTCTTTTCTTTCAGCCGTCCATTGTTGTTTCTTCTTGGTCTGGCTCTAGGAAACCCTTAAATAAGTGTAACTTGTTTCTGAAGGTGGTTCTATTGTGGATGTCTTGATGTGTGATGTTCATTTCTTGCAAATCCTTCTTCGTGTTAACAAACCATTTTTCATAAGAGCTGCCTTTCCTATTGGGCTTATTGAAGTGGTTAAAGATTTTCTTGGCAAGTCTGTCATCAGGCATTCTTGAAATATGTCCAAAAAATTTAACTCTTCGCTCTCGAATGACATCTGAAATCCTACTGCATGTTTTATATATTTCTTTGTTACTGCGTAATCGATATGTGTCAGTACATTTCTTTGGACCAAGGATTTTTCTTAGAATATTTCTTTCCTTCTTCTCAATTTCTTCAATGTCTTTCCTGGTTGTTAATCCCAGGCATTTTGAAGCATACAAGCACTCTGGTTGAATTACTGCCTGATAGTGGTGTAGTTTTGTCCTAATAGAGATCACTTTCTTGTTGTATGTGATTTTTGTAAGGTGGAATGCAAGCTCCATTTTTCTGGGTCTCTCGCGGTTTGCTTCTTTATCAAGCCCATTAGGTTGTATAATCTCACCAAGGTATTTGAATTTAACAACTTTATCTATCGTATCACTGTTTGTTGTTACTATGTGTCTTGGGGCTTCTTTAATGTTGGTCATGAAATGTGTCTTTTCAAATGATATCTGCAGGCCAGTTTTCATTGCTACCAGATACATTATTGAAAAGAATCGTAATTATGTGGAAACATTGAGGAAACGTGGGAGGGGTAAGGATTTGAAGATGAAAATAATGAAAACAAAACAAAAGATCTTCGGGCAGGGATTATTCTGGAGGTCACTTGTTAGTTACGACATTAGAATATAAATTAATGAGCAGAGAACCTCAGTATTATTCACCAGATATAGTGCTCCATGAGAGAAGAGGAGAAGAGTAGATATTTTGATTCCGAGCTACCACACTGTTATGATGTAATAGTGACGTACCGCGAATAATTAGTGAGGTCCAGCAAGCGAGTGCATACCACAGTTCTCCAGGTCTCTAATGACCTCTAGCCCGTCCTTATTAATAAACTTGATTGATGCTTGCCCAGAACGGCTGAAAAGAGCGGATGGATTATCGACAGAATTCTACTGCTGAGCCTACAGAGCCATACACAGCCTAATGGATGTTCTCTTTTGATACTGGAAACACGAACTCAAGTGATTTATTTTGCTTGTAAACTTCGTTATTAACAGCATGTTTTTAATATATTGAAGAATTTTACAACAATGTTTTTCTCAAAGAGAAAGAGAACGGGAACTTTACTTGGACTGACAGTAATTACACCATTGCATGTCAGTCATTTGCATAATATTATGTGGAATTAAGTAGCCTAGGTAGAGTGTCAAATTCTTGATTTATCTTCTCAGAACCAGGGGGGACAGAATTAATAATAATAATAATAATAATAATAATAATAATAATAATAATAATACAGTTATAAAACCAGAATACCTCTATGGATCAGAGACACTAATTTTGAACAGGAAAACTGATCTAGAAAATATTCAGAAAAAGGAACGCAAGATCATTAGAAAAATTTTAGGGCCAAAACTCGTAGATGAACAGTACCGCCTTAGAGGGAAACAGGAAATCAAACAATTTTCTAACATTCACAGCGACATCAGAAAACGCAGATTAAGATTCTTTGGACATATAAAAAGGATGAACCCAGATAGACTTACCAAGCAAATAGTTGAATTTTATGAAAACCGAAGTAAAGCTAAAACGGACACAATAAAATGGATTGGCGAAATTAAAACAGATCTCAAACTGGCAGGAATTACACCTGAAGACATCCAAAGCCGGGTTATCTTCAGAACCAAAGTTCATAAGTGGCAAGTTGACCAAGAGGAAAAACCAAAGAAGAAGACCGGAACAACATGGTCTCAAGAGAGAAAAGAAGCACACAGCAAACGAATGAAGGAAGTGTGGGCACAAAGAAAGCCAAATGCCTGTCTCTAAGTACTTTGCGTAGTCCTAATGGGCTCATTCGCAATATATATAATAATAATAATAATAATAATAATAATAATAATAATAATAATAATAATAATAATAATAATAATAATAATAATAATAATAATTAATAATTAATAATTCAGAATTAATTAATTAATAATAATAATATTAATAATTAATACATTAACTAATAATTATTATAGTTATTATTATTATTACTGATAATTATTAATAATTAATAATGGTTCATGTTTGAGGGTTACTGTAGTCACGTCGTAGTTCGTGAACCATGGGCAGCGGCTGAGTGGTCTAGTAAGTGTTCCTGAGAGTCGGGATACCAGTTGCTATGGAATGGGAATGGGCATCTCGGACATATTCTGAGTCGTGGCCCTCCTTGTACTCAGGCGGCTAGGACTATACAATTCACCGGTGGTCCATAACCCGTTAGAGGAGAGATCCTCACTTGGACTATGTGCAAGTAGGGAAGCATCCTGCTTCATGAATTTAGCGAGCTCAGAACACTTTAAGCAAGCCTCGGACCTATGGGAGTAATGGAGTCCCACTCCCATTTGACAGGCGAGGGACTCCTTGGAAACAACTTGGCGAACGAAATGGAATTCGATGGGGAGCTATCAATATTAATGGGGCTTATGGAAGAAAGAAGGTAGAACTGGCTGAGTCAGCAAAGAGGATGCATCTGGATGTGCTAGGAGTAAGTGATATTCGGGTAAGGGGAGATAATGAGGAAGAGATAGGAGATTATAAAGTGTACTTGACGGGTGTTAGAAAGGGAAGGGATGAGTCTGGGGTAGGGCTCTTTATCAGGAATACCATTACACGCAACATAGTTTCTGTTAGGCACGTAAATGAGCGAATGATGTGGGTAGATTTGTCAGTGGGAGGAATTAGGACAAGAATTGTGTCCGTGTATTCACCATGTGAGGGTGCAGATGAGGATGAAGTTGACAAGTTTTATGAAGCATTGAGTGACATCGTGGTCAGGGTCAACAGCAAGGATAGAATAGTGCTAATGGGCGATTTCAATGCGAGAGTTGGGAATAGAACTGAAGGATACGAAAGGGTGATTGGTAAATGTGGGGAAGATATGGAAGCTAATGGGAATGGGAAGCGTTTGCTGGACTTCTGTGCTAGTATGGGTTTAGCTGTTACGAATACATTCTTCAAGCATAAGGCTATTCACCGCTACACATGGGAGGCTAGGAGTACCAGATCCATAATAGACTATATCTTAACAGACTTTGAATTCAGGAAATCTTTTAGGAATGTACGCGTTTTTCGGGGATTTTTCGATGATACAGACCACTATCTGATCTGTAGTGAACTAAGTATCTCTAGGCCTAGGGTTGATAAAGTGAAATCTGTCTGCAAACGGATAAGGGGAGAAAATCTCCAGGACGAGGAAATTAGACAGAAGTACATGGATATGATTAGTGAGAAGTTTCGAACAGTAGACAGTAAGCAGGTTCAGGATATAGAAAGCGAATGGGTGGCATACAGGGATGCTGTAGTAGAAACAGCAAGGGAATGCCTAGGAACAACTGTGCGTAAAGATGGGAAAAGGCGAACATCTTGGTGGAATGATGAAGTGAGAGCAGCCTGTAAACGTAAAAAGAAGGCTTATGAGAAATGGCTCCAAACAAGGGCCGAGGCAGACAGGGATTTGTACGTAGATGAAAGAAACAGAGCGAAACAAATAGTTGTTGAATCCAAAAAGAAGTCATGGGAAGATTTTGATAATAACCTGGAAAGGCTAGGTCAGGCAGCCGGGAAACCTTTCTGGACAGTCATAAAGAATCTTAGGAAGGGAGGGAAAAAGGAAATGAACAGTGTTTTGAGTAATTCAGGTGAACTCATAATAGATCTCAGGGAATCACTGGAGAGGTGGAGGGAATATTTTGAACATCTTCTCAATGTAAAAGGAAATCATCATGGTGGTGTTGCAAACAGCCAAGCTCATGGGGAGGAGGAAAACGATGTTGGTGAAATTATGCTTGAGGAAGTGGAAACGATAGTAAATAAACTCAATTGTCATAAGGCAGCAGGAATAGATGAAATTAGACCTGAAGTGGTGAAGTATAGTGGGAAGGCAGGAATGAAATGGCTTCATAGAGTAGTAAAATTAGCGTGGAGTGTTGGTAAGGTACCTTCAGATTGGACAAAATCAGTAATTGCACCTATCTATAAGCAAGGGAACACTAAGGATTGCAACAACTATCGAGGTATCTCATTGATTAGTATACCAGGCAAAGTATTCACTGGCATCCTGGAAGGGAGGGTGCGATCAGTCGTTGAGAGGAATTTGGATGAAAACCAGTGTGGTTTCAGACCACAGAGAGGCTATCAGGATCAGATTTTCAATATGCGCCAGGTAATTGGAAAATGCTACGAGATGAATAGGCAGTTGTGTTTCGTAGATCTAGAGAAAGCATATGACAGGGTACCGAGGGAAAAGATGTTCGCCATACTGGGCGACTATGGAATTAAAGGTAGATTATTAAAATCAGTCAAAGGCATTTATGTTGACAATTGGGCTTCAGTGAGAATTGATGGTAGAATGAGTTCTTGGTTCAGCGTACTTACAGGAGTTAGTCAAACATTCTGTAATCTTTCACCTTTGCTGTTTGTAGTTTACATGGATCATCTGCTGAAAGGTATAAAATGGCAGGGAGGGATTCACTTAGGTGGAAATGTAGTAAGCAGTTTGGCCTATGCTGACGACTTGGTCTTAATGGCAGACTGTGCCGAAAGCCTGCAGTCTAATATCTTGGAACTTGAAAATAGATGCAATGAGTATGGTATGAAAATTAGCCTCTCGAAGACTAAATTGATGTCAGTAGGTAAGAAATTCAACAGAATTGAATGTCAGATTGTTGATACAAAGCTAGAACAGGTTGATAATTTCAAGTATTTAGGTTGTGTATTTTCCCAGGATGGTAATATAGCAAGTGAGATTGAGTCAAGGTGTAGTAAAGCTAATGCAGTGAGCTCGCAGTTGCGATCAGCAGTATTCTGTAAGAAGGAAGTCAGCTCACAGACGAAACTATCTTTACATCGGTCTGGTTTCAGACCAACTTTGCTTTACGGGAGCGAAAGCTGGGTGGACTCAGGATATCTTATTCATAAGTTAGAAGTAACAGACATGAAAGTAACAAGAATGATTGCTGGTAAAAACAGGTGGGAACAATGGCAGGAGGGAACTAGGAATGAGGAGACAAAGGCTAATGAAGGAATGAACTCGATGGATGAAGCTGTACGCATAAACCGGCTTAGGTGGTGGGGTCATGTGAGGCGAATGGAGGAGGATAGGTTACCTAGGAGAATAATGAACTCTGTTATGGAGGGTAAGAGAAGTAGAGGGAGACCAAGATGAGGATGGTTAGACTCGGTTTCTAACGATTTAAAGATAAGAGGCCACAACACTAGTTGTAAATCGAGGATTGTGGCGACGTTTAGTAAATTCTCAGAGGCTTGCAGACTGAACGCTGAAAGGCATAACAGTCTATAATGATAATGTATGTATGTATGTATTATTACTGTCGGTTTATGTTAAGTACTTCGACTCGTGTAATTAATAATCTGTTCTGCAAGTATTTTAGTTAAGAAAGGTCATCTGGAAATATTTGGCTCTTGAATTGAGGTAGGTAGGGGTGCCAACTCAGAGAAATTCCCCAGCAGTCACAGGAGACTTGCGGTCACTGCAGCAGGGGGTTGGAGGCTCATTAGCTAAATCTCGGGGTAACCCCACTAACCTGCCTGGGCATTTGCTCGCTCGTTCTAGATCAACATTCTGGATGAAGTGTGATGGGAATCAGCATTTTAAAACCTGTAACTTACCATCGAGCAAATAATTAGGCCTATATGTATTCGAGTTTGGAGGTTGTTCATTAAATAACCAATAGGCCTACAGAAAATCAAATGTCATCATTTTTATCGTTTCATTTAAGTTTCCCTTTTATATTATGTTCTGACTTTGTAATTATTTTAATAATTTTATCGCAGGTGGAACGCAAAAATGCCCGTTTTTAACGTGTTTCAACTGTGCATAAGACATTGTTACTAAAAACCCGTCATCTGATCGAATCCAACTTTCAACATAATATACATTGGGATGTTTTATACTTTGCTTATAAATTGCAGAATTGTATGTTTCCATAAACATGACATGACTTGTTCTCCTTCTTACACACCCTGGTGACGATGCCATGGTGACTTTCCCTATACTTTCTGTACATAGGCCTATAACTATTGTAATGTGCACAACTATTTGTTCTATTAGTAACTGTCAACTCCGTTACAGAATACAACAGTAAGTACTTACACCAGGAAGTTTCGATATAGAATGGTGGTTGTGGCTGAAGGTATCAGTCTCTAAATAACGCGCGCGAGAGAAGAATGAAGATCTAGCCCAGGCAGGTTAGTGAAGATACCCCGAGATTAAGCTAATGAGCCCAACCTCCTGCTGCATTGACCGCAAATCTCCTCTGACTTCTGGGGAATTTCTCTAGGTGGTGAGAAGTATATTTCACTGACCGCAAATGTCCGGACACAGGTGGCTCAGGATTTTAAATAAGGTATATTTCTCAGTAACTTCCTTGATGATGAAAGGGAAATGACCCAGGGATAAAATATAAATCATTTTTATGATTTTAAACTTGGTTTTACTAACTATGTAACTTCCCTCTTGTAGGGTGACCAACTGGTCGTTGCTGTTTTTTAAAGCATAAGACATCGAAAATCATTGATGACAAGCGAACAATAAATTTTATTGACAACCTCTGTGGACGCTTTATACCAAAAGTATAATTTAATTTACTTAATGTATTTTTCTCATCACCTCCATCAAAAACGAACGTTCCTTTTTAGTTTTCTCGGAAATAGTGAAGCTCAAATAAAATGTGTGTGGGAAGATCTAATACGAGTCTCTCGCATAAGTTTTTCAGCATAGATATTGATTGCTTAAACATGTACAATGCCCAGTCGTGCACCGTCTAAACAACCCAACCCGTGTTATGATCTAGCTGTCAGATCAGTAAATAGCATCACAAACATATGAGCGGGTTGGCCGTGCAGCGAGGCTCACGTAGCTCTGAACTTGCATTCGGGAGATGGTGTATTCGAATCCGACCGTCGACTGCCCTCAAGGTGGTATTCCGTGGTTCCCATTTTCACACCAGGCAAATGCTGGCGCTGTACCTTAATTAATGCCACGGCCGTCTTTCCCATTTGTAGCCCTTTCCCATCCTCACGTCGCAGAAAACCTTCAATGTGTTACTGCAAACCACTAGCACAATAAAAAACCGAGTGGAACTCTTAAAAAGTAGTAGTAAAACATATCGGTGTTTTTAACTCTATTTTCAAACTGTTTTAAAATCAAGTATTTTTAAGTCCGTCTCTGTGGCGTAGTGGTTTGCGTGACTAGCTGCCACCCCCAAGGCCCGTATTCGATTCTCGGCTCTGCCACGAAATTTGAAAAGTGGTACGAGGGCTGGAACGGGGTCCACTCAGCCTCTGGAGATCAGCTGAGTAAAAGAGGGTTCGATTCCCACCTCAACCATCCTGGAAGTGGTTTTCCGTGGTTTCCCACTTCTCCTCCAGGTAAATAACGGGATGGTACCTAACTGAAGGCCATGACCGCTTCCTTCCCTCGTCCTTGTCTATCCCTTACAATCTTTCCATCCCCCACAAGGCCCCTGTTCAGCATAGCAGGTGAGGCCGCCTGGGCGAGGTACTGGCCCTCCTTCTTAGTTTTACCCTGACCGAAAGGTCACACGTTCCAGGACACTGCCCTTGAGGCGGTAGAGGCGGGATTCCTCGCTGAGTTAGAGGGAAACACCAACCCTGGAGGGTAAACAGATTAAGAAAGAAAGAAACAACGAAAGAAATTATTTTATAAAGATAATGCGACTTGTCAAAGCTTACTGCTATTATATACCAAGATTTTCTAAATTTATTTATTTTAAACTGATGAAATTTTAATTTTGGGACACATTTATTAGTTTGAAGAGAAACACTCGTTTCCATATATTTTACAGAACGTATTGCAAAACCTTTGTTGAAATTGTATCTATTTCTTTACTATTGACAAGGAAATGCGACCTGTGGAAGAAAATAACCATCAAAATGTAGGTCAAAGTTATCATGAAATATAACAAGGGAATGTTGATGATATAAATCGACAACATGATAATTTACGTGAGAGAAATGCAATGGAGCACGTCGTCTCAAGGTACGAATTACCTCCGTAAAGAAGTAGGTATTGCTAATCGCTCAATAAGAGCGCTGATCGCTGTGATAAGAATACAGTACACAACAAAACCGAGATAAGACTCCCGCACTTTATAGCACTATAAACTGGTAATTGGCATTCACTCCGCCTTTACGAGTGAGATAACAACATTATTACCACCATGAGCGGAAAATATCGAGTGGAGATACTTGTCAAGAATTAGAGCAAGGCCAACTTTAGACCAAGATGCTTTCAACGTCGTAAGATGTAAATTGTGAACATATAACGATTTTAACGGCAAATACCTCAATGCTGAAATAATCTGTTGCTGTGAGCTCGCATTCGGGAGATAGTGGGTTCGAACCCCATTGTCGGCAACCTTGAAGATGGTTTTCCGTGGTTTCCCATTTTCGCATCAGACAAATGCTGGGGCTGCGCCTCAGTTAAGGCCACGGCCGCTTTCTTCCCATTCCTAGGCCTTTCCTATCCCATCGCCGTCATAAGACCTATCTGTGTCGGTGCGACGTAAAGCAAAAAAAAAAAAAAATGAGGCTCTTCGAGGGTATTGAGTTAAATGATGTAAAATTTTAGCCTTAAGGGCACATGGACTTAAAACCTGGCCCATTTTGTAAGTTTATGTCGAAGAAACTATTTCTCCCAAGACTATCAATCTTTGCTCACCTGTTAACATCAACTACCTTCCTCTCTCAGTTTATCAACAGGACAGCAAATATCAACAAATCACATGTAAAATTTCTGCCTCAACTTTGGGTGCAAATTTTACGGAAGGTACACTGAGTCACAATCTTTTTGTGCAAGTTAATAACACTGGTACCTACAATGAACAAAAGTGTGAAACTAATCTTAACCTATTAAAATGGCCTCTCAAGAAGAAGAAGAAGAAGAAGAAGAAGAAGAAGAAAGTTTTCACCGAGCTCGATAGCTGCAGTCGCTTAAGTGCGGCCAGTATCCAGTAATCGGGAGATAGTGGGTTCGAGCCCCACTGTCGGCAGCCCTGAAGATGGTTTTCCGTGGTTTCCCATTTTCACACCAGGCAAATGCCGGGGCTGTACCTTAATTAAGGCCACGGCCGCTTCCTTCCCCTTCCTAGGCCTTTCCTATCCCATCGTCGCCATAAGACATATCTGTGTCGGTGCGACGTAAAGCAAGTAGCAAAAAAAAAAAAAAAAAAAAAAAAAAAGGAAAGTTTTCCCTTCAAATATTTTGACGTAGTTAGTGCCGTAGTAATATTATAGGACAACTTATTTTCTTTGTAAATCTTTCTTGCAGCTTCCTAGGAATTGAATAAGTGTACTGAATTTGATTGCTCTAACTCGTATGGTTTCTGAGAAAAGTATACTTAAATGTCAAAAATGGCATATTGCGAAATGTAACGTTAGCCGACAGCTCGAAGTTTGTGGAGAGTCATTTATAATATTTTGTGTGTTTGGTTTTTTTTTGGTTTTTTTTTTGTTTTGTTTTTTTCAGGGACGAACGCATATATCTTAGTTTGTGGATTCAGTTACTGTATATTAATGTTTAATGACTTTCAACTCGCAGTTGCTCTTAAGCTTAACTTAACCTTGAATTGTACAGTTCTTACAAACCCGTACATTCGCTAAGAAAACTGCTGCTCTGTCAAGTAGTCTCCATAATGACTGAGTGTTATGTGTGAGAGTGAGATTACTACATCATGTGTATTGCTTGGCATCCATGACCTGATTCAGTTGCTTCTTAGGAGGATGAGATAAACCCGTTTCAATAATCAGATCGAAATTAAAATCCTTAGAGACGAGCTGGGTCTCTGGGTACGACGCAGATACACTTCTACTACACATGGAGCCAACCACCGAGTAGTGCAGGTTATTGATGTGAATATTATCAGTATCTGTTGATTTAGGGAGTAATCTTCTACAGTCATTACTTTATACATACCGTATTTTTAAAGGCATTAAATCCTCTTTCCTTAATATTTACTTCGCTTAAACGCCTACAGACGTTACAAACAACGGAGTATTTTTTTGTTCTGTATAGTGAGAGAAATGTCAGGCCAAATTCTTGATGGGTTTGTTGAGTCTCCGGCTTGTTTGTATTTTTATTTGTTTATTTGTTTTGTTCGTTGAGAGATAAATAATAAGTATAATTGAACTGGTTATAAGAAAGTAACCAGTAATGCTGACAGACGCCTCAGAGATATGACGCAGTGCTATAAGATTTATTTCCGTAGATGTATCTGTTCAGTCTTTCTAAATATAATATGACTTTCTAGGTATATGTTATGTTATGTTGTGTTATGTTATGTTATGTTATGTTATGTTATGTTATGTTATGTTATGTTATGTTATGTTATGTTATGTTATGTTATGTTATGTTATGTTATGTTATGTTATGTTATGTTATGTTATGTTATGTTATGTTATGTTATGTTATGTTATGTTATGTTATGTTATGTTATGTTATGTTATGTTATGTTATGTTATGTTATGTTATGTTATGTTATGTTATGTTATGTTATGTTATGTTATGTTATGTTATGTTTTCTGCATACTGTAGAATCTAACTGTTCCAAATGTGTAAATAATTGTGGCACCTCGGTTTCTACCAGCATTAATGCAGTTAGACGGACGTAAAGCACATTGTCAGCATGAACGTGCGGAGATAATTTTTTTGCTTTAAAATACTCTATGTATATTTTGCAGTGAGATGTGTAAAAAATAAAGGGGGACAAGGAAACGAGAATGGTACTGTTTAGAGCCTACTACTTTTTACTGCTTGTGATACGACATTACCAAGAAACCAAAACCCCTGGTGCAATGGCCCCGAAGGGCCATGGCCTATCAAGTGACCGCCGCTCAGCCCGAAGGCCTGCAGATTATGAAGTGTCGTGTGGTCAGCACGACGTGCCCTCTAGGCCTTTATTCCTCGCTTTCTAGATCGGGGCCGCCAACTCACCGTCAGATAGCTCCTCAATTGTAATCACGTAGGCTGAGTGAGCCTTGAATCAGCCTCCAGATCCAGATGAATGTTCATGACCTGCCCGGGAATCGAACCCGGAATCTCCGCGTAAGAGGCAGGCAGACTGACTACCCCCACACCGCGGGGCGTCCGATTCTATACTACACAGACGAATAATTATAGGGTGACATTGTCGGTAGCTTCTCACCAAGCTCTTTGTTTCCTGATCAACATAAGTGAGATATTTCAAAGTGAAAAATATTTCTCTGGGATACAACTTCACGTAAATCTGTGTTATTAGAAATGATGTCCGGCTCCATGGCTAAATGGTTAGCGTGCTGGCCTTTGGTCACAGGGGTCCCGGGTTCGATTCCCGGTAGGGTCGGGAATTTTAACCGTCATTGGTTAATTTCGCTGGCACGGGGGCTGGGTGTATGTGTTGTCTTCATCATCATTTCATCCTCATCACGACGCGCAGGTCGCCTACGGGAGTCAAATCGAAAGACCTGCACCTGGCGAGCCGAACATGTCCTCGGACACTCCCGGCACTAAAAGCCATACGCCATTTCATTTCATTAGAAATGATTAAGTTTCATATAACTTAAAGTATATTTTCTTACAGTACTTTGAAATAATTATGAAGGGCAATAACCAGATATTCAACCTTAGTGTTCATCTGTTGCTTACATGACTTAAGGAGAAAGCTGTTTATGTTGTGTCTTTTTCTGTACGTCCATCGGTAAAAAAAGTAGAGAGTTCGTAGATAAACACACCCTCGTTATATATTGGCATTTTTCTCAACACCATCTTCAGGCGCCTACATCCCCCGCCGTCTTTCCTCGTCCCTTGACAAAACAAAATACTTTTGAAAAGTAAGAATTCCTACTTTTCCTCCTAAAAATTAAAATATCATTTCTAGTAATATAATACTTGGATTACTCATCGGCTTATACACCTAAAAATTAAACTTGTCCGTAAATGAAACAATATGGTTCAGAATGTCCACGGGACACTTCAATATCTGCAGACCGTCTGGCTTGGTAGCAGTCGTTTTTGTAGGCCAGGGCCTTTAATGGGATGAATATCCCACAGGTTTGTTTGTTTTGTTTCCGGTCTAGAAAGCCAAGATTAATGGCCGAGAGGATTCGTCGTGCTGACCACACGACACCTCGTAATCTGCAGGCCTTCGGGCTGAGCAGCGGTCGCTTGGTAGGTCAAGGCCCTTCAAGGGCTGTATTGCCATGGGGTTTGGTTTGGCTTGTTTGTTTTGTTTCTGTACAAAAAGATAAGTACTCAACTTTACTGACAGTGAAGCTAGTGCAGAAGACTTAGAGTAAATTGAAATCATGAGTATCACCAGGACTCGAACTTGAATACTTTTTTAAAATTCTAAACTTTTGTCCGCCACCACTCAAAAGTTATCCTTCCGAGTTCATAATTGATTAATTGTAGTTGGAGTGCGCTAGAGGACGAGAACCAAACCATAAGCTTTCTCTCGCTACGCAGGTGCATTCGCGCAGTTTGTGTCGGAACTAGACTTCATTTATCTAAGATCGAAATCAAAGGGTATATTTTTGACCAATCTTGTTTAAAGTTGAGGCTTTGCGAATACAAAGGGTGACCTGAACAAGTACATATTTTGAGGAAAATCGATTTGGATTTATTTCATTCGGGTGAATTTAAAAAAAATACAATGTTATAGTATATACCTTTGTCTAATAGAAATATGTATTCAAAAGACGTTGTAAGTGAACCTATTCTATACTCGGATAAGGAATACAAAGGACTAGGTTTATTCAGTCAGATGCGAAGCGTTTTTGCAAAATATTAATGTCTGTAAAATTCCCATGGCCTACAGAAACCAGCAATGTTAGAGACCTACGTGGAGAAATAGCAAAAGGTCGGAGGAAATGTCCTCTTCATACAGGCTAGATCAGGTAAATGAAAATGCTAGTTTCAAAATAAAATAACATTTATATTCTACATATTTTAAGATTTTCAAGGACTGAATATTTCTACGTACAAATTAGAAAACTAAAATACCAAATATTCTTTCCTTCCAAAAAATCAAATTATGTCACTTACTCGTAGTCAACCAGGTCGATGTCGACAAAATACTTTCCCCGTGTAAACGGACATACAGCAATACCTTTGCAGGAGCTATGGCGATTGGACAGTCAGCGTTGTTTGCATATTATTTTCCTTGGCAAGGTATGTTGGGTGGTCCCGCGTTGTAGGGGTAGCATGTCTGCCTCTTACCCGGAGGCCCCGGGTTCGATTCCCGGTCAGGTTAGCGATTTTTAGCTGGATATGAGGGCTGGTTCGAGGTCCACTCAGCCTACCTGATTACAATTGAGAAGTTATCTGACGGTGGGATGGCGGCCCCGGACTAGAAAGCCAAGAATAACATCCGAGAGGATTCGTCGTGCTGACCACACGACACCTCATAATCTGCAGGTTTTCGGGCTGAGCAATGGTCGCTTCGTAGGCTATGGCTGTTGTTCCATGGGGAGAAGCCGTAGGGAAAGAGGGCGTACGCGGAACACTGCGTAAAGGAGGAAAGCTGTTGAGATCTCCCTTTGTCTTCCCAGCACCTCGGTGATCTCTACGATATTCTTGAAAGCCTTTCTTTTTCTTTGTGTTAAATGAAACTTAAATCTCTTAGCTTAGTCCATTAAATCTATAAGAAACCTGAAGCAACTATTCTCTTTTTAAATCAAAGAGAATGCCTTAATCAAGATTATATGCCTATTCGGAGTGCTCTGTGTGTTAGTAACTGCATTTTGAATGCGACCATAGTACGATCCATACGGACTAATTGGTCATAATTGGCTTTACTGTTACCACGGGCTATGACACCATGAGCTGCAGCCTTCATTGAATTAGCGTCTCATGACCATCTCATTCTCCGTGTTCCATGGTGCAACTGTCACCGACAGTCTAGTTTACCGTCAGAGACTTTATTGGATTTCCATATATTTTACTTCAAGAAAACAATCTATAGGAATGCATTCGTGTATCTTTTACGAAATGGTGATTTGAAACGTTGAAGACCAGTGGAAGGAGAAAGTAAAGTTTGCTCCTTTCCCCAGCTCTTCCATTCTCTCCTTCGAGAAGGATCGCACGTGCGCACTTGGTTGTTGTTGATTGATCGATCGACCTATTAATTGATGATTGAGTGATTATCGATCTGCAGATTCCTTCCTTCTTTCCTGTCTTCCTTCCTTCATACCTAAACAGTTGACAACTCGCAATGATTTAAATATAGACAAGTACAAAACCCTAGGTAATGAGAGTTTGCATTGCCAATAAAAACCAATTGAATGTATAATTCCATGTGCGTTAGTTTTGAGAAAGAACGGAATGTAATATGTTTAAAAGTAAGCGTCTGATGATTTTGTTGTTCACTGGCAACCTGTAGAGCTTTTCGAGATGTATTCCACTACACTATTAGTGCATGTTTGCATTATCTTGTTTTGTAGGACATAATTTGACCTTTGGACCTGTTTCTTTTATAGAATCAATGCGTGCTGATAACGGTATATTACAGGAATTCCATTTAATTAAGTGAACGTGTGCTTCTCTGGAAGCAAGCTTGAAAGTATCTTGTAGGAATCCATCAATCCATTCACGCGCCTCAACAGAACCGCAGTGTGCTTTGCGATAAGGCAGGAGTTTATAATTAGATAACGTGAATCTAGGATGATTTGGGGAAACTGACCACCTTGACAAAGAATACTGTAATGCATTCGACACGTCAGCAAACTGTACGAAATGTACAGAAAACAACAACAAGAAGAACTAAATAACTCTACACACCGTGGAGCTTCACTTCTAAGATACAGTTTGCTTAGTTCATAATGAGAACATTAATGCCCCTTTTGTTCAACAGTTCTTCAAATATGGGTTTGGCGATGATTTAACCCGCGGTTTTTAACATGCTAATCGGTGAGTGTTGATAGATACTTCACCATGCTCATAATTTTAAAGAAAGTTTTTTCACATATGTATGTTGACCAAACCTACAGCAGTATCACAAGGCCATGTCTCGCACCGTTGTAAGGATAGAACTTCCAGACGGCGACGAATACTTGGTTGTGAGGATCTCCTTGAACTTGCAGTGAATTCCAGTGTTGTTCTGAAGCTCCAGAATTTCTATCTATACATCAGGAGGGCAACGGATGATTTTCTCCAAGGATACAGATAAAAAGTTTGAAAAAAGCTCATTTTTTAAATTTTGAAAGTCTGGCTTTGATAAGTAGAGTTTTTACATATATATGTTAATACTTCGCTCGCACAATTTGAATAGTATTTCAGTGCTACTACTTACCCGCGGAAGTATAATCGATATTGAGAAATGTATTCTCTCTTTCATTAAGGCCTATAATTCCTTAAGGGGAGTTTGAAAGGCCTATCCTGCCAATATTAAATATGCCAAGATTATGTTCCTATATTTTTGGAACCAGTGTAGGTACGACTCTGAAATTTTTACAGCTGACATTTCTATATTATTTATGTTGACTGAAGCAGAATTAAAATATAGAAACCAAAAGAACGAGATATATTAATTTTTTAATGGTGCCTTTTTTACACAAAATATTTGAAGATGGACACCCCTTACGTCATGTCTATTGAAACCTGTGCTATGATTCTGCTTCAGTAAGGACAGTAAGATATAATAAAGCATCTCACAAAATTTCATGTATGTATCACAAGTAGTTTTTCAGATACGGGAACATTAATTGTAAAAATAGTCATTTTGAGAAAATCAGGTTTAAAACTTGAAATTATCAGAACTCACTCAGATTTTTAAATTAAGGCTCAAAAGCACCCCGCAGCATAGTCAGTATCCTCTTCCTGGTACCCATCCTCTAAAAACCTTTTCCTTCGCAATGACCTTGCTGCTTTGGTGTTGAACTCTGCTGCACGCTGTGCCTTGGCAATTCTTAATTTGTCTAAATGTTGCAGTCCTTTCATAGTATGACGGCCAGAGTTGATGTTCAGATGCAATAACACTCTTTAGTCTTCCCATGTTCCCACCATTAAATGTTAATACAGCATCACTGACTCCCCATTTCAAAGTTCTTAATCCCACAAATTAATACAATTTTTGGCACTTGAGTCCAGATAATATTGTTGAAAGACTCGTTGGGATTCTGAGTGCGCCAATGTAGACACTTTCTGGGAAGGCCTGGATGAGCTAGGTCTCTGTAGATTGGCTTGATAGCTTCCATAACTGCTTCAGGTATAGAATTATTGTGCTCAAAATACTCTTCTGAAACTTCAGCCTTCCGGATCCAAGTTCTTCAAAATGTTTACCTAATTTAGGTTCACGTTCACTGTCTTGTTCTTTGGTGTCACATTTTGACAATCTGTTTCTACACTGTTGGAGGATTCTACCTCATGTGAACCACATGGTCTTGTGTTTTTGTATGCTGGTTGCCACAAAACTTACGTTTCTCAAAACTTCCAGGCTTATTTATACTTTGTTTACCAAAATAAGTGCAATCAAACTACACGGAAGCACTTCCAGAGACACGAAATTCAACATTATTTACACAAAAAGAAGCATAGTGGCAGACATATTTGAAATAGAAGTGTAACCAAAATTGAGCGCCTAGTATTCTCTATCGATAGGCGAAAACTACAACCTTCTATGTGCAGTAGTTTCAGAGATATTTGTAAATAAAGAGATGCATGTCCGAAATCAACCAGCCTGATGGATACGCAAGCAATGTTATGAAATTAAAAATAAAATACTTCTAGCAGTCACACAGAGATAAATTATATACCATTTTATTCATGAAACACTAAATAATATTGTAGGACTTATTTTGGAAAATGTCAAAAAGTTCACATTTTTGCCTTTCAAACTCCCCTTAATTTATGGTCATGAAGCGTTTAATTCTACCACACAGTGGAATATCCGCGCCGTCGTGAGGAATACAAAATATAAGAGAAAGCTTCATCCGTTTAGAATTGTTCAGTAAACCAATTTACAGTATAGAAAAGCATGTTGCACGTGTCAGAGTTGTGTGTTTTAAGATTGATTGAGAGTGTAATGTTAGTACGCGTGTCTCTAACACTTAACCCCTGCTACATTCATTCAAACGCAAACAGCGTTGCATTATCAACACTTTACTCCACTCTAGCCGTACCTTGTGAGTCTCTCTTCCTGTTGCTGTCAAACGGTGACAGGTGACAGCGCTATTCTCCTTCCCATTCTGCTTTAACAAAGCGTTCGTTCACTTTCTCGCCAGCTTCACAATACAGCATTATCCACGAAGAGGGAGTGAGATGGATTTAAATGCTCTTATCATTCAAAATTAATTGACAACTGATGCTTAATTTAGATTGTCGTGTCACAGTCACCTGAGAAACGCCGTTGAAGAGGATATTGTCTCGTTTCATCCTGCCGAATCGAAAACAGGCAGTACATACTCTGTACTGTCTACAGGTATAATAAAACTCTTTAACAAAACGTAAGTTCTAAATTCGAAGTGTTCCACCTTTATGTAGTTTCATAAAGTGAACAATTCACATTATAGTGCTTATCGCTGTTAATAGCCAGATTTATTAACACTTGGTCCTGTTATGACTTCTGAGATAGTAGCTAAGTTCATTCCATGATTAAACTGGAAGGCTGCACATCTCAGAGATTCGTTCCGATCGACCGAAATGACTCAGGTGGTTAGTCGTTGGTCCTCTCTTCTCAAGATTTTTAAATATTTATGTATATATATTGGCGTTAGGCCTCGGAAGACCATGCGGCCAGCATTCACAGAGTGAGTATACATTTATCGTGCATACATTTCGTGGTTGAAAAGAAAAAGTCATATCTTATAAATTAATATTACAGTCTGATAAATATTGGCAAATTACAGCGTTGTTCCTCAAGATGGCAGGTTCAAAATCATCTCACCGGGCGAGTTGGCCATAGGGGGTTCGAACCCCACTCTCGGCAGCCCTGAAGATAGTTCCGTGGTTTCCCATTCTCACACGAGGCAAATGTTGGGACTGTATTTAAGGCCACGGCCGCTCCCTTCCCACTCTTAACCTTTCCTCCCCATCGTCGCCATAAGACCTATCTGTGTCGGTGCGACGTAAATCCAATTGTAAAAACAAAACAAATTTGCATCTCAGGTGGGTGGTATTTGAGAGTATTTAAATTGCAACAGCTACACGGATTTGACATCCGGTACGTCCAAGGGCGACCGCGGGACAAAATCAAATCACGTCGGCGCCCGTAAGATCATTAGCAATTAAAAAAGACGTTAGACATTCTTCTCTTTCTTTCGTTTCACCCTCTTAGGGGTACGTTGAATCATTCATTTCTCTGCGTGTTGTTCTTTTGTTAGTGTCCAATGTTTCTTCATTCTTTCGGACCTTCGTTTCCTCCCGTCTTCAGTGATAACAGGTTGAGTTTTAATGTAGATTTGTCGTGGAACCATATATTTTTGTCTTTGGCTGTTCGACTGAATAGTGAATTTTCTGTAATTTTTAATTCTACTATGCCTTTTTCAGTTTCTTTAAACCAGATGGGTTTTGTTTTGCGGTTACGGAAGAAGTCAAAGATTTGTTTGGTTAATCTATTCATTCCGAGAATACGACCGTAAAAATTTATCCTTCTTTTCCGCATATTATCTAAGAATTTTCTTGTAGAGTGTTTCATTCTTGTTGTATATTATCCTTTATTATTATTATTATTATTATTATTATTATTATTATTATTATTATTATTATTATTATTATTATTATTATTATTATTGTACCGTCGGTTCACCTCCGTCCAGTTGAACTGAAGGCCCCCAGTGTGGTGAATCCGCAATTAACGTAACTCAAGATTCTTGGACCTTTAACCATTAGATGTCTCTACTGTCGGCCTATGTGCCTCCTCCGGCGGGATTGCGGATAATTAATTTTTAAGGGAATTTCCAGTTTTCAATGTTTGTACACTTTTTAAGTTTTTTACATTGTTTTGCTTTCATGTGCTAAACTTAACAATACTCCTACGGCTTCCTTCTTCCTTAGTTATTAACCAATCAGGAATTTTGTGTATATACCTCTAGACAATTAAAATTGGGGGTGTGTACAGGCATTCTGCCTATCGCAAGAGAGTTCTGGAAACTTCCCCTTTGAGATGCTATAAAAGCTGGGCGCTTTAGGGCCGTATTGTCATCTTTATCGTTCCGGTCTAGTGTGTGTGTACGGCGGTAGTAAGGAGGCAGGGGCTGCTTGCCATCATCAGAAGGCCTGACTGCTCAAGGTAATGGCAGACATTTCTTAATATGTGATAGCTTCAGGCAGATAACTTGAGGGGAAGGTTTCAAAATCTTTTTATTAATGTAAAGTTCTGAAGTCACCGTTTCGGTAAGTCTGAGGACTCTGTTCTAATTCCTGCTGGGAAATATGTAAATTAATGGAATAAAGAGTGTTCACTCTCTGTCAATTCACATTCAACTTGGTATGGGGTGACTAAGATTTTCTAAACTCTTAATTCTTCACACTGCTTTGGTACTTAATATTTCGCATCTAGTCACCCCTCTGTAGTATAGGCTTCGCCTCTGCAACGTCGATACATAAGCCCATTTAGGATTTTAAGAGTTTTCTGAAAGGAGTGCAAATGTTTCGCCGCCTAGCGTTTTGTTCGTGTTAATTCTTTTATTTTTGCATTAAGGCCATTTCGTATGAGCACTCATTGCCCATGTTTAAAGTGTAATCACTGATAGACAAATGCGTAAATGTCTGTTGAGCAGAAGTGACTGTAAACACAGTATTTGAAGCTTATCAGGCGTAATTTTGTAAGAAGCTTGTGCCTCGGAGAGGCTGGATTACAGTAACGTTTGGACCTCAGTCTCCTAGAATGAAAATGAGTGGAGCAAACATGCTCTTGTAAAAGTGTACCTATTTTGAGCTATATTGCTCAAACTTTCCAAACTATTTTGTCGATAATTTTCTCTATTGTACCTGATTTTTGGACTTATAGTCCTCTGTTGTTACCCGAGCTGACGAACTCATCGTAATATTGCTGTTGTTCATTCAGATTATCTATCAAATTTTAAATTAAAAGACAAGGGAATAAATAAAATGTCAAAATGTAGTGCTTTAAATTATACTCTGGTTATTTCCCTGTCCGCCCAGTCACCTCTGCTCCTTCTTACACCTCTGCGTTCCACGGAATCCCCTAAACAATTATTATTATGTGCATATGGACCCAATGGAACACGCAAAGCTCTAACGATTCTGTTTTCTGTTATTATTATTATTATTATTATTATTATTATTATTATTATTATTATTATTATTATTATTATTATTATTAGCGAATGGACCCTGATGGCTCACGCAGGTTCTAATCTTCTATAGGGTTCTCAGTTTTGCTCCGTGGGCTCCCTTCCTTCCTTCTTTCCTTTCTTCTTTCCTTTCTACCTTCCTTCCTTCCTTCCTTCCTTCCTTCCTTCCGTTGATCAGTCCATTTGTTTTCTTGTCTCTTTGGAACTTCATTCTTAGGCTGTACTACCCATCTCCTTTCCTCTTGACTAAACAGATTCCTGTCTAATACTTCTGATGTATTTATCTGGGCTCCTCTCCTCCCCACGTCCTTTTTGACTTGTTGGATTACGATATGCTCTTCAGTTTTGCGACGTATGCCATTATCTTGTGTGTAAGCCTTGTTGCTGGGAGTCTTTGAACGTGTCCATAGAATTTTAATCTTAGTTTTCTGATATCTGCTACCAGGTTGGACAGTTTCTCTGTTGCTTTATGGGATGCGTCTTCCTGTTTTTCTGGGCCAGGATTTTCCTCGTAAACATTTGTTCTTCCTATAGGATGTTCTCCAGATCTCCTTTTCTGTTGAGAATTAGCGTTTCGATCCCGTATAGTCCTTCAGGTTTGAGATCACATTGTCTAATCTCGGTGAGAAAGGACATGCTCTCTTATCTTGAGTTTCTGTAAGTGAACTTTTTGAGCTTCCTTTTCTAACCTTGTTGGTTCTAGGATCTTATCGAGGTATTTCAAGTGTGGAGCCCGATTTATCTGCCCATATTTTGTCTTTAGTACCTGAATGTCAAGTCTAATGCAAATGAATCACGAATGAGATTTTGTAGCCCAGGTTTTTACAACTTATTCCTTGAGGACTTCCATCTGTTTGATAGCTGTAATTTCGCTGTCCGCTAGTATCGCTAGGTCGTCTGCGAAACCCAAGCAAATTATCTTGATGTTGTCTTTTGTTCGTCCGAGTAGAGTGGGTTTCTAGTGGTCCTGATATTTTAGTTCTCTCTCCCATTCTCTAATGACGTTATTCAGGACGAGGTTGGAAACGAGTGGTCGGACGCCGGTCTTAGCACTTAATGACTAAGACCCGGATTCATATGCACTAAAAATTCCAAAAATATGCACTAAAAACTCCAAAAATTCCAAAAATATGCACTTAAAATTCCAAAAATATGCACTAAATATATACAACAAAATACATTTGCCAAAGGCATTATTTAATTTCAATTCGGTGTTAAATTGATAAACATGTTTCATTCCTTGCAAAATGATGCATGGCAGTAGGTTATCAACAGTTTTTCAATGTTTTCAGGGATCAATGACTTTCTCTTGTCGGACAGAATTCATTTATGCGCTGAAAATGATCGTAACTGGGCAATACTTGTACACCGGTACGGACTGCTTGGAACATTCTTCTGGTAAAGACTGCCTGTTTCTACTTAAGTAGTTGCTTATGGATTGAATGTCAGGAAGAAGGAAATAGCTCCTGTGATAAGGGTCATTATCCGTCTGCGACACAGAAAGCACTTTCGTTGATCAAGGAAGACTTCTCGTGTTTCCAAGGAATATACAACATATATAGAGTTCATTAGATTTTTCATTTGCCGGGCTGAGCGTCTCAGACGGTTGAGGCGCTGGCCTTCTGACCCCCAGCTTGGCAGGTTCGATCCTGGCTCAGTCCGGTGGTATTTGAAGGTGTTCAAATACGTCAGCCTCGTGTCGATAGATTTACTGGCTCGTAAAAGAACTCCTGCGGGACTACATTCTGACACCTTGGCGTCTTCGAAAACCGTAAAAGTAGTTAGTGGGGCATAAAGAAAAAACATTATTATTATTATTATTATTATTATTATTATTATTATTATTATTATTATTATTATGCGCATATGTATTTTAAAAATAAATGGGCCCTACTAATGACTGGATTACCTGGACTGAGGGACGGTGTTTTCGTCTAGGAGGCCCATCGGCTCATTCAAAGGCGGAGTGGTACCTTAGTAGTAGTAGTAGTAGTAGAAGACTGATAGATTACAGAAGAAAACATATGCTCACATTTTAAGTACTGTGAACAAAAAATCAGGAAGATTTTAGCTAAGGATTTCATTAGCTGACGGATATAATTCATGTACCATTTCACTAATTTCATTCGGTGACCTCAGGATCTGTTTATTTCAATTATATACTTGGTTGAAAGATTACAGTTTGTCTCGTGTTACAGGATTGATACCATTGCGGTTGATACCTGACCATACAAATGTGTTGTTGGATACGGTGCGTGGTGTGAAATAACCATGTCACTAAGCTCCTCGAGCTCTTCGCTGCAGCACTCCAGCATACTTTCAGATGTTCTTTCCAGTGAGCCTGTAAGGGTCATTTCTAATAGATTTTCTTCTAATTTTGTTGGACTATCAGCTGAATTGATAGCAATGATAGAAAATGGGGCATATCTAAAGAAGAATCACAGTCTGTAGATCAAGCTATGTTAAGTGGAGTTTTAAGAAAACATTCTTAGTGTACTGTATTTTGCAACTTCTACAACAGCATAAAAGTTAAAGCCATGTTAGCTGGAGCGAAAATAATTATTAAAACAATGTAATGATGAGGCGAAAAACTTTTAGGGGAAACTTCTTCCATTCTCCATTCAATAAATCTTTCTAAAAGAGTGGACTTGTAAAGTTGATCAGTGAGAGTGTTCTCGTTTAATTAGTACGAGCTGAGCTGATTTAGCCTGCAGCCAGGTTCAAATAGGCCACTTTCCTCAAAGTTTGCAAATTGTGAACTGCTCTTGTTTTCGTGTATATATAAATACACCGCGGCAGACTTCGCGAATATGGCCAAAGTTAACCTTGTTTCTTGTTTTGAACATCTTCTCCATTTTCATTTTGAAGTAGAACATTCTTGATGACCGGAGAATGGACGAAAGGATAGAAAACTTGCAAGAGAGGCGTGCAAGCCTTACCTTCCTTTTCCCACACTACGCACAAATAAATTATATTTCTAAATACAGAAGTGACGATTATGCGAATTCTGAGATTCGAAGGAATCCGAAGCAGTCCGTACGAATGAGCGTATTACTGTAGTTGCTAAATTTGCGCAGATGGAATAGACACAGCAGAACTTGTTTATATCAACATCCAAGGGACTTGATACATATTGTCGTTATTAACAAGTGTCATTGTAACCGAGATTTATACAAATTTACAAAATAAAATAGTTAAATTTCATAAGAGTATTAGTTCATACAGTTTAACTTACAAGTACAGTACAATGTGTACAGTACTCGTTTAAGGTGCTTCGTTTAGGTATAACAATGAGTAATATTGGCTTGTCCAGTACTTACTTTCTAAATCACGTTCCATGTACATAATTTGCGTTACAATTTTACTGTAACTATTTATAGCTTCGTAGAACATGTTCACAACTCGCACGGCTTCTAAAAACATAACTGGCTGTTGGGATAAAGTTTTCTCCTTCCTCCTCTTTATGGTCGTTGTCCCTTATTGTTCACTTCACTTCACTTACTGTACCATTTATCTTCCGTTGTAACTAGGCCATCGTCTATTTTTTCATACGTTTCGTAGTAACATTGATTCAGAATATCAGGGTCTTTTCCGCTGCTGTTCAGATAACGGAAAAATATCCTCAGCTTCGATGGCATGTATTTCTCCAGTTGATAAAATTCTTTGATTGTAGAAACCCTATCTAAATGATGTAAAATGACGTTACATACGAGGCAGACGCGAAAACATTTGTCGTATTACGCAAGGATGGAAGACACTTTCCTTATGAGGAGTGTTTTTGTACCGCAGAATACCTGACGCTATAGATGAGGTGTCGCTGTAACCTGTGTCGCTATAACGAAGTTCTATTCAACTATGAGACGCAGATATTTTTAATTTTTGTTGTTATACTTGTAAATGGATCAAGCTGTCGAATTAGGAAATAAATCAAACCACGCAGAACGATTTATTCTAATAAGTTAATGTCACATATAGGTTGCTTTGATTATATTTTTCATTTAGACATTAAGTCATTGCCACCAGAAATATAAATAGACATGGGCTGGATTTTTGTTGTTGTTGTTGTTGTTGTAGTAAAGTAAATAATAAAGTATACTTGTAAAGTTTACAATCATGTATCGATCACTCATTCGACGCGGTTTTGAATAACTAAAGAGAGGACGTGCCGTTGGGCTATGGGTCACAGAGGTCGACCCGTTGAACTGGCCGAAATGTCAGCAGTTTCGATCGTGCTATACGACACCGTTGCAAGCTAGCGAACGTGCGAACTCCAAGATGACAATGAAAGTATCCAGCATACTTTCACAGATAACTGCGCCGTAGGCTCGATTCGGTATCTTACGCAATGAAAATCGCCTTCAGTAATCTTCTGCAGTTGCTTTAGCATTACCATTATGGTTTCCATACACAAACACCATGTCCACATTCTCTGCATATGAAAAGATGTATGGCATTTCTTACTCTCCAGTGCGAGTACAGTGTCTCGTCACTTGCAGTACGATATCGCAGTGCACGTTCGTATTCACAACAGTCTAACGGACGTTCCCAAAGTCCTTACTACCTTGTATTCTCGAGAACTTAAGTATCTCGTGGCCAGAAATATTCATTTCAGGTAAGAACAGTTACAGCCCTCAGAACCGCCCAGTACCTCCTTACACATTCTCTCTCATTGGTCACATCCATTAGACACGTAACAAATGCACACATCTGAACAGTGAAGGGGAGGTGGAGAGAGTGAAGTACGGGATATCTAGCATGAACGAAACACACGGAGAGGGGAAGGTACTTGCTTCCCCGCCTCCCCGCACGACCTCCCTGACTTGACAACGATGAGAGAGGGCAATGAGGGGAGTCCTTGAAGGCAACAGACGTACTGTGCATATAAACTCATTGTGGGTCAAATTCTCCAGTTTCTTTGTAATTCTTTTGTGCGAAGGCTGGCTGAAATGATAGCGGTCTCGACCATGACTACATTAGCATCGTGCTCACCCACTGTAAGAGGAACGACCCAGATTTTCGTCAATATTGGCCCTATTAAATTAAACTACTTTAATACTCATGCAGACACTGTCAAAAGAAGAAATAATATACTTTGCAGTAACATATACACTGATATCAAATTTGAACGCAAGAAATTAAGTTGAAAGAAGGTAACTGTTTCATATAAAGATTTAGGGCTTACCCTTTTACTGAAATATTATGCCATTCGTTTTCATTAATATAATTATGGGAAACGGGATAGAAATTAAATGGGATAAAATGACGTATAAAACTACAAGACAGAAACAGTGCCTACATTTAAGGGACACTGGGACTGACATTTCTGATTCCTGTAAATATTAAGTCAGCAGTTTAATATTTTACGTGCTCAAAGTATGTGGTAGTATAAATATCTGTACCAAATTTGATCAATGTAGCCTTACTAGTTTCATAGATATTAATTATTTTCCAATATTTATATGCACATTATTGAAATGTTCTAAATGTCAAGCGTAACAAACCGAGCCAGATTCCACATTTTTAATAATTATCTACTGCCTTATTATTATAAAAATAAAACTGTGCATCGTTTTTGATATTGTATTATTCACTATCAAGATATAATTTTTTCCCCATCGACCTTTATTTTTTGTAAAATTCTTGAAATTTTAAGGTTTGAATTTTTTTGCAGTCAAACCTGAGCTGCAATCCTAAAAGTAACGCATACGTTTGTGGACAAAGTACTAAGGTACATGTATGAGAATTTACAAGATAATAGCATCAGATCTGTAATCCGTAGTAGATTTTATACATCTGAAAATGTGAAACTGAGAAAATTGCATAATTTTGCACACTAATGGCTCACAAAGCTTGACAGCCATTTTGGCATGACTCTGAGGTACCTCACCTTCCGCTATGTTTTTGTTGTAGAAGCACCAAGAATCTAAGCCTTGGGGGCATTTCTTATGTTGGGGCTTACTGTCAGTTGATATGTAGTGGCAGAGAGTGGCATAGATAGCATTTCTCATGTTGGCAACATTAGGTGTATTTTGTACAATGTAAATAAATAAAACGAACGCTTCCTGCACACGAAAATAATTGTATTAGTATAACCTTAAATAGTGCACTAGTTTTCCATAAAAGTAATATTCTAGCAATTCAAATGATTGGAGGAAACTAATTAGGGAAAAACAGAAAGAATAGTTCTTTATACTTCGTTAATAGCAACGGTGTTTAGAAAACCATTTCTATGGATTTATTGTCAGCCCTGTTCAAACAATGAAATACCACACGTATTGGGGCGGGATTACATCGTACACTTTTTTCACAAGTAAATTACAGTTAATTAACTGTTTTCCTTGATTAGGAAAAGCCAGAGTATAGTCAGAATATTTAACCATAGAAACATCTTAATCAGTTCCCCAGAATATGGTGTTGGGAGTGACCTCTGAGTGCGTAACGGGACAGGCCACATCTCCTGGACGCCGAACACACGTGACGTTGGCTTGGTTACTTCTCCTTCATCCCCAGGGTTGGCCAAAATCTTCGCCCAAACGTTACCCGTTTCCTTTTCCACCCGGAATTCTTGTGATCGCGATTGTACGAACAACATTGTACAGTCAGACATCACTGCGATAGACGTCATATGATTTTGTAACGCAAACAGAATATGGTTAGAAATAAAATGCATGTCCATACAAAACTTTTTGCTTAAAATCTTCAATACTATCAGCTCCAGGAATCGCTTCCTGAATCACACCATATGTGTGATTTTTTCTGATACTGTGACTATACAAAAATAGAAATAAATTTGTAAGCACATTCAAAATTGAAATTAAATCACAATTAAGATATATTACCTTTGGAATCAAATTTCTTTGTCAAGACTAGATAGGCCAGTCTGAGCATTTCAGACAGTAGAAGCTTCTGAATTCATGTTGGCGGGTTTGAACCCGGATCAGTCCATTATTATTGAATGTGCCGAGATACGCCAGCCGAGATATGTCCTCTGTGACGAAATTCCGGCATATCGGTGTCTCTGAAAACCGTTAAAGTAGTTATTGAGACATACAGATTATTATTATTATTATTATTATTATTATTATTATTATTATTATTATTATTATTATTATTATTATTATTATTATTAGTTTCAGTATCCGCACTGGTGAAAGCAGGTGAGGGTTCAAGAGAGGAATACGATTCATATCACTGTTTTTTGAAGAGTAATTGTATTCGAATATCCCATAAAATACTGTTGTAGGACGAGTAAGAAAAATATCGTGTGAGCTTATTAGCCATTGTCCTCATATTGTGAGACAAGAGTACGTTCCAGTTTAATAGCCCAGAACGGTCAACAGCGCTCGAGCAACTGATTGATGAGATTTTTAAATGTATTGGCTTTAGGTAACAAACCAAACAGCCAGCTACAAATACATTTGAATCAAAATAAAAGATAAACAGTAAATTTATACTTGCAACACATATATACATATGAATTATCCATGATAGTAGTTGGATATCATAGTTTTAATGTATCTGCGTTCTTACAGTATACTCGCACATATACACAGGTGAATAGAAAAGGTACAGACACTGCAACTGCTGTCGGTGGTGAATCTTGCCTCTTGTAAGAGAGGACAATCTCCAGATTTGTAACAACACAAAATATTGTCTGTGAATCTTTTTTTTTCTTTCAGTGCAATTTAACTGTTTGAATTGCACTTCCATCGGTCTTCATCTGTTCTTCTTTTCAGCTGTTACTCTTCAGTTGAGATAACCCAGGCTATTCACTTCTCTCCCGGACAGAAGAATAACACAGTAGTAATTATGAATATGACGACAACAGGGTGCGTGTTCCTTTAATATAGAGTAGAAAGTAACGGAGCCCCCACATTATATATGAAAATGAAAACCTACAACCTGTTTTCCAGTCATTGACCGGGTCAGGGATGGAATGAATGAAGCAGATATAGGCTGTTAGTACGGTGGGGTCGCCACTCCCAAAGTGATTTATTAATGAGTGATAGATGCTATGAAATGAGAATGGAGAGTGTTGCTGGAATGAAAGATGACAGGGAAAACCGGAGTACCCGGAGAAAAACCTGTTCCGCCTCCGCTTTGTCCAACACAAATCTCACATGGAGCGACCGGGATTTGAACCACGGTATCCAGCGGTGAGAGGCCGACGCGCTGCCGTCTGAGCCACGGAGGCTCCCCACATGATATATATATAGATATAAAACAAAAGGTGTATAACACTTTTTTTGTGTGGATAAAGCGCTATTACTCCGGCTCCATGGCTAAATGGTTAGCGTGGTGGCATTTGTTAACAGGGGACCCGGGTTCGATTCCCGGCAGGGTTGGGAATTTTAACCGTAATTGGTTACTTCCCCTGGCACGGGGACTGGCTGTATGTGTCGTCATCACCACTTCATCCTCATGACGACGAGCAGGTTGCCTATGGGCGTCAAATCAGAAGACCTGCAGTTGTCAGGCCGAAATTCCCGGACACATCCCGGCATTAAAAGCCATACGCCATTTCATTTTACGCCGGGTAAAAAAGGAAAGTGAAATGTATGCAGGGATCTTAAGTACTCATGGCTTGGAACACGAGGTGAATGACTGAACGGACGGAAAGGTAAATGTTACCTCATGTCTTTGAACGTTGCGACATTGTCGTGTGCTTGCACGAGCTCAGACAGAGGGTTGAACGGCTGGCTGGGAACTTGAGAAAGGGAGATGAGCAGGGCTAGGATTTTGATGGCGTCATCTTTTAATTGGTTCAAAACAGACATTGCTAACTTGTACAGAAATCTTGATCATAGTTCCCACACTGTAGGAATGGTAATTTAGTAGGTCATTTTTTACCATTTTGTGTTTTTAGGTCATTTTCTAAAATTATACGTCACTATTTGGTCATTTTATGGAATTTATTAGGTTATTTTATACATTTTGAGTCATTTTCTTGCATGTTTGAGGATTTTGAAGCATTTACGCGTGTGGTATTGGATGTTATCACAACTTTAAGTGAGAATGAATTCGGAGACTTGGGAATCTTCACAGCGGGACTAAAGAAACTTTGTTCACCACTTACTTCTTGGAAATGTCCACATTCCAGGAGAGACACCTTCTATTGGAGAACTCTTTCTCCTGAACAGTCGAGATATTCTTCTGAAGACGCGTACCAAAGTTCTCTGCGAAACGTAAAGAGTTTCACCTTCTTTTCTTGACGTGGCAAAAGCCCGAAAGATTATTATTAGGGGCTGGACTTTTATGACCTAAAAATGTTAGAAATATGCAAGCATTTGAGACCTGAAACTGCATTAAAATATGACAATAAACATGACAAAAGTTTTTTTGGTCACATTTTCGAAATCTTCAAGACCTTGCCCGTGTTTAAATTAACATTATATTGAAAGTATACTGTTAAAGTCTACAACATTCAATAATAATAAATAGCATAATAGTAAAATATTAATTTTTCTATTATATTTTCAATTCATGTAATTACTCAATCAGAGGTAACTCGCGACTCTGCACGGAAAGAAATAAATGTCACATTTTGATGGACGATCAGAAAGAATTACAATAGCAAATTACATATACTTTTAAATTTTTCAAATAGGAAGGATCTTCTATTTTCACGCAACATGGACTTGTGGCAGGAAAAACACTGCTCAACATCGCAGGATATTATTGGGCCATATTTGAAATACCTCAAATTATTAGAGTTCACTGTTCTGTCCTTTTAGACGCATCTCTTTCTATACACCTTACCCTGCTAATTCACATAAATATATATTTGTAGGAAAGATGATTGTAAGGAATTACAGACGACAATTATTAAGAGATAAGAAAAATCCGTTTCTGAGAAGACAGAAAGGAGGTATGCGAAATGGAATAAAAGGATAAAAATATGACAAAAACGAAAATTCGTGGGGGGATATATGACCACAATATGAAAATATACCGGAAAATGACAAAAAACGTTAAAAGAGCCAAAACATGACATGCTCGACGATGCCGAAATATAAATATTATATGCCAGAAAACTGAATCTTATTGAGGCTCATTATAGTTCAAGTTTCATTATGATACAGGTTTTCCACCAATCAGAGTTCAGATTTGCATTATGATACAGGTTCTCCACCAATCAGAGTTCAGATTTTTACTTTTATACAGTGTTTGACCAATTAGGTAAGGACGGCATCACACCTGAGCTCAACGTACTAGCCCGGCACTTGTTTCCAAAATCAAACATGTCGGACACATACATTAACATCAATGCATCTTCTACTTCCAATATTCCACAACCACACGGCACACTCCCGCAAATTAACTTCACCAACTGTACAATAAACAATTTGTATTTGAAATAAAGCTAGGTTATGATAACCTTCTAGCAAAGCTTTGAAAATGTCACAGGTGAACAATGTAGTGGAAGTTGACAGTGTTTATTGAAGACCTTATTTGTAAAGTGTGGTCATAATGTTTTATTTGTAACGACCTAACCTGTACAGTGTAATATTTAATAACATATTGTATTTGTAAATAGTAGATTTCAGTTCCATGCTTACTGGATGTGTCCAGAAAAATTGGTGACGCGAATTTTTGAACAGGGTGTGTTGCCTTTTGTTGGTTATGTCTTCTAGAATATAGTTTCTGACTGTTCTGGAAATGGAAGATTCGCGAACGTGCGTATTCGAGAAACTTATTTAAAGTTCGCGACTGAAAGTAGGAGTTGTGATTGGTGAATCTAGGTGGCGATAGGCGGACTCATGCGTTCTGATTGGCTACTCCAAGGCCAGGGTTTACCCTTATATAGAGTGCGAGGCAGCATCTTGTCTTGGCCTGGTCTGCCTTCGTCTGTGTTGGTCTGTCTGAAGTTTTATGTCGCGTGCGACGCCTCGCTACCGGGATGGGCCACCTTCGGGTAAGCACTGTTGAATTCCGTTCCGGCTAAAATTTCAGTAATGTTCGGTTGCTATTTCGTATAGGAGTCTGCCCTAGCCTAACCTAGATTCGCCAAATTAATTATTTATGACGCCTTAGTTTTTCAGCTGGGCTTGCCTGTTTGTTTTCGAGGCATTCCCATTTCTTGTTTCACTAAATATGTAGATTGTAGTTTAATATATTTACCTTGCGGTTTGCCTCTGGTAGTTCAGTGTCACTTGATGTACGCTAGAGTTTTGGAGAGTACGTTTACTTCACTATAAATTGCATTGTACAACTGGGGTTGTAACTAGATGTATATATAGTTGGTTTGAAATTTTGAACTTGTAGGAAGGTATTATCAAAGAACCTCTAAGTTTGTGACTACTCCAACCACTACTCTTATACCTTCATATCTTCCACACAATATAAATAACGTTTGTTTGAGCGCCAGTTGCTTTTTTAAGAAAAACAACAAAATTCGGTAGAGCATACCTCTTATATCAATTATCTCAAGGCGTGAGGTGATAAACTCACATATCTGGCAATATACAGGGATATGGATCAGGAAAATATTAAATTACTGTTGCATTTCCACAATTGAGGATTGTACATGGAACTGGAATCACTTATTATAATTAAAATAAAACTGAGTTTATGACTATAATTTACGTCACAATGAACAATCATTGACGTCTTTTAATTTAACAAAAACATATATATCGTGAGATTTGCGGTACTAATAAAAGGAAAATTTAATCTAAACAAAAAAAGCTATTGGCATGAACTTGAAGTGAGATGTGATATCGCCGCTGATTACATTCTTCTTCATGTTATGAATGCATAACATGTCTGATGCTTTAATTACCTGATGTCGGCATACACCGCTGTTGAACTTGAAATTCTTGGGAAAACCTCTGAGCTGAAGTCGGGAGCCGTCTGCTGTTATCTTCTTATATAACAAGGTGTTGGCCTACATACCATGTACGCGTGTAGGGAGCTCCAATGTAATTACGTCCACTCAATAGATTATAAGAAATTGGAAAATATTATTGAAACATCTTGTGAAGTCCATCCTCACAAGAAGATGATGTTTCTTTATCTGCATAGTACCCGTCTCTGCTCGGATACAACCACCACTTGTAGACCTCCTCGATGATTACAAGACCTCTTGAAAACACAACTCTTAGCTCTGACCATCACACTAAGACCACTTCTTCCATTTTATACATCTGACTGTTTCATATGATCTGCACAATATGATCTGAACGATATGATCTGAATAATATGAACTGAATACCTCTCCCCACCGTTGCATCAACTTATATAACCTCGCGATGACGACTCATCTCCCTACTCACTGTCCATCCCTTCCACTTCCACATACAGTAGCTGGCGAATACTGACACTTGGTCGCAATCACGTGCCCACGCACTGATGTCATCAGTCAAGTGTTGTCTAAGCGTACCCAAGCGGATTGAGAATGACTAAGCTGAATGCGTCACCGGAAAATCTACTTGCACAGTTAAACATAGCCTCGATTGCAAAATACTATGCCAGCTCATTCAGCCAGAGTTACAAGCCACAGCATGACAATATGAAACCAACAAATCTCACTTACTACAATACAGAATAATTACAAACAAATTTCACTTAACCTATGATTAAATACAATAATATACGTGATACCTAATTATTACAGTCTAAATGATGAGAAACAGAATATATAAAATCTAATGAATCGGGTTAATAATAATAATAATAATAATAATAATAATAATAATAATAATAATAATAAATACTGAATGGAATCTGTAACCCTGTTGTACGGTTACAAGTTATGTATATCACAGAGAATATAGTTAGTAAGTTGCAAGTTGGCGGATTTTGTTCGGAATGTATTTGTAAAATCCATTTGTAAATAATATTTTTCAAATTTAAGGATCACGATGGATTATTTCGGAATCTGCAATCTAAGCCATGTCCATGCCCTCGGTAGGTCCTAGCTCCTTCCACGTTCCTGGTTTATTGTCCACTAGTTGGCCCTACTGATATTTACGTATGTTGATGTCGGCGGAGATCCACTTAGTTCCAGCTGATGTTCAGCTGTGTGTGAAGTTTTTTGGTACAGCGTAATGGCACTTACCTTCCTTCACTGTGTTTAACGTTTTGTTTAGTGTAACCGCTGTTAGTAAAGGTAACAGAAAACATATGTCATTTTCAAGGTCTCTGATCCACTCACGCAAAATCAATAAACAAGCGCATGCGCTCTGCACTCTGTTCAGTAAACTCAACTGTCAAGCGACATCTCGACAGAAATTTATTATGGTCGAGCATAAACAGTCGTATGCAACTCGCTTATAATGGCAATAATTAAGAAATTATACAACTCGCTGACCGGTGAAAATTGCATAATTTTAGTCACCTTAGATAAAAATGATGCTTAATTGTATTTTCCATTGAAATAATATATAGAAATAAAATATGACATGTCATAAACATCCGGGCCGTACTTATTATAATGTGTATAATACAATTTTTGGATCATTTTACTGGATATTTTCCGTCATTTTATAAATTATGTTTAAACAACAAAACAACAGCAAGCCTCGGACTTATGGGAGTAATGGAGTCCCACTCCCATTTGACAGGCGACGGACTCCTTGGAAACAACTTGGCGAACGAAATGGAATTCGATGGGGAGCTATCAATATTAATGGGGCTTATGGAAGAAGGAAGGTAGAACTTGCTGAGTCAGCAAAGAGGATGCATCTGGATGTGCTAGGAGTAAGTGATATTCGGGTAAGGGGAGATAAGGAGGAAGAGATAGGAGATTATAAAGTGTATTTGACGGGTGTTAGAAAGGGAAGGGCAGAGCCTGGGGTAGGGTTCTTTATCAGGAATACCATTGCACGCAACATAGTTTCTGTTAGGCACGTAAGTGAGCGAATGATGTGGGTAGATTTGTCTGTGGGAGGAATTACGACAAGAATTGTGTCCGTGTATTCACCATGTGAAAGTGCAGATGAGGATGAAGTTGACAAGTTTTATGAAGCATTGAGTGACATCGTGGTCAGGGTCAACAGCAAGGATAGAATAGTGCTAATGGGCGATTTCAATGCGAGAGTTGGGAATAGAACTGAAGGATACGAAAGGGTGATTGGTAAATGTGGGGAAGATATGGAAGCTAATGGGAATGGGAAGCGTTTGCTGGACTTCTGTGCTAGTATGGGTTTAGGTGTTACGAATACATTCTTCAAGCATAAGGCTATTCACCGCTACACATAGGAGGCTAGGGGTACCAGATCCATAATAGACTATATCTTAACAGACTTTGAATTCAGGAAATCTTTTAGGAATGTACGAGTTTTTCGGGGATTTTTCGATGATACAGACCATTATCTGATCTGTAGTGAACTAAGTATCTCTAGGCCTAGGGTAGAGAAAGTGAAATCTGTCTGCAAACGAATAAGGGTAGAAAATCTCCAGGACGAGGAAATTAGACAGAAGTACATGGATATGATTAGTGAGAAGTTTCGAACAGTAGACAGTAAGCAGGTTCAGGATATAGAAAGTGAATGGGTGGCATACAGGGATGCTGTAGTAGAAACAGCAAGGGAATGCCTAGGAACAATTGTGTGTAAAGCTAGGAAAAGGCGAACATCTTGGTGGAATGATGAAGTGAGAGCAGCCTGTAAACGTAAAAAGAAGGCTTATCAGAAATGGCTCCAAACAAGGGCCGAGGCAGACAGGGATTTGTACGTAGATGAAAGAAACAGAGCGAAACAAATAGTTGTTGAATCCAAAAAGAAGTCATGGGAAGATTTTGGTAATATCCTGGAAAGGCTAGGTCAAACAGCAGGGAAACCTTTCTGGACGGTCATAAAGAATCTTAGGAATGGAGGGAAAAAGGAAATGAACAGTGTTTTGAGTAATTCAGGTGAACTCATAACAGATCCCAGGGAATCACTGGAGAGGTGGAGGGAATATTTTGAACATCTTCTCAATGTAAAAGGAAATCATCATGGTGGTGTTGCAAACAGTCAAGCTCATGGGGAGGAGGAAAATGATGTTGGTGAAATTATGCTTGAGGAAGTGGAAAGGATAGCAAATAAACTCCATTGTCATAAGGCAGCAGGAATAGATGAAATTAGACCTGAAATGGTGAAGTATAGTGGGAAGGCAGGGATGAAATGGCTTCATAGAGTAGTCAAATTAGCGTGGAGTGTTGGTAAGGTACCTTCAGATTGGACAAAAGCAGTAATTGCACCTATCTATAAGCAAGGGAACAGGAAGGATTGCAACAACTATCGAGGTATCTCATTGATTAGTATACCAGGCAAAGTATTCACAGGCATCTTGGAAGGGAGGGTGCGATCAGTCGTTGAGAGGAAGTTGGATGAAAACCAGTGTGGTTTCAGACCACAGAGAGGCTGTCAGGATCAGATTTTCAGTATGCGCCAGGTAATTGAAAAATGCTACGAGAGAAATAGGCAGTTGTGTTTATGTTTCGTAGATCTAGAGAAACCATATGACAGGGTACCGAGGGAAAAGATGTTCGCTATACTGGGGGACTATGGAATTAAAGGTAGATTATTAAAATCAATCAAAGGCATTTATGTTGACAATTGGGCTTCAGTGAGAATTGATGGTAGAATGAGTTCTTGGTTCAGGGTACTTACAGGAGTTAGACAAGGCTGTAATCTTTCACCTTTGCTGTTTGTAGTTTACATGGATCATATGCTGAAAGGTATAAAATGGCAGGGAGGGATTCAGTTAGGTGGAAATGTAGTAAGCAGCCTGGCCTATGCTGACGACTTGGTCTTAATGGCAGACTGTGCCGAAAGCCTGCAGTCTAAACATCTTGGAACTTGAAAATAGGGGCAATGAGTATGGTATGAAAATTAGCCTCTCGAAGACTAAATTGATGTCAGTAGGTAAGAAATCCAACAGAATTGAATGTCAGATTGGTGATACAAAGCTAGAACAGGTCGATAATTTCAAGTATTTAGGTTGTGTGTTTTCCCAGGATGGTAATATAGTAAGTGAGATTGAATCAAGGTGTAGTAAAGCTAATGCAGTGAGCTCGCAGTTGCGATCAGCAGTATTCTGTAAGAAAGAAGTCAGCTCCCAGACGAAACTATCTTTACATCGGTCTGTTTTCAGACCAACTTTGCTTTATGGGAGCGAAAGCTGGGTGGACTCAGGATATCTTATTCATAAGTTAGAAGTAACAGACATGAAAGTAGCAAGAATGATTGCTGGTACAAACAGGTGGGAACCATGGCAGGAGGGTACTCTGAATGAGGAGATAAAGGCTAATTTAGGAATGAACTCGATGGATGAAGCTGTACGCATAAACCGGCTTCGATGGTGGGGTCATGTGAGGCGAATGGAGGAGGATAGGTTACCTGGGAGAATAATGGACTCTGTTATGGAGGGTAAGAGAAGTAGAGGGAGACCAAGACGACGATGGTTAGACTCTGTTTCTAACTATTTAAAGATAAGAGGTATAGAACTAAATGAGGCCACAACACTACTTGCAAATCGAGGATTGTGGCGACGTTTAGTAAATTCTCAGAGGCTTGCAGACTGAACGCTGAAAGGCATAACAGTCTATAATGATGATGTATGTATGTATGTATGTAACAAAATCCTGGCCCTGGTGGTAAGAAATACTAAAAGGAAGGCGGCACTAAGGGATACGTTTTTGTTTACATGTGAAGTGAGTACTTGATCACAAGCCAGCTGGACACACAATAGCTGGCTGGCACATATGTGAGCTTGTGCCAGTTGCAGCGAAATGGCAATTTTTTCAATGAAGAACAACCACAATTTTAGCGAAAAGTTTTAAAGAGAGAGGCACGGAACTGGCCTGCGGGAAACACTCGAATGCATATTAGCCGATGACGCGACAACTGCTGATCTCGTCAACCGCTTTATGTGCGACAGTGGGTTAATCAAGGGTATGTGAATTGCAAGTGCTCTGTTAATCAGGAAATGCACGTTCCCCTTTGATTCTTTAGAGATTTTTCTGCTTAATTCAGTATTTTTTTGTTTTATTTTGTTCTTCATTTCGAAGTTCATTCTTTGAATAAATAATTTTGTTTTATTTCAAATGTATTTCCCAAATAATTTGTTCAGAGAGCATGATTACCTAGTTGTACTTCGTCTTAACACAAAAATCACCGAGCTCGATAGCTGCAGTCGCTTAACTGCGACCAGTATCCGGTATTTGGGAGATAGCGGATTCGTACCCCATTGTCGGCAGCCATGAAGATGGTTTTCCGTGGTTTCCCGTTTTCACACCAGGCAAATGCTGGGGATGTACCTTAATTAAGGCCACGGCTGTTTCCTTCCCACTCGTAGCCCTTTCCTGTCCCATCGTCGCCGTAAGACCTATTTGTGTAGGTGCGACGTAAAGCCCGTTGTAAAAAAATCGCCACCGCCACGTATTCTGTCAGTCTCTCCACATTCTTTACCGTACCACATGGCCAGTAGTATGATATCTAATTACCAATTATACACCACTGAAATTATAATTTTCTTTTCTTTGTAGGTGAGTGAAGAATCAACTTTCTAGTCAAGTTACCCATCACATGCCTGGCTGATGAGGTATGTAATCAGAGATACTATACGTTTCAACTGATAACTTGTTGGAATATTGTGTAGAAGGTAATACAAAGGGCACTAAGAAAGTTTTGGAATCCGCAAAAACGGTTGGCTGGACAACCCTGTTATAGTGAGGGATGAAAAGAGGGGTAAAAACCGGTCTAGAAGACAGCAAGGCGCGACCTTCACACCAGTTGTTACCAAGCAGTGGGATTGAAAGCAAGTTTAATATGTCAGTGTGGTCTAAAGGTGAATACCGCGCAATTATCCGCTACAATTTTGCTCGTGGATTTACTGTGCTGGGGAAAGACTGTCCACATCGGACAACAATTTTCCGCTGGTACAAAGAGTTCCAGAGGTGAAATTTTGGGGTTGAAGACGATCCTCGTTCTGGGCGACCGTCTGAATCAGTGACTGAGGAAAACATTGAAGCTCTGAGAAAAATATTGCAGCAAGAGAGGCGGTTGACAAATTGGCAGGTAGAAGAGACCCTCAACATCCCAGCTTCAGCTATTCATTCAGTTCTACACGACCATCTCCATGTTAGAAAGGTTTGTTTCCTTTGGGTGCCCCATTCACTTTCAGAGGAACAAAGGGCACATCGAGTGAAATGATGCCGAAAAATGCTAAAACTGTTTGAAAATGGGACTTCGCGTAAAGTCGATAGCATCGTTGCAGGTGACGAAACTTGGCTTTATTATTACGATGTCCTAACAAAATCCCAGAACAAGGTGTGGCTGTTTAAAGATGAGGGTACTCCTGTGACTGTGCGAAAGTCAAGTTCAGTGAAGAAAAGGATGATTGCGTTATTCTTCACTAAACGGGACATCCTGACTCGGGTTGTGCTAGAAACAGAAAGGACAGTTACTGCGAAGTGGTACAGTGAGACTTGTCTGCCTCAGGTCATCCAGGCTCTCAAGCAGCTCCGTCCAAGGTCACGGCTCAACACTTAGCTCTTGCATCACGACAATGCTCCAGCACATCGTGCTAATGTAACAATGAATTTTCTTGCCAGATCAGGGTTGGCTGTGCTTGATTACCCTCCATACAGTCCTGATCTTGTCCCATGTGACTTCGCACTCTTCCAAGAAGTGATGAAGCTGAAAGGGCGGCGTTTTGCATCCGACGAGGAGCTTCTGGCAGCATGGAATCAACAGTGTGAAAATGTAACAGAAGAAAAGTGGCAAAGTTAGTTCAGTGACTGGTTTCGACGTATGGAGAAGTGTATTGAGTGCGGTGGAAATGATTTTGAAAAGTCTAAAGCGTTCACTCACATTGCAAAACTTTCCTAGTGCCCTCTGTATAATACACAATAAGGCAAAAATTTGGGATAATGCTGTAAATATATCCTTGATTATATAACACTGGAATTAATTTTAAGACTTATTTCACGTCAGAAAACATTGTCTTGTCATTATATATTAGTCAAGCCATTTCAGCAGTTCGGATGTAAAACATGGTTGAATTCAGAGTAACTTATTTTTATGCTGATACTCCGAACGTTTTAAGCTCTGTAAACTTACAAAGTAAATAACATTATAGGCTATTATAAGATTATTGAAAGGGAGTGTAACAAAACAAATTATTTAATAACTAATACTATTCCACTGTAGCGTAACACACAAACGACCTCGGTAGCTTAAGGAGTCTCCTGTCCAGCCGAGGTCAAGGTATGTGTGTTTTATGACCACTTTCTGTGGTTCTATTGCGAGCTGTAAAACGGGGGAATTTTTAATGGAAACATATTCTGATGCTCTATTACAATTATAAGTATTCTACAGAAATCTGTATTTCTCCATAGCAAAAATTATTAATGTAAGCCCCATATTGTACTGTCCAGATCTCAAGTATTAAGAAATAGCTATTCTCTCTCCAATTGTTATAAACAAAAATGTTTATAACTTCAAAACTAAGCGTGATATTTTAATGAAAAGTTAGCGGATGTTCATCTAAATATACTAGTTATAAAAGAATCGTATGCCTCAGACCACAAGTTTAAGGACAGGAATCATATTCATGAAATATGCAAGTGTCCGTAAAACGTTTGGTAAAATCTGTAATCTCGAATATATGCAAATATGCACTATTAAACTTAATCATTCGTCCAATTTCACTTTCAGACGCACTTCTTTGTCGGTTTTGGAGGTCTGCATATCGGGAACCATAATAAATAGCAATATAAATCCGATTTTATTATTTATTTATTATTTATTTAAACGTATGGTGATTTTATACAATATATATACAAGGCAAAATTGAATTTTAAAGTCCATCCTTCTCAGCCATTCAGATAAACCGCGTGTGAGAGCGAACATATCATCAGCAGTGCCAGGGTACGAATGAAGAGGACTGCGTTGGACCAGGTGCTCAGTCGTCTGTTCTTCCAGGTTACAATCACACATTGGTGAACTGATCCAACCCCACTCGTACCTGAAATAATTGCAACAACCATGTTCAGTCCTTAACTTGTTGATACGGCACCAGAGGTTCCTCCGTAGATCAAAACCGTTTGGCTTCTTTGTAGGATCAAGATGGTGGGCACTTGTTCTCAATTTTTTTATTGATCACTCATGCTTCCAGCTTTTATTTGGGTCAAATCCATCCGCAATGTGTTGCCCTGCAGTGACACTTGCTGGTCTTCTTGAATGCAGTCGTTGCTGTGACGGATGGCAGAATTCTTGGTGCAGTGGCAAAGAGGGTGATGCAAAGATTTTCTTAACTTCCCTTAGTAGAGCTTGCTTCCGCCTTAAGTGAGGTGGATGGATGTGACTCAGCACAGGTAACCAGTGACATGGGGTTGATTTGATAGTACCAGTAATGCAACTCATTGAATCGTTCAATTTTGTGTCTACCTTCTTCACATATACACTTTCCAACCAGACAGGAACACAGTACTCAGCAGACGAGTAGACAAGACTGATGCCACTTAAATGTAGACGATCAGCAGAGGGTCCGCAGGGTGTAACACAGAGCTTATGCAATATGTTGTTTCTTGCGGCGACTTAATGAGAAAGCTTAATGTAGCTTTGTAGCTCAGGGTTCTATCTAAAGTGACTCCAAGATATTTTGGGAAAGGATTGTACCTCACCTTTCGTCCGTTGAGCAGAACTCTTGGTTTGTAGTTTGCAGCACGATTCGCTAGATGGAAACAAGAGACTTCAGTTTTTCTTGTGCTGGGGATCAATCTCCAGGTCTTAAAGAAAGTTAACATTTTCTTGAGGTCCTCCGTAAGAATTTATTCACCGTCATCAAACTTATTACTCTGTGCTACCAGTGCGATGTTATCAGCATATATGAACTTAGTTGATGTTGTGGTTCGTAGATCATGAATGTTCAAATTTAATGGCAATGGTGCTGAAACAGATCCCTGTGGTAGACCGTTATTTAGTTTTCGTTTGTGGATTTTAGTGTTGCATAGAAACTCTTCGAATTGTCTTTCACTAAGCATGCTAGATATTAGATCCACGATTTCTCGACTTGGTACAACTTGCAATAGTTTGTAAATCAGTTCCTGTCGCCAAACAGTGTCATATGCACCTGTCAAATCGATTAAAACAGCTGTTTATTTTAGTTGTCATTGAAAACCAGCTTCGGTATATATAGTTAGGGCAAGAACTTGATCGATGCAGCTGCGTCCATGTCTGAATCCAGCTTGTTCAGGAGGAGTAACAGCTTCAGTGAACGGAGCTATTCTGGTTAGGAGGATTCATTCAAGAAGCTTGAATATGCAACTGAGCAGTGCTATTGGTCCATAACTTCCGGGGCTGTCCTCAGGTTTGCCAGGTTTGAGAATGGCTACAACTTTTGACAATTTGAATTTTCTGGGCAATCTGTTCTGTTGGAGTATGTAAGTGAAGAGAGAAATGAGCCAGTATATACAATGCGGGCCCATGTTCTTAATGAATTCATTATAGATGTTGTCGCGACCTGCAGCCTTGCCGATTTTCAGTTGTTTAATTGCATTTTCTCCTTCCACTGTGGAAAAGGGTCTGGAAAGCGGCTCGTTTCTCGGAGCACTGCACTTGAGTTTAGAAAAGTTACATTTTACTATGATTTTACTATGGTATGATTCTTGTCCCTCTTTGTCCTTGTGAGGTCTACGATCCTGTTGGAAATAATGTCAGGACTCAGTTTAGGATGCGGCTCTTCGGGGTGTTGCTTGCCAGTTAGCCCATTCAAGATTTTCCAAGCTTTCTTGCTTGACTTTCCGAAGTTCATTTGCTTGAGTGTAGCTTCCCATTTCTCCTCTCTGTTCTTGTTTAAGAGTGGAGTAGCTGTGAGCCCACTGTTTGATTTCCAGAACTATGGTATTCTTGTTATAAAGCCTCACTATCTTCATTCCATTCTGGTACATATTCCTTTCTGTAACCCCTAGGACTGTTGGACTTAGCAGCTTTGATAACTAGTTTAACAAATTCGTCGTATTTGCTGTCGGCTGAAGATTCTCTGCAGCTAGACTGGAGTCAAGGTCTTTTGTGAATCCATCCCAGTTGGCTCGTTGAAAGTTCCATCTGGGCAAGGACATTGGGTTTACAAGGGGAATTTTCAAACCGATTTCCGCCATAACAGGTCGGTGTTGACTCTTTGGGAAGTTAGACAGAACAGTGCGAGTGGTGTTGAGTCTCCTTGTTCCAACGTACGGAGTGGAAGGTTCCCTTGTCTTTTACATAAAAAACTAAATGCATATTGTTAGTTTCTGCCCATAGAACTAGAGACTCCCCATTCACATCCACGGTGTCATACCGCCAGTTTGTGTGATGCCTGTTGAAGTCTCCAGTGTATATACAAGGGAGATCAAAAGCCGGCAGTACTGTAGGTGCCCAACTCACACACGGAGGCTTGTACAGACTGACAATTTTTTAGTCATTTATCTGAGTTGCTATTTATTTATAAATGTAGCCATCTTCAGTGCACCCAATTACTTGCACTCCATTTAACATTGACTTCACATAAGTGGCTATTCTATATTGTGGATGGTGGATAGCTTCGACCAGTGTATAACTGGGTATTCGTCCTCAAAGCTGAAGATCCTGTTCATCTTTGGTATGGGTTTCTTCAATGTTAACAACATCAATCTTTTTTGCAGATATTCGCATTTGGAACAACTTATGCCTTCAATATTAAGTTGTATAATGCGGACTGGGTGTTTCTCACCTCTAGTTTGATGGTTCTGAAAAAACCGTTACTTGTTATGTTTCTGGGCATATTGTATGTCACCTTTAACCTTGTTACTCGCTTAGCACCACCCGGGGGTCACGTGTAGGATAATTTGAGGTAATACCTACGGACGTGAGTAACGTTCAATCCCCTATAAATCCGATGTCTAATTATTATTATTATTATTATTATTATTATTATTATTATTATTATTATTATTATTATTATTATTATTATTGTTATTATTCATAGTAGTAGTAGTAGTAGTATATTAAGACTGAAGCGTATTTAATTCAACTACATAAACTAGAATAGCAACTTAACAGCTCTTAGAGGCATCTCCGACATTGATATCACGGTATAAACGGAAAACGCCACCAGGAGTAAAACATTAGTCTGAACAAAAGGTAATGTTCAGCTATTGTGCTGCTGCCCCTGCTCACCAGAGATTTATAAATTGAGACGTGAAGTAGCGACCACTGACTCCGGCATTGTTTCCAGTTGCTTGTCCTAGACTCTTTTCTTTCATCTTTCCTAGCCGACGTCCATTAGTCAGCTCCCTCCTAACCCGACGGTATTCGGTTTCCGAAGCCTAGGGAGTCTACCATCTTCTCATCCTTCGTGCCCTTCCCTTCCCTCCTATTTATTTTTGCCGATAACCCCACTGATCCTTTTCTTTTTCTTGCTCTGAATATCGAAGTTGTTTAAACAATTATTACTACCACAACGATAACAATATGTGATGGGCTTCGTATTCACCGCCTTCCGTCCATAAACCCAGGACTAGACAGCGGAGCAGCTCTCTTGGTTAACCACAGGCGACAGCGAGTGCTCCAGCAGCACTGTATCACTTGTAAGATCCCTGCTCAAAGCGAACCTTCAGGGCAGCTATTACAAGCACGTATGGTTTTGAGCAGCGATTGGAAAATAGAGGATAAAGTGCCTGGGAGTTGAAACAGCCAAGTCCCTAATGGTCTGTCTAAGATTTACTTTACGAAAAGTTTACACCACTGATGGGACGAACACAGCATTTAGTTTACAGTGAATACTAAACACTTCAGCAATGATATAACAGACTTCATGAGAATGCTGAAAACTTTATCTTACAAGACTTCCCTCAATTGTGAGACACAGTTGGTCAAAAAGGAACTGTAACAATGACCATTACATATAAACTGAGTCTGCAGGAAAATGTTACAGTTGGATATTCACTTTCAATAAAGCACATTAAAAGAACAATTAGCGATAGAATAATTACAAAATAGACAAACTCGACCTTCTACTTTTAATCTGACCAGTTTTCTGTTGAATATAATCCTCCTTCAAAGGAATATTGTAGAGCGTGAATCTTATGGTGACCGTTAATTTAAGAGAATTCGAAGACAGTAGGGACGTATTCACTGCAGAGTCAATCGATAAACATTAGGCCCTAAATAATATGTAATATAATAAATAGTTTCCTTCCGGTGAAAGCTAGATGTCATCTATTACAGCTAGATGTTGATATTTCTTCTGATAATTTTAGAGGACTACAAGTTTTGAAACGTATCCTCTCGTATCTTCTGTTCATAGTCGCGTTAGACTTTGTCATGAGGAAGGCTATAACACAAGTGGGAGCGGACATCAGCTCAGGTGACCGAAGTCAATGGAATTTTTCAGCGTATAAACAACGATCAGTTAAAACTCCTGAGATTTTGGGCTCGAGGCACACATGCCAACATAAATCTTGGAACCACTCGCTGGAGATTGTCCATAAATTCACTTTCCCTTGTAGCATCACCAATCATGATGACAACACTCAGACCGACATCTGATCTTGAACGGGAAATTCTGGAGCAGTATTTCTCCAATTCCAATTGCTCTGGAGAGCAACTTCTATCTCGCAACCCATTTTTACACCAGCAAAATGCGGGGGCTATACCTTATTTAAGGCCACGGCCGCTTCCTTCCCACTCCTAGCCCTTTCCTAACCCATCGTCGCCATAAGACCTATCTGTATCGGTGCGACGTGAAACTAATTCAAAAATCTATCTCGCTTAGGATGAAACCACGTCTGTACACTACCACCGTTGTCCCAACCGCAATATACGCAAGTGAAACGTGGAAGATCCGATGTAGAAAGCCAAGAATAACGACCGAGAGGGTTAGTCGTGCCGACAACACGACACCTTGCAATCTGTAGACCTTTGGGCTGTACAGCGATCGCTTGGGGCGGTTGCACCACTGGACGGTGGGGGTGGGGGTCGTGGAAGATCACAGCTAGTATCGTCAGAAATATCAATATTTTCCATTATCGTAGTCTGCGAAATATTCTGATGATAAGGTACATTGACCATATCACCAACAAGGGAGTGCTTCGGCGCAGCAGCTTACTGATGCACGCGGTCGAATCCAATTAGCTCGCTATGTTCTACGTGCGCCCCGAGATCGTACACCCCGAGTAGCCACGTACTGGGTTCCTCCAGAAGCCAGAAGGACTAGAAGCTGTTCGCGGAACATGAAGCTTGACGGACTATCTTCGAGCGATGCTCAAACACAGTGTTGCCAACAATTGATGTCGAAAAGCAACTAAAACTGATTGCAAAAAATGGTCTGAAATGAAGTAGCTTGCAAATAATCGCTGTATGCATGGGTGTAAATCATAAGACAGAGTAGTTTCACACCGACACAAAACGTACAATTTATTTTAAATGATACTGGACTGAAGTAACAAAACCATCATCATCCTCGTCCTTCTTCTTCGTACTTTCCTTTGATTTCGCACAGGAGCTTCATCCTTCCTCAATTGCATCAACTCCAGAAGCAGTTGGCGTGTCCGTTGATTTTTCTGATGACGTGTAAGCTGCGCTTGTTCCAAAAATAAAATAAATTGCGACGGAACCTGATCTGGAAAACAACGCTTGTCCACGTGTCTTAGTCCAAACATTACGCTCAAAACAGCTGACAAGATTTTTGTTTTCAGTTTGTTTCTCAGTTGGTTTTCAACGAAGCTAATCTACCTGACTGAACACGTGTTCGACTTTGAAACTGATTGAGGCAAAGTTAGAGCCGAAAGAGCAAAAAAAGATCAATTCCAAATACGGATTTTCTACTGTAGCATTATTATACTGATTGAATTCTAGCCAGAATTCAGTCGTGGAGGACCTATTTACCTACTTCTGAAAGATATTCTTCCATTGTTTTTAAGATGGACATGTTTTTGGGAGTGGGAATTAACGCCATCAGTGTAGCTTAGACAAGTTTGCGTGGATAGAAACCCGACACCATGGTAACGAGGCTACCAATGTTCGTGACCAGCTGATCACCTTCCTCAAGTTATTATCGTGTGCCAGAACTGTGCCTTCTATACACAGTAGGTTCAAATGGTACAGTGTTTTGAACGAATTTCCACTGTCTTTGACTGGCGTTTCGTCTAGGTCGCACCACAGCCCCTCATACACGATAACGTCACCGAAGGCAGCAGAATTTTTCTCATAATACGTATCTTGCGAATATTTATGACCATATTGTTGTATATAGACACTGTCTTTGCAATATTGCAGACCGTGCTGTAGAAAGCGCGCCAAGCCCTTCAGCTGATCGATTAAGGCGGTCTAAGGGATGTTACGAGTTGTAGGCTACTTGTGAATGAAATACATAAGGATTGTGAGAATTCTTACTCAAATACTTCTTCCTCAAATAATGAAGCTGCTTTTTTTAGGATAGGTACGTGATCTTCACGTGATGGGTAATGTAAATTCAAAGGACATAATACTTCTCGTGGAATTTATGAACTGAATTGAATTGTTACCATGTAGAGCATTTTTTTCAGAAAATCTAACGTGTTGCGAGTTGAATATCATACATTGCATTCAACTCGCAACTGCCACAATGCTAAGAAGGTGTGCATATCACAATGAAAATTCAACTACCGTATACAAGTATCTGTACACTAATAGTTTCATTTCTTTCAAATGAGGAAGACGAAAATCCCAACCGAAAATGTAACTACTACTACTACTACTACTACTACTACTACTACTACTACTACTACTACTACTACTACTACTACTACTACTAAAATGTTTTCATTCCTCCCCTGAAGGGGGAGGCGGGCCTCTTAGATGGTGACGCTGTCTCTCAGGCCGGGAGATTTGTAACGGTGAAGGTAATAATAATAATAATAATAATAATAATAATAATAATAATAATAATAATAATAATAATAATCGTATGGCCTCAGCTACCGTGTACAGACATTTCAATTTGATGCCATCTGGCTGTCTGCTCGTCAATTTTACGCTAGGCCCACTAGATGGCAGACCGAGTAAACCGAAACTCTATGGCTGAGATTTAATGAATTTTGTCGGGTAAACACCAAATGTGTCACCAGAGATCTTTTACATGCCGACATCGTACGACATGGAGTGTCGAATGGACTTTTTTCCGCCCTTCAAAAATCCGACTACCTCTGCCGGGTTTGAACCCGCTATCTTGGGATCCGGAGGCCGACACTCTACCACTGATCCACGGAGATGGTGGAGGGTGTGGCCTATACTAGGAACTGTTCCTGCGTTAGCCTTTAACTACTGTATTACGAAGAAAAGAGGAGTATGTTTCACTTGTATCCCTCAGCTAATGGTGAGTTCTGCTTTTTGACTTTCTTCTTGTTATATAGAATTATAGCAATGCGGCGAACGCTATTCCTCTGAACTGAGCAAATTAGTCTATGCGCAGTGCTCAGAGTTCTACCAGCTCCTGAAGTCCTCGTTGTATCTCAGGCGTATGAATGTGGATTAATAGTTAAATATTTCCGTGCTGGTTATTGCGTGTTGTTAGTGAACTGCCCGGTGACGTGTTTCCAAGTTCGACCCTTAATCAAAGTCGCAGACAGATAATGCCCAAACAGAGTAGTAGTAGACGTTACCTAGCAAAATGCTGAATTGGAGGCGACACAGATTACACCACCGACGGTAAAACAATATTGTGTCGTGTTTTTGACAAATAGATTTTCTGCAACATTCTGTTCACGCAGCATTCATATGAATGCTAAATGCTAAGCGAGTTGGCAGCGGCAAGACAAAACAAACCTTACTGGCGCAAGGGCTTCCATCCACTTTGGGACAAAATGAGTTTACCCGTGATTTGTGTCACACAATGATTGATGAAATATTCCATGGAATAGATTAACTAACCCTAATCTTCGTAGCGTTCTTGAGAAGTATTGCAACCCTACTATTCCTCAAGATTCTACTGTTCGGAAAGCGTGCTTGACAAGTGTTACAGTTCGTTGATGGAAGAACTGAGTAGCTTGACTGCTTGATCTGGGGAGTTGTAGACGAGAGTATCGATGCATGTAGTAGGTACGTGTAAACATATTGGTCGTGAAGTTGAGTAGTGATGAACCGGGTACTCTGTATCTTATCTCTTGCAAAGTGCTGGAGAGGGGAAATCTTTCTGACTGATTCTGCCAGTATATGTTAAAATCCGCTGCAGCATTGAAGTGTTTTATCCTCATTTGATTCTTTTCTTTTTTTTTTTGCTATTTGCTTTACGTCGCCACGACACAGATACGTCTTACGGCGACGATGGGATAGGAAAGGCCTAGGAATTGGAAGGAAGCGGCCGTGGCCTTAATTAAGGTACAGTCCCGGTATTTGCCTGGTTGAAAATGGGAAACTACGGAAAACCAACTTCAGGGCTGCCGCCCCACTGTCTCCCGATTACTGGATACTGGCCGCACTTAAGCGACTGCAGCTGTCGAGCTCGGTTCATTGGATTCACTCAACGTACGCAGCTTACAGCCCTGACAAGGAAGCGGAAGAAATAAGGGCACAATTTTCAAATGTAAACCAACTAATATCCACTGCGAAGAAAGTGTTTGTGAAAGCGCCTCTTCGGACAGAGGCTTACAGGAATTGCCTACCGGACGTTCCTCTTTCTCCAGGGCCAATCCTTACGCGCTGGGAAACTTGGATTGCAGCTGTGCTTATCCGTGAAGGATTTGATGTCAGTGGTGTTCAGGAGACGAAAGCAGCTTTCAGCAATGAAACGGTTCAAAGGGAACTGGAACTAATCAAGAAACGCTTCCAAATCATACCAATCAATCAAGAAGCTAGAAACACGTGGGTTGCGTCTTAGTGATTCCCTCGAGATTATGGAGAAAGTGAAGCGTGAACTGGAACGTATCCCAGGAAACCTCGGGCTCCGTCCGCAAACAAAATATCGTTATATCCTCAAATGAAATCCGGACTACGACACCATGATACTTATAAACAATTATTTGGCTGGTAATACTAATGTTGATCTACTAGAATAATCAACTCGCTTCCGAATTAAAGTACTGTCCTGCCACATCCGTAGTTGTAGAGAGATCATTCTCCGCACTGAAACTAATTTTAATATACAAACTCCACTGATTCATAGCAGAAAACTTGAATAAGATTGTTGTAGTGTTCTGCAAAGCATATTATGGACAGGAAAAGTAGAGTGTGCAGTGTAAAATTAGAGAGGAATATGTATTTAAGTGTGTTTCTTCACGTTTGTGTTTTTATACGGTTTTCTTACAACCTGCTAATTATGATTTATCATTTGTATTGATTAACACACTGTGTCTTATCTAGCCTATGGTTTAACCGTAAATAATAATAATAATCGTATGGCCTCAGCTACCGTGTGCAGACATTTCAATTTGACGCCATCTGGCTGTCTGCTCGTCAATTTCGACGTTTCGTTTTACTCTAGGCCACCACTAGATGGCAGACCGAGTAAACCGAAACTCTCTTGGGCGTCTATGGCTGAGATTTAATGAATTTTGTCGGGTAAACACTAAATGTGTCACCAGAGATCTTTTACATGCCGACATCGTACGACATGGAGTGTCGAATGGACTTTTTTCCGCCCTTCAAAAATCCGACTACCTCTGCCGGGTTTGAACCCGCTATCTTGGGATCCGGAGGCCGACACTCTACCGCTGATCCACAGAGGCAGCTGGTTTAACCGTAATACGTCTCACAAACTATGCACGGAATGTTTGTACTAACAGAATAGCCGCGACTGTAGGTAGAGTGCATTTTTTGTATTTCATTCAGTTGTGAATTCATGATCATGTGGTTGAATCGCCTGAGTTTAGTAAAGGAATCTTACGTTTGCATTTCATAAAAGTGTTTAATAGCATGAAAATATGTGAGTATTTTACCACTTTTCGCAGCATTGTTGCATCCTTATATTGGTGATTTATATCACATATAAATTCGATGTCTAATAATAATAATAATAATAATAATAATAATAATAAAAATAATAATAATAATATGGCCTTGGCTATCGATTCCAATATGTTTGAGTACGCCCGGATGCTTGCTTGTGAAATTCTAAATTGTTGTATCCCTTATAAAGTAGAATCACAACATTGAAAGCTGCAGTCAGTATTCCTACTGGCCAAATTGGATCGCCGAGAGATAGATTTTATGTAGGCCCTCTTCCAAAGGTAAGTAGAAATACATTCTATCTGTCAAGTTTTCCATGTTCAACAATATGTAGACCTTACACAGGTCCAAACAGCGATCTTAGTCTCAAGAAGCTCGCATGCTAACTATTCGAGGGCGTGACAGCTGAGTGACTGCATCACTGACTTTCCACTAAGATGGCTGTGGTTCGAATGCTGGCCCGTGTAATGTCACTTGCCATTGGTTTTGATTCCACATAATACTGTAGTTCCTGCGGCTGAAGAGTTAAGATCAATCATTTCGTAAATTTCCAAACATACTTGCCTTCTTAAACCATTCGGTGGCAAGCGACGCCGTCAAGTGAATGCTGAGGTTAATGAATTGTCGTACAGTAAATTCAAGATAATGATTTCAAGGAGCTAGTACAGCATAATATTCTGTTGTCAACGTACCCAGTTTTACGTTAGACAAGTTATGACAAGGCGAAGTTAAGTGATTATTAAGGCTCCGCTCTTTCTTGGACTCCTTCGTTGGAGATGAACTGTTTTACATGGAGGTACTTAATTATAACATGCTAGTGATCCTCATCAAAATTTACACTTGGCACATCGTATTAATACACTATGCTACATTTTACTTAACAAACAATAACAGGTGTTGTTAATGTAACATTTGCGTTAAAGTCCCCTGTTTCACGAACACATTTCCGACATTTGTTACCCAAAATAACACGTTTCCGCACGCGTTTGGCAGCGAGTGCCTTTTCTTTCTTTACATAAAGTGCCTAGAGCGGTATGTTGGAATTGTATTTCGTCACACATGGTAACATTTTTTTTTTTTTTTTTTTTTTTTTGCTAGGGGCTTTACGTCGCACCGACACAGATAGGTCTTATGGCGACGATGGGATAGGAAAGGCCTAGGAGTTGGAAGGAAGCGGCCGTGGCCTTAATTAAGGTACAGCCCCAGCATTTGCCTGGTGTGAAAATGGGAAACCACGGAAAACCATTTTCAGGGCTGCCGATAGTGGGATTCGAACCTACTATCTCCCGGATGCAAGCTCACAGCCGCGCGCCTCTACGCGCACGGCCAACTCGCCCGGTCATGGTAACATTATTATAGGTTATGGTTAGTGGAGACTTTGAAGACATAAGCATGTGCAGTAATAGGCAAAAAAAGCGTCATTTTAATGAATACGAGACGAACTTTATTATAGATTTAATTTGAAAGTATGTGAGTGTGCTTAAAAAATAAAAGAGCGAACGGTTAATCGCAACGTTCAATACATTCTTACATGAGTGCAATCTAAGGCTCGTACAACACCGGGAAAATGTGATAATTGATATACATCTTGAATGATTTTTGGACATTTTTTACTGTGGGGAAAGTAATGTAATGCCTTGCCATTGCAGCGGGAACTCTTTGCACAATCTAAACACTCTTGTCTTTCACTCATGAGCATAGTTGCCTACAATTACTTTAAGAGAGTCTGAAGCATAATATCTATGAACTGCAAGCTACTCCTGCACTGGAGACAGCAATTTTGCAATCTGTGGGAAACTCTGACCTGTTAGTTGTCCATTATGGCTTTGGTAATAAAATGCCTATCTTTGTAGAAAACTTTCTTCTTACACCTCTAAAAAGGCATTTTCTCTTTAATTGATAGATAGTTCTCATACAGCAGTATAGCTTCAAACTTACGTCTTCTAGATCAGGGGTTTCCAGTTGGTAAGGGCTCGAGGTCCACATTGGGAATCTCAGGCACGATCGCTGACCGCACTTTAGTTATTATTGATTTAAGCCGACTAAGGAGCGCTGATGACTAGTTCTTCCTCGATACTCTTCTTCGTTCCCAATATCTCTTGAACCTGCTGATATATTCTCCCTTCTCTCCTGTGAAAGGGGCATCCGACTTCTAGGGACTCTAGGTGGTAGGGCTCAAGACTGCACCATATCACAAAATTTGGAACGATCTTCTATATCAGTGTCTGAAATCCGAGCCGAATCCAAGTCCTTCTGTCCTGCATTAAGCCACAAGCTTCCAGTCTTTTAGCTTTTAACCGAAGAGAAGATCTTTTTGTCCATTCTTGCTGTCCATTCGTTGTAGGTGTATGTAGAACTTAAGCCTCCTACGTCTCATGCTGGTATTTGCTGATTCTAACTGTCGATACAGCTCAGAGTTCGATTTAAGTCTGTCCGCACTTTAATAATAGGCCAATTTTCGTAAAATTCCGTAAATAGAACAGAGTTACCTATATGAAATAATACGCATAGTTGAGTTGAAGGTTCAATATTTTTTTTGCTTATAAACTATTTTACAATTGAATCGGCACATGCTAAAAGGGCCTCAATCCAAACAACCCAGTTTTGAGAAAAACGAAAAAACTGTCTCTCAGCGACCCTATTTTTTAAACTAATTAACTTTACTGGAAAGTAGTACATACCTCAACCGTACCCGTTTTTACTATTTTAACAATCGTTTATGTTTAGTTACTTTGCAAACTAGGTGTAAATGCCGGGGACTGAGGCCCTTTTAGCATACTGCAAGGTTTTCACAAAATGGAAACAGAACATCTTCGGTTTTTGTCAATCTGTTTACTAACAATCGAAGATTCTGAGTACCATATTTATATAAAGGTAAGAAACACTCTATGTGTCAGTACAAAATGTCATTTTAGTTGAACCTAGTCATCATTTCCATCATCATTGCTGCGTTCAGAGGTAGGCCAGAATTTCAGTATAGAACTCCAGAAACTCATGAGGAATGTATGACATTAACTTTTTAATGTCATTTACTTTGGCAGGTTTTATAGGGACTTTGTTCAGTGGGTAAGCTACTGCATCTGGAAGTTTAACTTCTTGAACTCCGGATTGTTTAAGGTGAAATGTGTGGGTTATCACAGATTCAATGAAGTGTGTTGCGACAATCTGGAATTTAAACTTGGAGTTGTAGGTAAAGTGCATCCATGTACTGATCATAAAATTAACTTTGTGGTCTCTAGGAACAGTCTTGGCTTTAGTTTCTTCTGAGATACAGTTCCTTTATTAGTAGCGTGGCCACCATTGTTTGAACTCGATAATTTCTTCACATTGAACTTCTTTTTCTATGAACTTGTGAGTTTTACTTGACTGGATGATAATGTTTGTCAGTTCATGAATGCCATAAATTCTGTCGTGTTTTTCAGTGCTTTATTTATTATGGCGAAATCCCTATCACATGGTAGATACGAATGTCCTCGGACAGGAAACAATTGTTCATTTTTTCAAAACGCTTTATGTCCGTCAAAGCTAAAAGCATTCTAGATAGGGCATGATTTTTATTCCCCCCCCCCCCCACAGTTGTCTGACTACACATGCAGCTCTGTGTATTGTGGGGGGACACTATTCAAAGAGTCATAAACAAGTGAGCATACTTCATTCGGCCCTATTTGTCCCTTCACCTTCACGATACAGATGAATAACGGCCTTATTTTTTGTAATTTCGTGTATATAAAACACGCTGGTTGTCAGCTGACGTAGGTAGAATGTTTCTTGAACAGGTATTTGAAGTAGTTGAACACTAGCATGAAATCAAAGCAGATAGCGAACACATGTGGTTCGTCTTTGGTTTCCTCTTCCCTTGTCAAACGAACATAAAACTTTGAGGCTTTTCTGTTATGAACTAAAAGCTCCGTAGATGCCACTCTTTTAGCTGCTTTATTTAGGTGGGGTTTTTAAACTTGAATTTCAGTTCTTCACAAGCACAACAACGATCACTCTGTGGTACTCCAAAATGCAAGTTATAATTTCCATCAAAAATCTTGCAAAAAATGATTGGGTAACCTTGTTGTTTGGATTCTTTTCATTGAAATGGAAATGGCGTATGGCTTTTGGTCCCGGGAGTGTCCGAGGACAAGTTCGGCTCGCCAGGTGCAGGTCTTTTGATATGATGCCTGTAGGTGACCTGCGCGTCGTGATGAGGATGAAATGGTGATGAAGACGACACATACACCCAGCCCCGTGCCAGCGAAATTAACCAATTACGGTTAAAATTCCCGACCCTGCCGGGAATCGAACCCGGGACCCCTGTGGCCAAAGGCCAGCACGCTAACCATTTAGCCATGGAGCCGGACTTTCTTTTCATTGTAAAGGATGCACAAAAGTTTTTTGTTCAACCTTGCATCTAAGTAGTTATAAGTCTTTGATGCATAACGGGTTTGTTTTTGAGGGAAACTTTAAATATGTTCCCGCAAAAGCTGTTTTGTATCTGGCAAGTGGGCTTTTTTAACGTCTTTTCCACGTTGGTCGACAGGACTTTTACCCAATAGTTTCAAGGATTTCAGTCTCTTAACTCTTTTTACTGACACTGAATGGAATGGAGGGCTAAGAAAGCTTTAAAACATACTTGTTGTCTGTTTAATCCTACCATCACATGATAACGAAAAGTGTTGCTCTTTTCTCTGGCAGCATCTCCTTTTTGAGGACGTCTTCGTTGTATCGCACAAACATCACTCAAATGTTGCAGATGCAAATCTTGAACATCTTTGGAGGACAAATCATAAAACTTTGCCAAAATGTCAGCTTGTTCATCTTCGGTTATGATTTCAAAACAATTCAGTCTCTTGCAACTGAAAGAGAACATACAAATTATTAACAGAAACTAGAAATGTAAACAAAAACACTTTGTGTGTGTTGAGTTAGGCTAAATTCTTTACAATATAAAAGGTGTAAGTCTCAAAGATTTTAGGCCTATGTTTTTCATTAAAAAGATTTTGATTTCAAGTTCCAAATTACACGTTTGTATGTGTAGGTTAGTTTTTAGTTTTTATCAGAACTAAGTAGTTTCAAAGATTGGTTGCAATATTATTGCACTGATAATCTTACCTGCAGGCATTTCCAGTATTTTTCTTACGCACAATAACATTTACTTCTGAGTCGGAAAATTCTTTATTGTTAACCCTAGCTCTTTTAATTCTATTCCTCTTCACAAGTCTTTGTTGCCTTTACGCTTTTTACCAACAGACTCTTCACTATTCTCTACTAAATCTTCCATTGATATTATTAAGTACAACAAACTTAAATGTCTTATAAAACGACAGTAAAACAAACGTTTAATTCTGTTTATGACACACTACACACAGTGCAGGCTTGCTGAATAAGGTTAGGTTAGTAACAACACCAAACAAGTATGACACTGATCAAGCGCGCGAAACAGTCAGGCAGTGTTGCAGCTAGCGTATGCTAGAAGGGTCTCAGTCACGGACTGAGAACCTTTTAGCATACGTTAGGAATTTCCCTAGCTAATATTAGCTAATCCGTGCGTGTGGCTCAATCCCTTTTAGCATAGATAGTTGAAGCTATCCTGTAACATGCGATTTTCATGCTTAACTCACTTTGCCATTTTTTGTGACTGAGGCCCTTTTAGCATGTGCCGATTCAATTGCATAAAAGAGTGAAATTAAAAATGAACTATTATACCCAGGACAATTGAACTTGGAAAAAGACCACCCAACAGTGTCAGTTTCTTTGAATTAATATATTTGACAAAAACAATTAGTAAAAAAGAAAAATCCAAAAGACAAACTGAAATTTATAATATAGTCAAAACATAACTTAAAGAAGGACAATTTAGTGGAAGTAGTGTGAAGGGAACAATGATATAAAGTTGAAAGAACTTAAAATCCCAGCAACGTACTTTGTAACTCCCTGAAAATTTCTTCCAGTGTTCAGCACCGTGCACCAGCCAGTACCACCAAAACGAGGAACTGAAACTGCTTCTTACACCAATGGCAGTTAAAGTATTTCATGGTATTCACTTCATGCTACCATGCATAAAATATCCACAGTGAGGTTGGCATGAGTTCAGGAATTCGTATGGATCCCGTATCGATTTTTAACACTGGCATTTGTGAGGGCTCGTTTTCCGCTGAAGTTTGGATTTTAATATTTTAAATCAAAAATAATCTATTCATCGCAAGTGAATATTAAAAATAGGAAATAACATTAAAGAATGATTTAGTTCTAACTTGGGTCTATTAAGGGTATAAAAATGAATATATTCATGAACGAGCTGTGAAAGAGATTATGGAAATTTTCTTCACATTTTTTGAAATAATTTATTTTAAACCCCTGGTGGGCCGCCATTTCGAAACCCCTAGAACACTAGATGCTGCCATTTGACATCTTAACAGATGATAAGAGGTTTAACAGTGGGCTGATGTCATGTTAATGTAACACACGTAAGTATTAACAATTTGTTCGTGTTAATAATTCTTGATTTTAATGGCGTGTGGCCTCGAGAGTGACCTGGTGCAGGTCTTTCGAATTGACGCCGTATAGGCGACCTGCATGTCTATGAAGATAGAGCCCTACCTTGATGAATTCTAATGCTAGTAAACTCGTGTCCTCATCGCGAGGTGGTGCAGCTCTTCTCAGGCACACACCCATTGGAGGTGAGCTGCATGTACCATTTGGATAACATACCAGCCCTCCTGCCAGTCTTAAATTTCTGGCAGTACCGGGAATCGAACCCAGGCCTCCGAGGACGGCAGCTAATAACAATAACCGTTACGCTACGAAGACGGACAATTCTAATGCTGAAGACGGCAAACACTCCCAGCCAATGGAGGTTAAAATGCCCGACCCGGCCGGGAATCGAACCCGGGACCCTCTGGACCAAAGGCCAGCACGCTAACCATTTAGCCATGGAGCCGGACGTAATTCTTGATGAGACGGTCATTTTGTTAAATTGTGTGCTAAGTCTCCTTAACAGCAGTGTTAACACTTAACATCCGCTGGAGAAACCGGACCTTAGATTATCAGCTCCAGACAAGAAATAACCTGCTTTTTTCTGTCGGCCGCCAGCCATTTGGAACTCTCGTTCCGGCAAACCTCCCTGCTGTAACAAGCTTTATGTGTGATATCACGAGGCTCGGAACAACATCATGAAATGACGTTGATAAGTTATTGGTCATAAAGTTGCCGCGAACAATGCGCCTTTTGAGTGACGTGGTTTGCTGCGCGAATTACGACTACTATCCTACTATCAAATATTTATTGGATAAGGAGGGAGTGAATTGCTTGCACACTGGGGAAGGTCAGAGAAAAGGATGAGTACAACAAAACTATAATTGCTGTTATTAAATTTATGAGTTCGTGCAGCTTATGGTTACACAGATATAGCCCATTTTTTTCTATCAAAATTACGTGGGCGTTTGTCTTTTGGTATTTTCTTTTTTACTAATTGTTTTTGTCAAATGTATTAATTCAAAGAAACTGACACTGTTGGGTGGTCTTGTTCCGTATTCAATTGTCCTGGGTATAATCGTTTATTTTTAATTTCACTCTTTTATGCAATTGAACGTCCCGCTAACTACTTCTACGGTTCTCGGAGACGCTGAGGTGCCGGAAATTATTATTGTTAATATTATAAGTCCCTTCATTCAACTGAAAAATTAGTACTAGCTACTTACTAGTTAGAGCAGGGCCTCTCAAACGCCCAAAATCTCATGCGTGCAGAGCGAGGTGCAAGAGCTCCGTGCACTGTGCATCAGTGCCGCTCGGTGCTGCTCGGTATGGCTCGGATCAACGCTTCGTCTCTGGGCTACTCGGCTAAGCTCGGCTCAACTCGGCTATACTCGGCTCAACTCAGCCCGGATTTGGAGTGCTACGGCGCAAGTGGGGGAGAGGGAGACAGGGGGAGCGAGCGAGACAGGCGTGAGGAAAGAGAGAGTTAGCGCTATTGCTCCAAATCGAGGAGTGGGGGTCTGCACTCTGATCAACCAAGCCAAGTCGTCTTTTGCACCGTGCACAGTGCATGCACCACGCGCATGCACCCTGAGAGGCCCTGAGTTAGAGGGTGCAGTTGGTTGAGCGCTCGTCTCCTGTGTTGAAGGTTGCGAGATGGATTTCCAGCACAGTCGGTTGACATTTGACAGTGACATTTTATTGTTTCATAATGCGCAACCTGTTAAATATTTTCCCTCTTCATCATTGCCAAGTTTTCGGTCTAAGAGTGATGTATCATTAAGTCCATCGTCACTCGTCTAATTCCAGTTCTAAGTCGTTACCATTATTGTACTCAAATTATATAGGAGAATATGGGATTTGCTAAATTCCGTTATGCAGTAGACCTTAATACTGTATTTAGAGACTCGTTTTGCCACCGCTGTATACCAGGGATTATCTTAGAAGATTTCCATAACCTGCTTCCGCCCAAAATTGTTGAATCTATAAAGAAGCTTTAAAAGTTAAGATGACTCCTTTGTTCATGGCATCAATGACCAAACCGGTATAAGAATATCAGAAACTTCCACTAGTCAGCAGCTGTCTATCGCCACAGTATTATCGTTTTCGTGTCATTACTTTCAAATTATCGCGCCTAACCTACGCACACATGTCTTAATTCATCAGAATAGCGCACTCAGAATGTCAGAAATCGTCATAGCTTCTTAGCTCTAATATCACGCTTCAGTTGCGTTCAATGTAACTCTGTTACTCTGACGAAGAAGACAGTCGATGTATTTGCAGACTACAGCTAGTGATCGAATAATCGAATACTTTTAACATTAGAATAACCTCAATCCGATTATTTAGATAGTCGAATAAAATAATCGAGTGAGTTTCAAATATCATTCAGTTGTATCGCATAGAATATTCGGATGCGTCATGAATCAATTTTTCGGTTTAAGTGTGTCGAATAGACAATCGATTGAAATAAGCAAATATATGAACTCTTATGAAGAATTTTTCCAATCTTATCTCCAAGTGCTGAAACTAAATTCGATTATTTCGAAGGCATTCACTATTCAATTGCCTCATCACTCGAATGCAGTTCCGAATGAATAATCGTAAAAAATAATCGAATGGAAAAAGTCACTGTTCGATTGCCTCATTGATTCGAATGGAGTTTCGAATGAATAATCGAAAAATAATCGCACGAAAAAATATTCACTATTCCATTGTCTCATTAATTCGAATAGAGTTTCGAATGAATAATCGGATGGAAACAACATTCACTAATCGATTGCCTAATTCATTCGAATGAATAATCGAAAAATAATCGAATGGGTAATATAATCGAATAATCAAATAAAATGATATAATCGAGTAGGCGATTATTTTGTATTCGATTATTCCATCAATAACTGCATCCCCAAGAGTTTAAATGCGAAAATAAAACATTCTACACTCATGAGGAATTACGTTAGAGATAGCTGCAGTTTCGGAGAAATGGAGCTGTAGTCCATCCGGCGAATGTAATTGTACAGCGTGGCACATGACTGTAATGTCAGACCTTGTGAGACTAACAGCTAACGCATAGTATGCGTAAGACACGATGTTTCAGCGGATTTGGTGGCGGTCAGGTTGTCGGATATATGCAGTAGCGGCGTTAAGAATCTCGGGGCCTGCTCGTAGTAATTGAAAATGGGCGCTTTGTTTCCTGATAAGGAGTTGCAAGTTTATTTCAGAACAGGGTTGTGTATTATTACAAAGAACAACAACATTTACATGGTACAACTCAACCGTCCTACTTAGCCTACTTAGCTACACTGATTGCCGAAAGTTATAAACAGGCTCGAAACTTCAGTATTTAGAGTTTAGATACTTTAAAAGTCTTGTTGATTGTTGTGAGTGGCGGCAAGCAATGGTTATTTTTGGAACAGGTTGGGAAATCTACATTTCTTGAGAAATAACTACCGTACCCCTATTGATGAAAGAAGCTCTGCACTACGACGGCCTAAGTTTGGAATAACTCTCAGTAATACCAATAATACTGTGTTGTGTGCTGTAGCTTTATCAATATGTAAAATCACTTTTCAGCTACTGAATTAAGAAAGTCATGGGCCCCTCACAAATCATGGGGCCTGCGGGGTCCTTATCGCCGCCATTGAATATATGCCATTCGCCACCAGCTTCAGATTTGTGACAGTCGCTACGCACCATCCTCGGCTCACTCCCCTAAGGCATTGACCGCGGGAATAATAATGGTAAATTTCGCAGAACCATCCCGCCCGGCAGCTCCGCCTCCTCTCTGAGGCCCGTATTCACCAACGTCAGTTACTTGTGCTGATTTCAAAACCTCGGATAATGTCATTATCTCGGATAACGTTCACTTCCGTATTCGCCATAGAATTTCCTATCTCAGTTTACCAAAATTAAGTTTTCATTGCAATCTGAGTTTGAACCTTAAATTGTTCACACTAATGCACGGAAAACAAATGACTGCGTGCTGCCGCTGGTATCGAAATATAAGTAAGTTTTGATTTCATTCGGTGTTTGCAAATAATTTATCATAAATTATGTTCGCTCTTGTCTAGAAACGAAGAACTATACTCGAGAATTCATTTTAGGACTACCTTCGTCTTGGAAATTTCAGGTTATGTTCGATAGTGTCGAAGCTTTAGATGACCTAAAATGTGTGTGAAAATCAGTGTCGTCGTAATCCTCGAAATATGTCGCACGTTCTTTTATCCACCTAGAACGTTTATTAATTGCATAACTTTGATTGTATTCCTCGTCGCTGTGATTTTCTCTTTCAGTTAAATAGTCCAGCCATCTTGGAAGGCTATTATCTTAGATTTTCGATTTTACCGGCCAACCAGTCTCCGGTAAAATTTTAAACCGAGATAATACCCGTTATCTGAGATAATGTTATTGGCGAACATAAACTTAACTTTTATCCAGGTTTACGTAGCTTTAAATTAAGTGCTTGATATGGAAGTGTCAACGGTCACGGGAAGTCACGCACCCTTTACCACGGGTACGCATACAAATTGGGACTGTAACTTGGTGCTATTCAAGACAGAGATTGACACATTGTCGAGGATCAATAAAGGGTGAACGTGGTGAAGTGCTGTGTGTGACCTCCAGATGATGCTCGCTCAGAAGTACTGAAGGCTCGCAATCAGGCTTTTGCATTTGGATTTGGATTATCTCCACAATATGGGCTATGATTCTTTAACAGAAATGCCAAGTCAGCAAGTTACGAAGAGGTATTTTTATCGCCACAGAGCCAAATCGTGTCGTGCCATTTCGTCCAGGTGCTATTTCGTCCAAGTGCTATTTCGTCCAAATTCCACGAATAGAGGCAGGTAGTTAACTCTCTACCGACCCACTAGTGCTATTTCGTCCAAACACCTATGATTGACAGTTTGACAGGTCTACAATAACTGTTTCATTTCATTGCGTTCCTTGTTAGAAATAGGTAATTTTTTGATGTTTGTAATAATGGACGTTACACGCTCCGCTCGTTTGCCACCAGTCAGCTATATTTTACAATGAATTGCTTATAATGTAAACAACATAGTGAGAATAAAAACAAATATTTCCACAAATCAGGTGATAATTAAAATATATCCAAAGTTGCATTACTAAAACATCTGCTTAAATAAATATCTTATCATATATCAAGCAGGAATATTTGTTTATTTCATTAAAATTACATAGGGACTTTGAAGGGCTTTGAGGAGGGGGCCCTAAGGGAAGTTAGGGAAATCATGTCCTTTCGAAACATACAGGGAAAGTTCCCTTTATTTTGACACCTCAATCATCAAAATCGGACTTATAATAAAAAAGTAGTTCACTGGACAAAAAATTCCTAAGGGAATTAAATATAAGTCCGCCTCTGTGGTGTAGTGGTTAGTGTGATTAGCTGCCACCCCCCGAGGCCCAGGGTCGATTCCCGGCTCTGCCATGAAATTTGAAAAGTGGTACGATGGCTGGAACGGGGTCCACTCAGCCTCGGGAGGTCAACTGAGTAGAGGTTGGTTCGATTCCCACCTCAGCCATCCTGGAAGTGGTTTTCCGTGGTTTCCCACTTCTCCTCCAGGCAAATGCCGGGATGGTACCTAACATAAGGCCACGGCCGTTTCCTTCCCTCTTCCTTGTCCATCCCTTCCAATCTTCCCATCCCCCCGCAAGGCCCCTCTTCAGCATAGCAGGTGAGGCCGCCTGGGCGAGGTATTGGTCATCCTCCCCAGTTGTATCCCCCGACCCAGAATCTGAAGCTCTAGAACACTGCCCTTGAGGCAGTAGAGGTGGGATCCCTCGCTGAGTCCGAGGGTAAAACCGAACCTGGAGGGTAAACAGATTAAGAAGAAGAAAAAATTAAGTATAAGATAATATACTCACGATTAACTGTGGTCCTCGAGACTGCTATGAAGTCACGTTCAGCCAATTTTCACATTACTACAAAGGTTTGATGAAAACACAAACCAAATCTGGCAATGGAAGAAGCGGCCTTTCAGCCTTGTCAAGTTTTATACAGTTTGTACAATGTATGCAGCAGCTAATGCGTTGTCCGATGATGCAAATCAGTAACTATTTTGTTCCTCTTAATCCATTTTAATTATGCAGCAGACGTTCCTCAAAAACTTTTCAATTTCTCGTGACTTCTCCAATTTTTCAATTGCTCTTTCTATTCTGTTGTCCATTACAATGTACTTGTTTCTCCTCTTTAGACCTTCTAAATTCTGGCAAATACTGATGATTTTCGTATCAGAATAATCTGTTTTTTCTTTAGTGCCATAATTAGGTGTTTTATTCGAGGGTGTGGTTTGCCAATGATTGCATTCAAGCGATGGTTCCATCCTTCCACAGCGTTGTTGGTACGATGTCGCCTGCCGGTACAATTCCATGCATCAGTTGGGAAATGAGGGGTTTCTTGTTGTTGTTGTTGTTGTTAGTCGTTTAGTCGCTTTCGACTCTCCGTGACCCCATAGACCAAAGTGCGCCATTTCTTCCTGTCATGAACTATTTTCCGAAGTCTTTCTAAATTGAGAGCCGTGGCTTCCTTGATGCCATCAATCCACCTCATCCGTTGTCGCCCTCTTCTCCTGTTACCATCAGTCTTCCCCAGCATTAAGGTCTTTTCCAGTGAATCATGTTTTCTCATAATATGACCGAAGTACTTTAGTTTTTGTCTGAGTATTTGACCTTCCAGTGAACAGCCTGGGTTGATTTCCTGTAATATGGACTTATTAGACCTCTTCGCAGTCCACGGAACTCTAAGGAGTTTTCTCCAACACCATAGTTCAAATGCGTCTATTCTTCGACGCTCATACTTTCTTACTGTCCAGGTTTCGCTTCCGTACATTGCTACTGGAAAGACCATAGCCTTCACTATACGAATCTTAGTTCTTAAAGTTACGTCTCTACTCTTGAAAATGTTATCAAGGTTGGCCATTGCCTTCCTCCCAAGGAGCAAGCGTCTCTTAATTTCATGGCTGCAATCGCCGTCAGCAGTTATTTTGGAGCCCAAGTAGATGAAACTAGGAACAACCTCCATTGTTTCACCATTTATATGCCAGGAGGTGATAGGTTTAGTTGCCATGATCTTTGTTTTCTTGACATTCAACCTTAGTCCAGCTTTTGCACTTTCTTCTTTCACCTTCATTAGTAGATACTTAAGTTGTTCTTCACTTTCTGCCAACAGGGTGGTGTCATCAGCATATCTAAGGTTATTAATATGTATCCCACCAATTTTAGCTCCAGTTTCTGTTTCATCTAATTTGGCATTCCTCATCACATACTCTGCATATAAGTTGAATAAGTAAGGTGACAATATGCAGCCTTGACGTACACCTTTCTCAATCTTGATCCATTCAGTTGTTCCATATAGCGTTCTCACCGTAGCTTCCTGATCAGAGTAGAGATTTCTCATAAGGCAAATAAGATGATCTGGTACTCCCATAGTCTTGAGTACTTGCCACAATTTATTGTGGTCGACACCGTCAAAGGCTTGAGCATAGTCAATAAAGCATAAGTATAGGTCTTTCTGGAATTCTCTTGCTTTCTCCATAATCCAGCGAATATTAGCAATTTGATCTCTGGTTCCTCTGCCTTTGCGGTAACCGGCTTGTTCTTCAGGTAGTTCTCGATCTACATACTGCCGAAGCCTATTTTGCAGGATCTTGAGCATAACCTTGCTAGCATGCGATATAAGTGCGATTGTTCGGTAGTTTGAACATTCTTTAACGCTGCCCTTCTTTGGAATTGGGATGAACACTGAGTTTTTCCAATCTTTTGGCCACTGCTGGGTTTTCCATATTTGCTGACATATTGAATGTAGCACTTTCACAGCATCCTCTCCTAGGATTTTGAACAGTTCTGCTGGGATTCCATCATAACCACTTGCCTTATTGTTTGCAATACTTTCTAGGGCCCACTTGACCTCACTTCCTAGGATATCTGGTTCTGGCTCTGACAACAGAGTAACTTCATCATCAGGAGTATTCCGCTCTTTCCTATACAAATTGCCTACATATTCCCTCCACCTTTCTTTAATCTCCTCTGCTTCAGTAAGATCTTTTCCATTTTTATCTTTTATCATTCCAATCTTCGCCTGGAATTTCCCTCTGATGTCTCCAGTTCTTATGTAAAGATCTCTTGTCTTACCCAGTCTGTTATTTTCCTCAACTTCCTTGCATTGTTCATTCAAAAAGGCATTCTTATCTCTTCTAGCTAGTTTCTGAAACTCTGCATTTAATTTAGACATCTTCGATCTTTCCCCTTTGATTTTTGCATTCCTTCTTTCTTCTGCTATTTGTAGTGCTTCACCCGATAACCATTTGGCCTTCTTCTTGTTCTTTTTCTTGGGAATATGCTTTTCCGCTGTCTCCTTAACAACACAGCGTACTTCTGACCATAGCTCTTCTGGAACTCTATCTGTTAAATCTAATCCATTAAATCTGTTTCTAACCTCTACTGTATATTCAAGAGGTATGCTATTTAGGTCATATCTGCTTGATGGTTTGGCTCTGTCAATCCTTTTTAATTTGAGCCGGAATTTGAAAATTAAGAGCTCGTGATCTGATCCACAATCAGCCCCAGGCCTTGTTTTGGATGACTGTACAGCGCTCCTCCACCTCTGACTACAGAGTATGTAGTCGATCTGATTCCGACATTTACCGTCTGGCGAGGTCCAGGTGTATAGGCGTCGTTTGGGCAATTGAAACAGTGTGTTGGTAATGACCAGTGAGTTGTCTTGACAGAATTCTAGGAGTCTCTGTCCAGCTTCATTTGTTGTGCCAAGGCCAAATTTTCCCGTTACTCCATCTACAGTTTGATTTCCTACTTTGGCATTCCAGTCGCCAATAATGAAGACGACATCCTTCTTTGGTGTTAACTGTAGCAATTCTCGTAAGTCTTCATAGAACTGATCAATATCTTCCTCTTCAGCTTCTGTGGTTGGTGCGTAAATTTGTATGACTGTGATGTTAAAAGGTTGGCCTTGATAACGTACAGACATCATTCTATCAGTTTTAAAATTGCACCCAATTACAGTGTTACGCAGCCTGTTGCTAACTATGAGGGTAACTCAATTTTTCCTTTGGTTTTCATGTCCAGAATAGTAGACCATGTACCCATCTGTAGCAAATTCACCCATACCAATCCATCTCACTTCGCTTATTCCCAGTATATCGATGCCCAGTCTCTTCATTTCTCGTTTGACTATATCCAACTTTCCTTGATACATGGATCTTACATTCCAAATTCCTAAACAGTACTGTTCCTTGCAGCATCGCACATTTCTTGAGGCTTCTCTCAACGTAGTTCCCCCCGGAGATCCGACTGATGAACTTGAAACTCCGGAATATTTTGAATATAGCAAAGCCATGGAGTTTTCTTGGGAGAATTACAGTGGTGGTTTCCCGTTGCCTTCCACTGTCCTCCACTCCTGTTGGCTCACTGACCCAGTTTCCCGCTGGGGTTTTAAACCCAACCTTCCACTGGGTTGCTCAGCTTAACAGGGGCACCACGCGTAGGTAGGATTTGGAGAATTGAGGTGTGAGAGGCTAAGTGAACTCTCTTGATGAGTTCATATATTCGCATCACACCCCCGTTTCTACAATCACCACTGGTCAATGAAATAGTCGAAAAAATTGAGTTTCTCATGTGCTACAGCAACACTGTGGATGTGTAGCCAGCTTTCCTCCACATCTATCGTCCTTAAAAAGGGCAGAGCAGCGCATATTCTCACGTCGTCTCGTGTGTTGTAATCTTTGGCAAGCCCAAGGTTTTGTACATTCCTCCATAGACTTTGTGAAAAATGAAAAAAGCACCCATGAAATTCTGCACCAGGAAATACAGTGTTGATTGCCTCGATCACTCCAGCTTCGAAATCTGCGTTTACTGTCTCAGGGGACCAGTCTGGAATCACCCGAAGAATGGCGTTAAACAGGCGAATGTAAGTTGGCTTTCTCTTGTCAGGAAGTAAAGCGAAAACTACCGGGGGTTACGTTTGTTTCTTCCACAGTGCTACCTAAATCTATATGGATGGTGTACAACTGAGAAAATTGTTTGCTAACACTCTTAAAGGTGCCATCCATGAAAGAATTCTTATTTTCTTTTAATACAGTTTTTCCTGTGGAACTGGCAAATGTAAGTATCCGCTCACCACCACAGTCGTCAGCTAGTAAGAAATTATTTCCATCTGACATCTTCAAACTTTCTGAATCTAACTCAACTTCATCTCGATGATTGGGTTCAGCCTGAATTCCCTGAGCATCCCTTCGCTGTCTATGCAGAGTAGACTTGCAGTTATATAATTGAGGAATTCTGGTAACTAGTTCAAATCCGGATTGTAGAAGAGGTTTGAATTCGTCGTCCAAAATCCGAAACCAAAAGGAACTAACTATACTATCTATATGAATAAAATGAGAGTTATGTCTGTACATTACTTGGAATAGTGAAATTTTGGCATAATTTCATGCATTATACATCGTACAAGCCGAATCGAACTTTATCTCAATGTCTGTCTGTCTGTCTGTCTGTCTGTCTGTCTGTCTGTCTGTCTGTCTGTCTGTCTGTCTGTCTGTCTGTCTGTCTGTCTGTCTGTCTGTCTGTCTGTCTGTCTGTCTGTCTGTCGAGCAAGACGTCGCTCGCAGAATGTAAACTCGCTTCGCTAGTTTACTTCCTTCGGCCTTCAGCCTCAGGATTTGTAAGGAGTTCAAACTCAATTTAAATTAATATATGACCATTTAAAAGCCAGTGGGATGGAGTCCTAGAGTCCAGGGCGTAAAAAATATTGTCTAATAAAAATATAAACCTAGCTGTGAAATCGATTTATCGGTTTCTTCGCGGGCTCCCTTCTTTCCCTGTACCATAGCCTTGTGGACTTCTTGTGCAGCCACATCAGGAACACACGTATTATGGATTTCTTCTTTAATAATTTCACGGTTTATAGTAAACACTTTTCCAGTACAAGAACGGTTAACAAAACGCCACACAAATTCACCACACTTCTTTACATTCTTAACCGTATACCGATACCCGTTAAGTAAAAAACTAGGTTGACTCCGTGTGGTGGTTGAAAACTCCATAATTAACAAAGATGTTAATTCATTGAGATCATTCGAACGAATGAAGTCTCTGTTCATAAACAAAGGTGGGGAGGGGAGGAATGGAATTTCACAGCAGGGGTGGGTGGGAAATCCCACAACCTGTGGTTGTGCACGTAAGCTTTAACCTGCACTGCCTCAACCCTTGTCAACATTTCGTCTGGACGAGATGGCACTCATTATATTGTGTCATAATTTGTAAAACCGAGCTGGACGAAATGGCACGTTTTTCAAGGAAATTTGTTGCTGGACGAAATGGCACCTGGACGAAATGGCACTAAACCAGTCAAATCACGAGATAATCAACGAGAACCAGAAACATCTGAAGAAGTTGTTCTAGAAATGCCATGACAGACAACACAGGTGGGCGACTTACTAGTTTTAGTGGAGCATTAAGAAAATAAGCTTTGGAAAGTAAGCAAGATTATTTTCCTTTTTCTTGGATGGCACTTTTAAGAGTTGCAGTAAACAATCTCCGCAGATTTATAGCATTTATGACTGTGATGTCGTCAGATATCTTCCTGGCCGTGAGAGCAACAAGCTCAAGAAAACGAAACAAATACATAACCAGTTATGTTTGCTCTCTTCCCAAACAAGAGGAATCACATATATATGCTGGGAAGCATAACAATCGAAGGTTACTACGGTCGTAGAGGCAACAACATGAATAAGAAAATAATTTATGCCTTCCGAGCTGACAATTTAATAACAACAATATTTGAAAACAATCAAGAAATTATAGTTTAATAATATTGCTAGTGAATTAACACACATTTGAATACATGCTACTTCGCTGACAATATTATCGAATTTCGAAAGCGAGTTGTTTCGCTGTCGACCACTGCCCCTCCTCCTCTTCCAAACTCCGGATATAGCACTCAGTTGGTTAAATTGCTTTGCAACATACCACATTAAATTTTACAGTGGAATTGATTTGCATGACGTCACCGGAATATTGCCTCATTAGATCACAACTCCATCCATGACTGATGCAGGAACCGGTACACATATGTAATATCGAGTTATTTTTAATGCTCTAAGAGTACAAATGTCTATATGTTACTCGCATCACTCGTTGCCTTGCTTTGATAAGAGCTCCATATGACGCTCTATTGTTATCTCTGAACAGAAATCACGTTTTCATAAATGAAGTAGGTTTGTGACATCATTCTCTTGTTATTTCCCTATGGTCTGTGCTGGCGGTTGTGTTAATAAATGAAGTAGTTTTAATATTTTCGAGGCTCGACCAACAACTTTAATTTGAACAATAGGAATTTCGACAAGTGTACTAATTCTAACCGATAATAATAATAATAATAATAATAATAATAATTTACCGGGCGGTACACCTCTGCACCGCACATTTAAATCTTGCGCCAATTAGAACTCCTCTACAGGAGAAACACTGAACTTGGAACTAGACCTACTTAAACTTTTACTCAGAAGATGTCACTACCTTAATTTTGTGATGGTGAAGTTTCCAGTACTGTGTGTGTTTCAACTTGTTTTTGTTTTCCGTTCATCAAGAAATTTGGACATTCTCTCATAGAGGTCACTACAAAAAAACTATGATCATGCACCCTGGTGCGAAGTGAAGGAACTTTATTTGAAGAAATTTTGTATTCATAAGTTTGTTCTTTACTGAATTATGCTCATTCATTTTTGGGTTGGCAATATTTATCTTTTCTTTCCGCCAGTTTTGAATTTAGCCAAGCCAGAATTTCTGTAATTCATTTCTAACCAATCACCGGCTTCTTCTTTGATTTGGTGTGCAACTTTAAAGTAGCCAATGAAAGTGAGAGGGTGTAGATTGATTATTCATGAAAGGTCTCGAACTTTCCCCGATGGTTTATAAACTGCGGATTTTCAGGTCTCTTGGCCATTTGATCAACATCTAACTGAGTGTGTGTGTATGTGAAGCAGGAGGCGGGTGGTGCCTCTTTCATCAGGCAGCAGTTCTTCAGCAAGGTAATGGCCGTTTAACATCTTTATTTCTTGCTAGCTCAGCAGTTTAACCCGCGGGAAAGGTCTGAAATTTTTACCATGTAACCTACTTTTCTAAAAATGTTTTTTTTTTGTTATTTGCTTTACGTCGCACCGACACAGATAGGTCTTATGGCGACGATGGAATGGGAAAGGCCTAGGAAGTGGAAGGAAGCGGCCGTGGCCTTAATTAAGGTACAGCCCCGGCATTTGCCTGGTGTGAAAATGGGAAACCACGGAAAACCATCTTCAGGGCTGCCGACAGTGGGGCTCGAACCCACGATCTCCCGATTACTGGATACTGGCCGCACACACTTAAGCGACTGCAGCTATCGAGCTCGGTTTCTAAAAATGTAATTTTCTGCCGGCTTATATAAAAACTTCATAAAATCTGCAACTGTAATTCGGGGATAGAGAGTGATTTACCCTCTCGAGCTCCCCTTCATATTGGTTTGAGGTGACTACGTTTTGTAACTGGTTTCCTTCCTTTCTGTAATGTCTTAAATTATTCTTATACGAGTCACGTCCATAGTTTGGGAATAGCCCCTGTTTCATCGGCCTAGTGCCTTTTAGGTTTTAAGAATGCATATTTAGGAGTGCAAGTACACGCTTCCATTTAACTTGGTGTTCCGGGCCATTTACTTAACCTGTTCTTTTTCTGCTAAGGCCCAGTAGGTTGGGTACGAGATACCCCCGTTTCATTTGTGTAAGTTGTGCCTTGATTGCAAGTAATTGTAAAGGCTGACATTGCCTTGAATAGGCTTGAAAAACTGAGAGCGCGTCAGCTCTTTTCTAGTGTTGTAAGAATGCCTCTGGGAGGTTTGACATTGTAAAGTGGGAGCAATTGCTCCATGTTATTAGGGGATTTCTGCCCTTGAACAAATTTGTGCGTTGAGCTAGGAGCTCGATATTGTAAAACTGGGAGCTTTTAGCCCAAGAGAGTTAAAATTCCTGGATCCTTCTAAGTTTTGTTTTTAGATTGCTATGTCTTTGTAATTTCCCTAAAGTGAAAAAGGCTATCAAATTTCTATTGTTTTCTGCAAAATATAACCTTTGTTAAAATTGTAAATTAACTTTGACTCTGTAGTTTGACCCATTCATCCCGGCACCTTCTTTCACCTCTGCTGTTCCACAGATAACCCGGAACAATAATAATAATATTTTGCAAAATTTTCGAACATTTTATATTTTATAAACTACAACGAAGCAAGAAAAACTTCCACCATTGATATGATGACTAAATTTCGAACAAAATATGGCTAAAAATGGTGTCAAATTTCCCTATGGGAGAATTAAATGGTCATAAGTATGTCTTATATAGTCCTTGCGCCTACAAAAACCGCTATGTGATGATACACTGGTGGAAAGAAAATATCCAAACACCGTGAAATAAGGAATATAGAATACGGAAGTGTTGGCGATATATTTGTCGAGGTAACATATTTAATTGATTAAAGGTACAAGAACTACAGGTTAATATCCGCGCGAGAAAAGCCATCGCAAATGTGCCATGCTGGTCTATTAATAATCGGTGCAATCGCCTGACTGTTGAATGCAGGCATTTAAAGGTGCATGCATTGTGTCGTACAGGTGCCGGATGTCAGCTTATGGGATGGAGTTCCATGCCTGTTGCACTTGGTCGGTCAATACAGGGACGGTTAATGCTGGTTGTGGGTGACGCCGGAGTTGTCGTCCAATGATGTCCCATACGTGCTCGACTGGGGACAGATCGGGGGATCGAGCAGGCCAAGACAATCTGTCGACACTCTCTGGAGTATTAGTTCAGCCCGTGGACCCCCGTATTTGTAATGTTACAAGTAAGTGGAATTAGTGAAATCTTACTTGGAGAGCATCTCAGAGGACAGATGTGTTCATTGCGATGTCCAGGAACCCACCGTCCCGCCCCAAGAAGCGCATTTACTTTTATAACCTAATTAAGATTATTACACGCCATTTTCATTTCTGAAGTAGCTACTTGTATTCCTATTGGCCATTGTAAAGTGGCACGTGATCTCCTTCCCGTCAAGAATGTTGATCATAATCCATTACCAACCGCAGCACAATAAAAGCGCAAGTAGATGTAACATGTGAAGAAAACAATGTACAATACAGAACAACTATAAAGATATGTGAAACTTACCTTAATGTAGGGGAGGGTAGAGAGTTTCTGCAGCAGTTCGTGCACCCGGGCGTTTCTAGATTCTATCCTAACCGTACACGAAACTAGGGGCCTAAGGCCGCTTTGCGGCTTCTAACCGTCCAGACCAATGGTCTTGTCCACGCGAAGAATCATAACCGTCCAGGCCAATCGTCTTGTCTAGATCCTATCCTAACCGTATACGAAACTAGGGGCCTAGGGCCGCTTCGTGGCTTCTAACCGTCCAGACCAATGGTCTTGTCCACGGCAAGAATCCTAACCGTCCAGACCAATGGTCTTCTCCACGGCAAGAATCCTAACCGTCCAGACCAATCGTCTTGTCTACATCCTATCCTAACCATTTACGAAACTAGGGGCCTAGGACCGCTTCATGGCTTCTAACCGTCCAGAACAATGGTCTTCTCTACGACAAGAATTCTAACCGCCCAGACCAATGGTCGTTTCCACGGCAAGAATCCTAACCGTCCAGACCAATTGTTTTGTCCAGATCCTATCCTAATCCTAACCGTCCGCACGGCTTTCCGAGAAGGCCGCGAGCGAGTAAACAAACGACAGTCGTTACGGGTCTGTGTGAATGTGGGCCCACAGGCTGAACTAATGATCTCTCTGGAGCACGTTGGGTTACAACAGCGGCACGGGGACGTGCATTATCCTGTTGTAAATTACCCCCAGGAATGCTGTTATGAATGGCAGCACAACGAGTCGAATCGCCAGACGGACGTAAACATCTACAGTCAGGTTGCGTGGATAAGCACGAGAGTGCTTCTGCTGTCATACGATGTTGCTCCCGGTGTAGGTCCAGTGTGTCGACGCAGCAGGCAGGTGGAATGCAGGCGCTCACCTGGCCTCCTTCTAACCAACACACGGCCATCACTGGCACCAAGGTAGAACCGGCATTAATCGGAAAACACAACGGACCTCCACTCCATTCATTCCACCCTCCAATGAGCTCTCGCTTGACACCACTGAATTCGCAGACGGCGGTGGGGTAAATGGAATGCACGCCGCAGGGCATCTGGCTCGGAGCTGTCCTTCAAGTAATCGATTTCAAACAGTTCGTTGCGTCAGTGTGGTGCCAACTGTTGCTCGAATTGCTCCTGCAGACGCAGTCGGTTGCGCCACAGCCATACGCCGAATACGGCGGTCCTCCCTCTCGGTGCTGCCACGGGGACGTCCGGAGCCCGGTCTTCTAACGAGCGTACCTTCTCGTGACTACTGTTGCCAGCACGCATGCACAGTGGAGACATTCCTGCCAAGTCGTTCTGCAATAGCGCGGAAGGAAAATCCACCTTCACGCAGCCCTATTATACGGCCTCCTTCAACCGCAGTGAGCTGTTGATACTGGCCTCTTCGTCGTCGTAAAGGCATTCCCAACCCGCTCACAGTCACTCCGTCTAGTCTCACAGGTAACTAACGCACTCGCACAGTACAGCCCGCATTTAAAGCAAACCTGATGTGCAACATCATGGGGCCGCTACTAGCGCCACGTTAATGCGATTTGCGGGAAATTTGAATCAACGTCATCTTTCAGATATATAAACACGCATAATATATTCGTTAATCTAGTACAACCTCTTCTTGGTGTTTGGATACTTTTCCCGCCAGTGTATTTCAGCTTACAACTCCGTCCAGAAAGCTTGTGTATGCACTGTATCAACGACTTTTCGTTTTAAGTGATACATGTGCTGCGGGTCAGTATTTCCTCCCCTCAACATTGTCACATAACGGCATTTTGAGGCGCAACGATATGTCTCTCGGTCAGGAGTAGACATGGGATTTATATGCTGTATAAATAACCATTATAACTATGCAAATATGCTGCGAAAAGAGGTGAAATATGCATTTAAGTATGCACTTATTTTCATGCTTTTGAACACTTGTATGAAATGCAAACGTAACACTCCTTTACTAGGCACACACGATTCACCCACACCAATACATAAAAAGTGATCATGAGAAACAACTGAATGAAAAAGAACACACTACTCACAGCTGTGACTGTTCCACTGTTGCGATCAATCCGTGCATAGTTTGTGAGACGTATCAACTATCAGTGTTCACTGTTAAAAAAAAATGTGCACACGTCTCCTAGATAAGACACTGTGTGTTAATTAATACACATGATAAATCAATTACTAAGGTTGTAAGAAAGACGTATGAAAAAGGCAAACGTGAGGAAACACACTGAAATACACATCATTCCTCTTTCTTCTTTACACTGCACCCCCTACTTTTTCTGTCCATAATGTGTTTGCAGTACACTACAACCGTCTTCTCTAAGTTGCCTGGTATAAATCTGCGACGTTTCTCTGTTAAAACTAGCTTCAACGCGGAGAATGTTCATCTAGGGATGTGACAGGACAGTACTTGAATCAGGGAGCGAGTGTAGGTGCTAAACGTTGTGGTGGATCCACATTATCAGTACTAGTCAAATATTTGTTTATAGTTGCCCCGATTTCGTTTAAGCACATCACGATATATTGTTTGCAGACGGAATCCGAAGTTTCCTGGTATACCTTCCAGTTCACTTTTCAAGTTCTCCATAATGTCCAGCGAATTACCAAAACGCAGCACACGTGTTTCTAGCTTCTGAACTGATTCTAGTTGATATGATTTGGAAGTGTGCTTAGGTAAGTACCAGATCCCTTTGAACCGTTTCATTGCCGAAAGAGTTCGCGGCATTCATTACTTAACATTTTCTTGAAGACTTGCTTGTAAAGCATGTTAAAATATCCATAATAAAAGTCGAAAATGTGCACAACAAATCCGATATTTGAAATGTATGCACTATTCTCAAATATGTGCAAATATGCATGTATATGCACTATAACATTTAATTATTTGTCCAATTTCACAATTTTTAAATTCGATATCTAATCATGACTCCTGTCTCAGTCCAGTGGTATTTGAAGGTGCTCATATAAGTCATCCTCGTGCCGATAGATTTAGTGGCACGTAAAATAACTCCTGCGGGACTAAATTCCGGCACCTCGGCGTCTCCGAAAACCGTAAAATAGTAGTTAGTGGGACGTAAATCCAATAACATTATTATTATTCTAATCATGGCTGTTAATCTTTGATTGTTAATTTCAGATGACCGCAAGCCAAATCCGTAGCCTGCACGCTTGCTAGGTTACACTTCATGCACACATTTTGTAACATGGCGCTATTTCATTACACAAATTTTCTGATGACCCCCGAAATCCAAGACACATTTTATTATTATTATTATTATTATTATTATTATTATTATTATTATTATTATTATTATTATTATTATTATTATTTGGCCTCAGCTACCGTGTACGAGTATTTCCATTTGACGCTATTTAGGCTGTCCGCGTTTCAATTTCGACATTAGTTTTACTTCCCGAAATAATATAGAAACAGTTCTCTGGTTGAGCGATCTATCGGTAAGTACCGTCATCGTACGACATGGAGTGCCAAATGGGCTGTTTGAACACGCATTCTTGGGATTCGGTGGCCGTCACTCTACCAGTAATTCACAGAGGGAGCTAGCGGATAATAATAATAATAATAATAATAATAATAATAATAATAATAATAATAATAATAATAATAATAATAATAATAATAATATAATTTCGTGTGGCTATTTCTAGCCGAGTGCAGCCCTTGTAAGGCAAACCCTCCGATGAGGGTGGACGGCATCTGGCATGTGTAGGTAACTGCGTGTTATTGTGGTGGAGGATAGTGTTATGTGTGGTATGTGAGTTGCATTGCAGGGATGTTGGGGACAGTACAAACACCCAGCCCCCGGGCCATTGGAATTAACCAATGAAGGTTAAAATCCCCGTCCCGGCCGGGAATCGAACCCGGGACCCTCTGAACCGAAGGCCAGTATGCTATCCGTTCAGCCAACGAGTCGGACAATAATAATAATAATAATAATAATAATAATCATAATAATAATAATAATAATAATAATAATAATAATAATTGTGACATCAGTGAGGCCTCTCCCAAATTTAGGCAACACCTTGATCATCTAAATATGGTGAAGTCTCATGGAGACAAGCTGAACTTGACACTGTCAATAGATATCAGTGGTCTGATTTAGGATGCCGCCTAGAAAATTGGAACGAACTCTCGTTAGTGGAAAATTGTACTGGTTCGGAGTTGACACTCCCTGGCATATTTCTTCAGTTATTGAGTTGCCTCTACTGAACTTTCAAATTTAAATCAACTAATCATAGCTCAGCTGGCCGTTATAAATAAGGTAGTTTTTCGCCTTCATGAGACTATCTTGACTGGTGCGTCGTAGCGTGAGGATCTTCCTCACTCCAGGCAGTGGGCGAGCAGGGGCAGCATCTAAGGTAGACTGCTTTCTTCATCCTGATCATTTTGAAATTATTAACTTGCGTGTGGTGGCGGGAAGATACCAGCTTTCCCCTAAAGCATGTAACGTTTAGGGCCGTGTCTACAAATGTTTATGTAAGGTTTTTGTAAATTAATTTTATTATGTAAACTAAAATTTTCGAGCCGTGTAGGTAATCATCCGTGTGGGTGTAATGTCATAAGGAAGCACGGGTGGGGACCCTCATTTCCGTTGTTAATTTTAATTGCCTGTGACTAAGTTTTTATAATATTTCTCTTGCATTTTTCGGTCGTTAAATTTCCCTTAGTCACAACGTGTCCACTGTGTCCCCGGGGCGTCTGCCCCATTAGGTTTAATTGTGGTTATGTCATGAGATTCCTTGAGTGGTTTCAGCATCCCGTTCTTTTGTGTTTAGCCTATGTTTGTTATTGATTTCTGTAGGTCTTGTAGTATGGGCTTCTGCTCCTGTTTGTTCCGGGTCCTTCTGATCAGAGTTTGGGTTTGTTTCTTCCCTGTGTAATAAAGGCAGCGACCGTCGGATGTGCAGAGCTTGTTAGCTTTCATGGTGCATTAAAGTCATGAATGTGGGGAGTTCTATCTCCAGGTGGAATTTTGATTAAACACAGTCTATCACATTGGGAGCTCACTCTCCCTGGTTGTGAAATATACAAAGAATTGTGTTCACGGAGTAAATCGGGAGCTAATTTCCCCAGTCGTTAAGGAAGCTCTGAGAGCTAAATTTTTTGAAATCGTAGCTACTTACCCTTGTTTAAAAACTTTTTCTTGTGTTATTGTGTTGATTTATGAAAAGAGGAGCAAAAGAGACAGAACAAAAAATTAATAAATACAGTCAAAATTTAAATTTTCTCGTGTCCATTATTTGTCCAGGACCTTAGGCCTTGCCGTTTCTTTCCCTCTCCTAGACTTATGGTAATAATAATAATAATAATAATAATAATAATAATAATAATAATAATAATAATAATATATTTATTCATACATCCCAATTGATGGGTTACCCCAGGACAAAGGATGCCACACAAAGTGTATTACTACAGTATATACGTCTTTAAACATATTGCATTATACATTGAGTAAGATTATGCAATTTTGACCAAGACATTATTGCTGATTATTTCTTTATTTGGTTGACACACCACTGACTTACTTTTTTCGAAATCGCCGAGATGCCCGATTTTTTTCTCTCGACGTGCCAGTGTATGTGCGAACATGAGTCTGGCACCTTCATATACCGGCGAACTCAGTTCGGATTGAATTTTAATGATCTCGATAAAGTGGATAAACATCAGTGGCCACGTAAACAGAGATATGATCCAGAAATGAGCAGAACATGGCGCTCCATAAACTAAACATCGATAAAGAAAGTCTTCTCTCTAAAACAAATGCAAGAAATCATCGAGAGATATTGAGATACTGAATCAGGCTTTTCAGGGAGAGGAGTGATTTTGTACTCCGATCGCCCGAAAACAAACTTCTGCATATCCATATTTGAATTCTCTTTGTGGGGATACTTATATCTCAGAACTGAAGGCAACAGATGTGAACATTGGTATTTGGAATCTCCTTTAAACATAAGGAAACACGCCTTCTTTTTTTCGGGGGGGGGGGCGGGGAGTAAATCAACTTAACGACAGTGGGATGAAAAAGGAGTTGAGACCAATTGATTTTACTGTTCATAATGTACTTATTCTGATCATAAAACTGATCACGTTTATTTTAATCTTTCCTGGGTTCGCTTTCAAGAGCCATATTTTCCTATGGAGAACATAAAGTTAGATTACAGTAGATTGTCCTGGCATATAAATAAAAATTTTAAAACATTTGAAATAAACGATAGGAATGACATTGGCCGTGCAATTGTTCACCTCTATAATAAGGTCAATAATGCACGCATGTATATCATTCGTGTCGCCAGAAATCTCACGCACTTGCTTACGCGCGACGATGGTGCTGGTCACATTGTCAGCAATGACAATGGCAGCAGATGTAATTTACCGCCAAGTAGCGGTCTTGCATCTTGCTGTGGGGTACAGAACATCAATAATAATAATAATAATAATAATAATAATAATAATAATAATAATAATAATAATAATAATAATAATAATAATGTTCTGGACCGTCGTCAAAATGTGCGGACCGCGCTGGAAACGGGTTCTGGCCTGGTAATGACTACGAATGCAGTCCGGCCGCGGGTTCAGTACCGCCAAGGCACCCAAGACGACACCACGCCGGATCTCCTCAAGGTTTTGATCCATATTAAAAATGCTTGTAGGAAAAGATGGCAAAGATTTAGGGACCCAACCGACCGGGTGGAATACCTGGACCTAGCCCGGGAAGTACGAAATCGATTGCTGGAAAATAAAGATGGAAAATTGGAGGAATTTTGCTGTGATCTTTCAGAAAACGAGTCAGATCGCGAATTTTGACGGATTCTCTCAAAAAAGGGTCAGATCGCGAATTTCGACGGATTATATATATAACGTTAAGCATTCAATTATAAATTTCAGTATAATACCGTAGCGAAGCACAGGTATCTTGCTAGTATATATATAAAACCCTTCACTGTCTCTGTGTATCAATACAGCTTGCATATTCTCATAATTGGCACTTCTTATATCATACAGATACTCCACCTTTATAATACTGTGTTCACTGACTCTAACACGTGGTTTAAAGATACATTCACTTGAGCAACACACGATTGCTGTTCCAGAACATAAATTGTGGGAAGTCTGAAATACAGCACTCCATACCTCTCACCAACATATATTATGAAGCTGTCACAAGTGATACAAGACCAAGTACTTAGGCACTCCACAGTTTGTAGGTCAACCACGTTCCACAAAAGTTACATCTCCTCTCTTGTGCTGCTTTAAGTCAAGTCTTCTCCACCAAAGTTGAAGTCCCTCCAGTCCAATATGCTTCTCGCCGTTTGATCACATGCCTATACAGACCTCAGCTTCCTCCTTGCGTCACATGATACGTCGAGATTGATCCTGGCCAGTCAGTCACGTGTGATATTATGTACTATCACAAGGTGCTCTTCCCGATGTCAACCGTGTGAGAAGGGATGTAATAATTATTGCATGTTCCTGTGGTGGTTAATAGTATGATGTGTGTGTGTATGTTTATTGACATAAACAAACACGTAAATACCCAATCCCCAAGCCATAAGAATTAACGATACAAGTTAAAATCCCCGATCCGGTTTGGAATATAACCCAGAGCCCTCTGAACCGAAGGCCACTACACTGACCACTCAGACAAGGAGCCGTACCCACAACTCCAGTTAATTAACTATAGCAATTATAACTGAAGTGTTTCAAATATTATATTTAATATTTCAAATGGAAATAGACGTAGCTCTGTACGGGATTAATCGACCTGGTGTTTGGAAGTACAGTACTGTATTTATCACGGTGCAATACTGAATACGGAATCCTTTGAACAGCTGCACAGAATTTACGTGAAACTTGCGCGAAGTTGGCACAAAGCATTCGTTTCATATTTCCGAGACACGGCGGTTGCTTTGCTGATGCGGAATGCGGTTCTAGAGGGAATTAAGATTCATAATTAGACGTTGTGCAATGGAAACACGAATAGAAATATATTACATTTGTAATAAGAAGACTGTCTCTATGTTCATACATAACAAGCTAAATTAGAAGGCTTGTTCAGAAGAATAATGAATGAGAACGTAAGGGAAGAACAGAGTAAATAAATTTAATCGTTATGATTATGAAAATAATCGTCGCTAATATTAAGAAAAAATAACTGTTCCATTTCGAATGTTATCTGAAATTTCTTCCAAATAAGGCTGTTATATTCAGAAAATTAATTCTCTACATTGTGATGTAATGTTCCTTTTTTCGCCGCTGTTTTAACACCTTGATGGAGTCGTGGGTGTAATGTGTCGCACATATGAACCTAGCCCAGTTTTATGGCTAGATATCCCTTCTGGTCAACATTATATGTGTATTTTATTTAGCTAATCAGAGAAAAACTAAGTATGGGACAGTGATTCGACACTTACAAACGAAAGGGTATTTACATCGGTATGTAGGTTTGAGAGTAATTATAGTTTGTAGGCCAGAAAAAGTGAATTTACATTCTTATTATAATTTACACAAACGGAACAACAATTGTGTTAATCAACTGACATTGTTGTCCTATCTGCCTTAAGAAATCTAAAAATGAGCGTTAGACTAAAGTAGAAATTTCATTGGCAAATGTAAGCGAAGAGTTAGATTTGGATGAAAAACTGAGGAGACTGTCGCCATCTTACCAGAATTTATACTAGACAGTGCCATTCACTGGAAATGCCTCTTTTCGACGTGAAAATTTCAACTCTAAGAAAATATTTTGGACAGAACAGTGAATAGCAAACCTTTACGTTAGCAGAATATTGGAGCAATGAGCTGTTTCTAGTGAGCTTATGAGGATTTTGATGTCACCTGTTAGAACATTAAGACACGCTTATTTTTGTACAGCATTGATGCATTCCTAACAGCTCGTTCTGGTCCTTGTGTTGCCTGAAACAGGACACTTCTAACCCATGCGGTAGCTCCACTGTAGATATAGCTTCTTCGTTCGGAGGAAGCACATAGTTTAACAGATAGGATCTCGTAATGATATTCTTATGCCATTCTCGTAGTATCTTTTACCGTCTTGGTTGTTTTAAAGTAGCTCGCACGTACTGGATCTTTTTATGCTCCCCTGAGTATGATGTTGATGTGCATCCAGCGAACTTCCTACAACATAACAGATTTAGAGCAGATGATGTTTCGTAAATGATATTTATTATCCATTTATGCATATGATATCCTCATAATATAGTGTGGATTAATCTTGCCAATGTTGAATAATATAGGGATTTCCTTCATCGCTAGGTTTTCTCTGGGAATCTAAGCTGATCGAGACGCAAGCATGACCGTATTGCTCTGATTCCATTTAACTTACTGTAGATAATACGAATTAAAGGACCTTACATACCACAGTCACTATAGACCACTAAGCCACATGGGTCCTTTTGCCTTTAATTTTGACGAATGAGAGTACACACCGATAAGCCATTGCATTATGACAATCCCGACCCGGAAAATTTAGCGCGCCTGGAGCGAGGAGAGTAACATGTGGCACCCTGATAACATGATATGTATAGTAATATAGGGCAGGTCTTTACGCTTGATGTTAGTAGTGTCTCCGACGTCAGAATGGGAAAAGTGGCCGATCCCTCCGCGTTTGATAGAGGACAGATTGTGTTGACACGGCGCCTTGGTACCAGCATCTCTGAAATGACGCGGCTTGTGGGCTGCTCGCGTGTCGCTGTTGTGAGCACTTACCTGAACGGTGCATGAAAGGCGACTCGTCGTTCAGCTGTGTGTCGACAGCGGTTCATTGAAGCCAGATGTCAGCGGAGGCTGTCGTTATTGTTCGCAGCGACCGCGAGGCTACAGTTCCAGAAAATGAGAACAGGTAGGGCGGTAATGACCAAACCAATGTTTCCCAGCACGCGGTTCATCGAACATTGGTGCGCATGGGACTGCCGCTGCGGGGAGGACGATCCAGTCGTTCCCCAATTCTGACCGCAAGCAGCACATGAGCTGGGCACAAAATTACCGCCACTGGACTGTAGATGATTGAGAAAAGGTATTCTGGTCAGATGAATCCAGATTCCTGGTTCACCACGTCGACAGCAGAACGCGCGTATGCCGATTTCCATCGGAGGCTATGGCGCGTGGTTGCACGGTCGGGCGAAGACTGGGTGGTAGAGTAGGTGTGATGATCTAGGATTCTAGATGATGGTTTCATGGAACACACTGATGCCCGTTATTCCGGTACAGTAATTCCTTAACAGCTGTTCGGTATCTGGACATCAGTTCATGTCAACAGTGTTCCCTGATGGTGACGGTTACTTCCAACAGAACAATAGCCCCTATATAGCCTCGATATGAACCCCATTGAACAGTTGTGTTTCGACGTGAAGAAGCGGGTTCGTACTACATCAACATCGCCCAGCAGTATACGCCAACTGGAAGATCGGCTGTTGCGCTCGTGATACCAGATACCTGAAGATAACTTCTACCACCTCGTTGAATCGATGTCTCGCCGAGTGATCGCGATTCTGCGGGCAAAAGGTAGTCCTTCATCGTATTAGGTAAGTGGTCATAAAGGGCTCAACGGTGTAGATAAGCTGGACCCGCGGTCTCGGGGTAGCAGTCCGATCTCTTACCAGGGGGCTCCGCTTTCAATTCCCGGATACATCTGAGGGCTGATTCGAGGCCCACTCAATCTACGTCAGAACAATTAAAGAACTACTGTATCTATCGCGCTGACCACGGATCACTTGTATTCGGTACGCCTTCGGGCTAAGCAGAGCTTTAGTGCTATAGGTTTGTTTGTAGTAGACTAATAATATATTGCCATGCTGAATAGCTCGGACGGTATGACGCTGGCCTTCTGAGCCCAAATTGGAGGTTTGATCCTGAAGTCCGGTGGTATTTGAAGGTGTTCAAACACGTCAACCTCTTGTCGGTAGATTTACTGGCACGTGAAAGAACTCCAGTGGGACAACATTCCGGCACCTCGGCGTCTCCGAAGACCGTAAAAGTAGTTCGTGGGACGTAAAAACCAATGAAATTATTATTAGTGATACATCATTGTGTTTCTGGTATCTTCTTTTTCCCATTACTTAGGTTTAAGCCCACTTTTATGACTAGATGCCTTTCCAGACGCCAACACTACAAGGAGGGATGTACCGAGTATTGTGTGTTCCTGCAGTTGTTTGTAACGTAATTTGTTGCGCATATATATATATATATATATATATATATATATATATATATATATAATGTGTTGAGACAAACATAAACACTCTTGCCCCTAGCTAGGTGAATTAACCAGACACGTTTAAAATTTCCGACTCGACGGGGAGTCGAACCCCGGGCCCTTTGAACTGAAGGCCACTGAGAAGATCATTCGGCCAAGGAGCCGGACAGTTTTATATTTGTTAACTATATAGTTAAAATAATTTACATGGCGCGACTATCACCTGATATTTCGCAAATCAGAAGTTTTGTCGTGACTAAAAGAAATGGCATTTTCATACCCGTATTATATTAGTAGTCCGCCTCTGTGGTGTAGTGGTTAGCGTGATTAGCTGCCACCCCCGGAGGCCCGGGTTCGATTCCCGGCTCTGCCACGAAATTTGAAAAGTGGTACGAGGGCTGGAACGGGGTCCACTCAGCCTCGTGAGGTCAACTGAGTAGAGGTGGGTTCGATTCCCACCTCAGCCATCCTGGAAGTGGTTTTCCGTGGTTTCCCACTTCTCCTCCAGGCGAATGCCGGGATGGTACCTAACTTAAGGCCACGGCCGCTTCCTTCCCTCTTCCTTGCCTATCCCATCCAATCATCGTCCCATCCCTCCACAAGGCCCCTGCTCAGCTTAGCAGGTGAGGCCGCCTGGGCGAGGTACTGGTCATTCTCCCCAGTTGTATCCCCCGACCAAAAGTCTGAAGCTCCAGGACACTGCCCTTGAGGCGGTAGAGGTGGGATCCCTCGCCGAGTCCGAGGGAAAAGCCGAACCTGGAGGGTAAACAGATGATGATGATGATTATATTAGTATGAAATTTAATGTACATTAATCAAATATTAACCAATCTCAAAATTACAGCGCTTTCTTGTACATTTTTCAGTAATATGTACAGTCCCGTGCTCAGTAAGAGAAAATCTATCGAAAGTGTCTTAAACCACGCAAATTATGACCGTAATGTTAAATATAATAACCGAACATTATGGAACATGTCCGGTTCCATGGCTAAATGGTTAGCATGCTGGCCTTTGGCCACAGGGGTCCCGGGTTCGATTCCCGGCAGGGTCGGGAATTTTAACCTTAATTGGTTAATTTCGCTGGCACGGGGGCTGGGTTTATGTGTCGTCTTCATCATCATTTCATCCTCATCACGACGCGCAGGTCGCCTACGGGAGGCAAATCAAAAAGACCTGCATCTGGCGAGCCGAACTTGTCCTCGGACACTCCCGGCACTAAAAGCCATACGCCATTTTTTATTTTATTATGGAACATCAGAAATTTAAGATTTTTAGAGAATAGACAAAAAAGGACAATGTTTTTAAGACATTGATGACAACCATTATATATATATCCTACATCGATTAGTGGGTTCGATCCTCACTGTCGGCAGCCCTGAACATGGTTCTTGGTGGTCCGCAACAGGCTGCACCTTATTCAAGACCACGGTCGATTCCTCCCCATTCCTAGTGGCATAAAGCAAACTGTAAAAAAAAGTATTATAACATCAGATGGCTGTATATTCCATCATTTATGTCGATCATATCGAAATGATATCATAAATCTTTGTATGAATAAATTTCAAGTTCTCTTAGTCGTAAACTGATAGACTGTATTTAAGAGAATGTCGTGCGATATAACAAACTTCAGATTCTGAAAACGCATGGCAAACTTTATTTTTTTTACTGTTTTATTAAACTAAACTGCGCACGAATGACAAAATGGCTTTCATGTATTTTACTGTATTTCTAAATATTTAAAAAACGAATGTATTATCGTGTAACACATCTGCAATTAGTGACAAATTGCAGTCGTGTTGCATTCTCTTAGGGGAAGTTTGAATTTAATTATAATAATATGAATGTTGTGTAACGATAATTCTGTTTAATTTTATTTTTATAATTTGAAATGTCTGAGATAAATTGCTACGCTTGATATATAATTGATCAATTTAGACCTCAATAAAAAAACTCGAGTTTTGATTTTTGAAATCATGTCTGTTTGTATCCCTCCTAGTAGGAAGGAAAGAAAAGGACATTATCCGAAAATGAAAATGAAAGATGAAAACCTACAACCTGTTTTCCAGTCATTGACCGGGTCAGGGATGTAATGAATGAAACATATATAGGCTGTTATTACAATGGGGTCGCCACTCCCAAGGTGATTTATTAATGACTGATAGATGCTATGAAATGATAATGGAGAGTGTTGCTGGAATGAAAGATGACAGGGAAAACCGGAGTACCCGGAGAAAACCCTGTCCCGCCTCCGCTTTGTCCAGCACAAATCTCACATGGAGTGACCGGGATTTGAACCACGGTATCCAGCGGTGAGAGGCCGACGCGCTGCCGTCTGAGCCATGGAGGCTCTCCGAAAATTAATACCAGTTTAATTTATTGACCGTGTAGCACAGCGGTGCACTACTTTTTCTTCCTCTTTTTCTTCTTTTTCTACCGCTCTTCCCACACCTGTGGGGTCGCGGATGCGAACTGTGTCGCATATGTGGAGTTTGACTTGTTTTACGGCCGGATGCCTTTCCTGATGCCAGCCCTATATGGAGGGATGTAATCACTATTGCGTGTTTCTGTGGTGGTTGTTACTGTAGTGTGTTGTGTGAAAATGAAGAGGTAAGTGTTGGGACAAACGCAAACACCCAGTTCCCGGGCCAGAAGAATTAATCAGAGGCTATTAAAATCCCCAACCCCACCAGGAATCGAACCCGGGACCCTCTGAACCGAAGGCCTTAACTCCTACCATTCAGCCAATGAGTCGGACAGTAGACCACTACAACACAGCTTAAAACATTTCTCCTTTACATAGACTAGTTCGTACTTATCTGTTTTGTTGTTTACCATGCAACAGTAAATTGATTTTAAATTAATTACCCGTGTAATCGGCAGAGGACCGATCTGTATAAACGACGCAGTAATTGAGATAAAAGGAAGAATTTAATCTGAGGATTATGTGGAAGTACACTTTTTCCTTCAAATTACTTACCTGAAAACAGTTCGATTTAATCCTCGTCATTCCTACTGTTAGTCGACTATTTAACTTTCTGTTAATAAAGGTAACCACGATCTCTCTTGTTCCCTTTTAATAACACCGTGCTGTTAGACAAAACAAGTCAGAAGCAGGTAAAACGATGTACGACGTAAAGGCAGCACCTTGATAATGAGTTGAGGCTTAGAAATTCAAAATGTTACATAAAGGAAAATGAGATCACACAGATTCCAGGAAACAGACAAGGAAAATTATGGCAATAATCCAGGAGGGAATAATTAAGTGAGGCGGTAATATTTCCTTCCCAAGGGGTAAATGAAGAATCCCACTGCACGCTACGGGAACATTTGCAAAAGCAAAACGTTGCCTGGACGCAGTGGTAGCAAGTGATTACAATGAGAATAAATATGGCTCCACAAACCATAAAGAGACCTTTTATTTGCACTTTCTTCCTATCAAACGGATATACAAAAAAAAAAAATCTAACATCCTAATGGCATGTTTCAATGCTAGTTTCGTTACTTGCGCTACTGTTTTAGAACTCTCGTTGGAGGGTATTCAGCTGATAACCTGATAATAATAATACTGTATTGTGCATTTAACGACGTTTTAACTGGGAATGGCTTTTAAGAAATTCTGGAGTCCTCGAATTTCGCCCTTTGAAAGGTGCTTAAATGTGAAAGTGGATCTGCTCGTATAGGTCTGTGGTGGTGGTGGTGGTGGTGGTGGTGGTGATTATGCTTTTAAGAGGAAGTACAACTAGGCAACCTACTCTATTAACACTAATCAGAGAGAAAATGTGGAAAGGATCCGACATTTCGAAAACTGAAGGTATCGGCCAAACAAAGACAAGGGCCATGACGGGCGTGAAAATGAAAGGCTCCCAAAACCTCGATACCTAATACCATCGGGGTCGGAAAAGAAGAAGAGTTGACCAAGGGAGGTCGGATGGGATAGGTGAAAGTGAGGAGCCTGGCACAAGTAAGTGGAAGTAGTGCTAAGACTCAGCTGACGGTCCCGTGGTCACCAACCCACACTCCCAAGTTAAGATCCCCTGGGGCTCCGTTTAGTCGCCTTTTATGACAGGTTTCTTGAATTCAGTGTTTAAGACGTTAAGCTATTGCAAATACTACCCGATGATACTGTCTTGAAATACCAATTTGTTACTGAAGGGTTACTGAATAGGGGCTGTCTGGCCGAGGCGGTAAAAGCGTGCTGGGTTCACTCGGAAGGAAGTGGGTTCGACTCCCCGTCAGGAAGTCAAAAAATTTAAGAAACGGTATTTCCAATTCCGGAGGTGCATGGGTCCTGAGAGTCATTCAGTCTACAGCGAAAATGAGAACCAGGTTAATTCCTGGGGGCAAAGGTGGTCGGGCGTAGAACTAACGACTCTGCCCCATCAAGTGCCGAGGTTACGGACAGTGGAAGTCTTTACCTTCCACCCCTCCACGGGCCTTCATGGCCTGTACGGAGATGTTTTTGCTTTCATTGCTTTGCTTTGAAAGGTTACTGAATAATCCGCCTATTACAGGAGATGTTTGTTACCAACATTTTGTCACTGTTCTTCCCCCTCCCCGTGCAGAATAGTTACTACTCTCATACGCCAGGCACCTCACGTTCATCTCTCCTATCTGATCTCTCCTAGTCATCTTTTGTTCTCTTCTGACGCTGACGCTATTAGGATATTTAAGTTTATCGTCATGCACAAGTTATATAAGGTACGTGCTGAAAACCTATAGCAACTTCTCAAGCATTTTGAAGAAAGAAGATCACTTTCTAGGATCCCTTACACACACACATTTTATTGAACACTGACTTGTTGAGTCTTTTAAATGAATATAAAGGAATATTTTATTTCATTATCACCATTATCATCACAATGCTTTTTATTTCATATGTGCCAGTTTGTGTGAAGATGGTTCAAATCAGAGGAACTAAACATGTACTGTTTTAGTCATTTAACTAGACTTTAAGCTGGAATATGTTTGTAATTACATAAACTAGCTATAAAAGGCAAAGAAGTATTGAAAGGGGGATTCTTCCTTTAACCTAAACCTTGAGTTTATGCCCATAAGACATAAAAATGAGTTTGATAAGTTGAAACCTGGCCTTTTTTTCAACTTCAAATCCTTCGCGGACCTGTTCTTTCATCTGCTGATACCTTCATTCTTCGAAGGTTTTAACCTTTTCCTTTTTCTCTCCTGTTTAGAGTTAAGAAGGGTTGGTTGTCCAGTTGTGCTTTATCTAAAAACAATAATCAACACCACACTCGTGCTTTGAAGTGCAGTGAATTCGAATATCCATTGCATCAAATTGATCGATGCCATTTCTCTGTGAATTTATATAGAATTTGAAATAAAGTTTTTTTAATATGCTTCGTATGTCAGGCAGCCTTTAAGTTAGCGATTGTTTCTATTCTTTTAATTTCTTGACATTGTACATTTTATTTTTATTTCTTACTCACGTTTGTGTTAACATCTTCATTGGGATAATCACATAAATGGAATTGTAAATAACGGCTACAGATCTCTGCACGTGGTTATGAGGGTGTTTAGGGGTTGTAGTAAGAATGTAAAGACGAGGGCATATAAGTCTCTGGTAAGACCCCAACTAGAGTATGGTACCACCGCATGGGACCCTCACCAGGATTACTTGATTTAAGAATTGGAAAGACTCCAAAGAAAAGCAGCTCGATTTGTTCTGGGTGATTTCCGACAAAAGAGTAGCGTAACAAAAATGTTGCAAAGTTTGGGCTGGGAAGACTTGGGAGAAAGGAGACGAGCTGCTCGACTACGTAGTATGTTCCGAGTTGTCATTGGAGAGATAGCGTGCAATGACATCAGTAGACGAATAAGTTTGAGTGGTGTCTTTAAAAGTGGGAAAGATCACAATATGAGGATAAAGTTGGAATTCAAGAGGAAAAATCGGGGCAAATATTCGTTTATAGGAAGGGGAGTTAGGAATTGGACCAAGGGAAATGTTCAGTAAATTTCCAATCTCTTTGAAATTATTTAAGAAAAGGCTAGGAAAACAACAAATAAGGAATCTGCCACCTGGGCGACTGCCCTAAATGCAGATCAGTAGTGATTGATTGATTGATTGATTGATTGATTGATTGATTGATTGATTGATTGATTGATTGATTGATTGATTGATTGATTGATTGATTGATTGATTGATTGATTGATTGATTGATTGATTGATTGATTGATTGATTGATTGATTGATTGATTGATTGATTGAGATTTTCCACTCACGTGGTTTTCGCACTTTTAATATAGACTGGACCGAGCAAGTTGGTCGTGCGGTTAGGGTCGCGTAGCTATGAGCTTACATTCTGGCGATGGCGAGCTCAAATCCCACCGTCAGCAGCCCTCAAGTTGGTTTTCTGTGGTTTCCCATTTTTACCTGTCAAATGCTGGGGATGTACCTTACTTAAGGCCTCGGCCACTATCTTCCCAATCCTAGCCCTTCCCCATCATTGCATCGCTGAAAACCTTCGGTGTGTTAGTGCGACGTTAAACTACTACATTTTAAGTTAAGGACACAGTGTGTAGTGATGGTTTCGAACCTACTTGGCACTCGAAACTGTACTGACATTTTCTTTCATTCTTTCTTTCCTTCGAACCGACAGTACAAATAGGGTTGGGGCATGTTTCTGCCCGCTACTTGTAATTATCGCTCTCGTTTGTAAAGTCACTTGTTAAATTATTTGTCACTGTCTTCAGCAGAGGGGGAAAGTGACGGCAGAGAAAAATTACTGTTAACGCGGTGTTCGCTTCATTTCACAGTATGGTTCTCAAGACGGTTTACACTCTTTTTTTGTCATTTGTTTAGACATTCACATAGCACTATTGTTCGCTCAGCACCAGAAATTGACGGATAGATCTCTTTGAAGTGAATGTCAAATATCGTTGTCAGCAAATTTTGACTTAGCCATATCTGCATAGGATACATTAAAATGTCATCACCCAATATGAGTATCAGGTTAATTTCTGGAGACAAAATACTTTAGTTATAGAGCTAATCACTCTATCCAACTTAGTCAAGGTTACGAGTTATGGAAACCTTTATCTTCCACTCCTTCAACGACCTTCGTGTCTTCTACGGAGATGACTTTGCTATACCGGTAACTCAAAAAAAAAAAAATCAAGATGCTAATATCACGAATGTCTTGGATATTCATGAAGTAATTCAGTATTTCCACAGGTTTATCTCTTGGTTTAAGGCGGCGACTTGACTTGTAACAGAACGTTGTAATTTAACTCGACTATTCACTAGTCGGTATAGTGTAATGAACGACGAACAGAGCTGATTGATGCTCCGCGAACCCCTTTCAGTTTTACATTCAGTACAGGTCAGCGAGTTGCGCTGTTAGCTAGCTTGCATCGCACAGTCAATCGTCTATTAAAAACTACTGCTACTACTAAAACGTTTGAATTTCTTCCCTGAAGGAGACGGTGGGCCTCCTAAACGGTAACGCCGTCTCTCAGGCTAGGGAGATGTGATACGGTGAAGGAGATACTCGGAGAAGGTGACGGGGGTTGACGGCCGTGGCCTATACTAGGGACTGCCCCGGCATTCGCCTTAGTGCAGGGGAATAGAAAACCACGGAAAACCATTCTTTGGACAGCCAACGGTGCGGAGCAGTCTCTCTCCGTCTCCCGAATGCAGAGGCATAGAGCCACGGTAGAGCCGTGGCCACCCCACCTCTGCTCGGTTGATCGGTCGGAGTGCAGAGTTGTCGGACCACGGACAAGCCGTATTGTGTTGTGACGAGCTAAATACATGAATTCAGCGATGGAGTGGAACCAAGAGAAGACATACACTGAGAGAATATATTATGGTACTAATAAGCCTGTTCTGTGGGATCCTCGAGCAGGTACTCGAAATCCGTAGAAGACACTGTACATTTATACCTATAGTATAAGCGGAACACTTTCGAAATTCGACTTTACATGCGTACGTTTTTTTAAACATCTTGGGGTCATGGCATACCATCTACCAGTCCGTCGTACTGCAGTTTGGAAATCTGTTCGAAGAGCGCGCCTGACGAGATTAACTACTGTTGGAGAGCAAAACAACCAAGACGCTGGCTATTAACGCAGATGAAGAGGGATTATCTTATTAATTACTGGAGTGACCTCGCCGCACATTGTTAGTGTGGTCTAAAGCCCTTGGATGAAGACCTCACAGAGGCAACTCAGCTAATAATATAATTAGCTCTAGATATTGGCAAGCGGATATGACCTTTCATTGTACCATCATGAGCCCCAAAGAGAGGGAACATTTAATTAGTGTACTATATTACACTTTTTCGGGAAAGTCTTCCGAGTTTCGGGAAGAAGAACCTCGAAATCATAATCCTTACCTCTGAATTATTAAATGTTACATGTTTCATCATTGTATATGTCATTTTACCAAATAAACACTGTCCGGCTCCATGGCTAAATGGTTAGCGTGCTGGCCTTTGCTCACAGGGGTCCCGGGTTCGATTCCCGGTAGGGTCGGGAATTTTAACCATCATTGGTTAATTTCGCTGGCACGGAGACTGGGTATGTGTGTTGTCTTCATCATCATTTCATCCTCATCACGGCGCGCAGGTCACCTACGGGTGTCAAATCTAAAGACCTGCACCTGGCGAGCCGAACATGTCCTCGGACACTCCCGGCACTAAAAGCCATACGCCATTTCATTTACTAAATAAACACCGACGTAAAAGGGTCCGGCTCCTCGGCTGAATGATTACGTAGTGGCCTTCAGTTCAGAGAGCCCCAGGTTCAATTCCCGGCTGGGTCTGAGAATCTAACTACATATGGTTAAATACTTTAGCTCAGGGACTGGGCGTTTATATTTGTCTTAAGGAGGGATCTACACCTTTTAACATAAGAAAATAGGGTGTATTAACCTTTTTTCCCGCAGCAATGGAAATGAATACTAAAAGGAAACACATTATTCCTCAGTAATGGGCCTGCATATTTAGAAATCATATAAACTTACGCCATCTATATAATTCTATTAAGAGAGTTTACTAAAACAGCTTTGACAAATCCGTCCGTCTGTTCTACCCGACCGATTTGCTTCATTACCTGCCGGTGAATCGTGACGTATTGATAAGTCTCTAAGATCATTGAATGATCACTCATATAATTGAAGGCGAATGCTTATCCTAACCCGTAATTAATTAATATTCTTGTATATGTCATTTTCATCCTTAGTAATGTCATTGCATGCAGCCATGTTTGATTACTACCTGTCAAGTCAGAGAATACACACTTTCTCTGATCATGGAAAATATACTATTCCGTGCTAGATACTCTTCGATTCTTTAACATTTCCCAGCTTTTAAATATATTTAAAAGATGGCAGAATGTTCCTAAGAACTTACATGCTGCTAAGAGAAAAAAGTCTACGTACAAACAGATCCCATCATGACATACGCCTTAGACATTATCTGGGAACACGTATTGAAGGATAACCTAGCTACACTAGAAAGAGTGAAGGCCATGTATCTTTAAAAAGATGTTCTCTGGCTGCCAAAATATGCTTTCAAGACAACCATTTTATATATAATAATTGCGATTAAAAACGCCATTCCCTTCTACGACTCAATACCAAGCTTAACATCAAGAACTGCAAGATGGACAAGCGAATATGAGGATAGATTTTTACCAAACAGATGGCATGATTGCGTCAGAATGGATGAATTCTGACCACGAACTGCGGCATACCATAACGCGCTTCATATTAAATATGCATAAACCATTGAAAATGGCAGACAAAACAATATGACCACGACAGACATATCAAGACGAGTTATCTGACCTATTTATAACGAATTCTGTGGAGCAGCCCGCGTCCAGTATTTATATATAATTATTCAAAATGGCGGTGTATCATGACCATTATTTTTCCGTTTGTATGATAATTTCCAAACTCATGATTATTGTACTATGATTACTTTTCATTATGTTTCGTAATGTTATAGCTACAACATATACTAGAATCAATGTCCATCAAGTATAAATATTTTTTTACTAAGATCCGAGCTATGTACAATAGATATGAATCTAAAATGAAAGATATATCAATATTTACAAAGGACACAAATGAAAATGAAAACCTACAACCTGTTTTCCAGTCAGTGACCGGGTCAGGGATGTAATGAATGAATCATATATAGGCTATTATTACGATGGGGTCGCCAGTCCCAATGTGATATATTAATGAATGATAGATGCAACGAAATGAGAATGGAGAGTGTTGCTGGAATGAAATATGACAGGGAAAACCGGAGTATCCCGAGAAAAACCTGTCCCGCCACCGCTTTGTCCAGCACAAATCTCACATGGAATGACCGGGATTTGAACCACGGTATCCAGCAGTGAGAGGCCGACGCGCTGCCGTCTGAGCCACGGAGGCTCTATAGGACACAAATATACACAATAAAAACTGTACAATCATATATAATACATATTTACATAAACAACGATATCAGCAAAAGAAAAATTACAGTAAATACAGGAGCAGAACAGGAAAGAATAAGAGGGAAAATTAAGTTATATGAGAAATATCATGACAGAAGGAAGGAAACGTTACGAAGATGTGTAGGTTGTTTTTGATAGATAAGGTATTAAACATTGCTGGAACACGTACAGAAAGGGAGCTTTGGGTGACAGAAAGCCGGGAGTAAGGAATATTGAATAGGGTCTTCGTTCTGGAACTACGGGATGGGACGTGGAGGGGGAATAAGGAAGCTAAATCTGGAAACCTAAATAGACCATTAGTTGCTTTGTATAGCAGCTTTAGGTCGCCTACTTTCCTCCGAGTAGAAAGAGTCTTGAGTTTCAGTTTCCCAAGCACTTGGATAGTGCTTAAGTTGCGACATGCAGGGACCCTAGCTCTGACGATAGCACAGAAAGAAGATTGTACACGGTCAAGGTGGCTGAGATTTGAAGAAGCAGAAATGGACCAGACTGGAGAGCCGTATTCAACAATAGGTACGATACAGGAAACGTACAATGCTCTGAGGGCATTTGCATCTGTGATATCAGAAAACCTATCGAGTAAACCAAGGAGTGACATAGCACGTGAGGTAACCCTGTTTAAGTGCGAGACAAACAACAATTTACTGTCAAAATGTACTCCTAAGTCTTTTTGATTGTCAACAAAAGCAATCGGTTGGTTCAGTAGGTGATATTCTTGTAGATCAGGGGATTGGAGCTAACTTATTTCTTAGAGAATATCGTACATCACTACTGCAAGTTCACGCCCTTTTCTTTGTTGCTCCTTGATTAAATTTCGCTTACTATACTACCATCCTGGGAGAATACAAATCCTAAATACTTTAAATTATCTAACTGCTCAAGTTTTTCAGGCTTCTTCCCTACTGACATTACTTTTGTCTTGGAAATACTAATTTTCCTGTCATAAATACATCACCTATTTCACAGTTCCCTGACATTAGATTGCAGGCTTTCAGCACGGTTTTCCATTAAGATCAAGTCGTCAGTATGGGCCAAACTGCTTAAGTTACTACATTTTTACCTAACTGAATTCCTCCCTGCCATTTTATACCTTTCAGTAGATGATCCATGTAAACTATGAACAACAAAAGTGATAGATTACAGCCTTGTCTAACCCCTGTAAATACCTTGAATCAAAAGCTCATTCTACCGTCAATTATCACTGCAGGCCAGTTGTCAACATAAATATCTTTGCTTGATTTAAATCTTCCCTTCATCCTCTAATCCCCCAGTGCCCTTAGCACTCTGTTATATTCCTTCCCTAGATTTACGAAAGATAAACATAACTGCCTATTCCTCTCGCAGCATTTATCGCTTACCTGGTGCATACTAAAAATCTGATCCTGACAACCTTACGTGTCTGAAACCGCAATGGTTTTCATTCAACTTACTCTCAACCACCGATTTACCCTCCCATCCAAAATGCCAGTGAACACGTTACCTTCTATACTGATTAATGAAGTACCTCGATAGTTATTGCAATAATTTCTGTTCCCTTGCTGATAGATAGGTGCAATTACTGCTTTTGTTCAATCAGAAGGTACCTTACTAACATTCCATGTTAGTCCTATTATTTTATGAAGCTATTTCATTCCTGTCTTCCCACTATATTTCGCCATTTCAGGTCTAATTTCATCTATTCCTGCTGCTTCATGACACCGTAGTGTATTTACTATCCTTTACATTTTCTCGAGGGTAATTTCGCTGTTTTCATTTGTTGTCTTTTCCATAAACTCGGTTATTCGTGACTCCAGCTAAATCATTTCCTTTTACAACCCTTCCATATGTCAAGTTATTCCGGGTTCTTTATAAGTTCACCTAATTTACCTGATTATATTTCAAGGATTTGTCTCGCCTATGTAGTTTACTTTTTATAAAGTAATAAGCCTACTCTGAAAGCCGTACGGCCGAAGATAAGTGAGGATACTAAAACAGCAAGCTGAGTTCGATCTCAGACGACATCTACTTTTGGTAGGTATTCAGAATTATCAGTTCTTCTGGAGTTTTCAAATTCACTCCAGAAATATATTCTAAGACAACAGGGGCTTCCATATACCATTCCGTATATGCATCAGATAACACAGGCTAGCACGCACATTATGCACGTACTAATCACTCAGAGCTGATGGCCATTGTGTTCCTAGCCGATATCTGGAACCACAAAAGAATGAGGTTTAGCATGTTGTCATCGTGCTCTAGGTCGTTTATCTTACGGTCTTTTCCCAATTACTTGGGTTGGTGCTACATATTGATTAAGTCCAGTTTTATTGCCTGTTGTCTTTCTTGACGCCAACACTATGTGGATTGCTGTATTGCGGGTTGCTTTTATGGGTGGCATGTGAAATGTTGTTTATAAATGAAGACTGGACATCAATAACGGGCTAAGTGCCAAAACAATTAAAAATCTTTAGACCCAAAAAAGTGAGCTCTGTGCCATTGCCAACGACCTATAAAGCGCGCTATCTGCCATGACCATGATTGTAGTGCATACAAGGCCCGAGATATGGCATGAGAGGTATGTGCCGGGCCGCTGGTGAAGCTATTACGGGCTATGTGCCACCGAGCTTTTACTGTTGATTCTGAGCGTCATGACAACAACATCGCTGTGAATTTTAACCTAATTCTTTTGAGAAAATCCCACTGAGAGTTTTAATTTGTGATAGTACATTTTAAGAACGGTGGAATTAAACAGTGACACAAGCAAAATAGAAAGAAGGGAGAATCAATGTTTTATTCCCCTCAGCTTTCATGCTACAATCTGTGTGTCCATGTAGGTGACAACAACAAGGGGCTCGTCGTACTTGTGGCACGAGGGTATGAGTGGTCGAGGCGGTAATGAAATTGCTCCATGTCTGTTTAAAGCACTCGGTAGTCCTGAATTTATGACGAAACGAAAACTTAATGTCTAGTCTGATAACAGCATTGGCCAGAACAAGAACAAAATGATGATGTTTCTTTGGATTTACGTGTCGATTACTGGTAAGTATGATGAGATAAACCATAAATTTTTAGTCTCTGGCCATTCAGTTTTATCTTGTGACAGAGATTTTACACAGATCGAGAAACGTAAAAGGGTTGAAAATTGTCAAGTTCCTGACCTGGTCAAAACTTGTGGTGAATGCAACACCGAACAATCCATTTACGGTCACTATGCTTCAACCTGATGACTTCTTTGACTTAAAAAAGCAGCTGATTCATACATCAGTACGACAAAACTAAATATTTCCAAATGCAGCTGGATTAAAGTTCAAAAAGCCGCGCCCGGATTCGTCAAGAAGAGAACAATATTTAATGAATTTGAAGCATGGAGCACTTACAAGGTTCTCAAGAAAAGGGTTACTACTAATACAATCAAGAACTTGGTTTTACCATCACACCCATGTCAAAAAAACTTGTCAGCTGAGAAGAAGAGATTTGAAGGAAGAAAATCGAGTATTCTTAAGAATTAATCAATTAAATTGTTTTGTATTCTTAGAAAAACTAAACTAGGACTTTCTAACTAGAAGTAAAAAAAAAGGTAAACTGTAATTAAATGCTTGAAAATGTACTTGGACACTTTTTATTATTGTAGAATTACTGAAATTAACAGTTAAAATTAATAAAAGGTTGAGATTTTTCATTGGCACCTACCTCGTTTTTGCTGACAAAAAAAATAGCACTTAACACGTTCTACATTTTGCTGAGTAAAATTTTATGTTTTATTCATACGAGAAAGGAAATTAAGAAAAAAATGCAATAGGAATATGAATCTTACCCTAGATATTAAATAAAAAAATATGGTTAAGGTTCTTTATCAAAAGATTTTTGACAAAAAGAAAAAAAATTGAATAACTTAAAATCAACTTTTTGGCACTTAGCCCGTTATTGATGTCCAGTCTTCAAATCAAGATGTGTATTACGACAAGCACAAACATTCTGTCCTCAAACTAGAGTAACTGACCTCAATGCAGCTGAAATCCCTGACCCGAAGAATCCAACTGAAAGCTGCTAACCCAATAAGGTGGACTTCGTGTCCTAGGTTGTGTCATAATATAAATTATCCTCGAGCAGAAACACTTCTACATTTATCCTATTTCAAATGATGCAGCATGTATGCTTTTCGCCATCACATTAAAGCGACATTTGTTACAATCATTTAGCTACCTACTAAGAGCTTTAGGGCAGGATTAAATATCCTTTTCGTTCGTTGTGTTGGAACTGGACTCCGCATTGTTTACTAAATTAATTAATTTATTTGTAACTAAATATGGCATTGCGTATATAATCCTCTGAAATCCATGTACTGGAGCAAAATATATTTGACGAGGTTTAGCGGAAGAGATTTTCCGAAGGTCGTTAGTCTCCTGTTAATTGCAAGGATTGTGTTTCTTATTACTTGATGCATCTGACCGCACACTAATTAGTGAGTTACAATTTGTACATAGATAATCGTCAAATTATCAATGATTATACTCGGTCAGACGATGAGGACCTCGTTAGCTCTAATTACCTTTCGAGTGGCAATCGATGTATAGTTCATCGTGGTAATCGTAGAATATTTCATTGTTTGAATAACCACGTGCATCATAAACAGTAATGTGGTTACCCTTTTATCATCAGCTGTTTTATGCGATTTGTGTTGGTTCACCTTTCCCCGAACATTGAGATGGTGAATGAGTGAAGATGATATTTTTAAGGAGTGCATCATGTTTTACCAAAGATTTGGTGCACCAATTTTGTGACTTTCTGTTATCATTAGTGGAACATATTGCGTTGTTTATTATTTTGTCTCACTTGTTGGCGTTGATGCACACGCTGAATCAGTTTATAAAAGACTGCACTACAAGGCATTAAGATGATCATCGCCTGATGTTATGAAAAACGTAGTTTACTGTTACCGGCGTCATATGGTTCCTCTCAGCGACCCGTCCTGAGATAGCACCTCTTCTTCGCTTGCAACTGGTGGAAAGGACAGATATCAAAGTACCAGGTGAAATCTGCGTCAAGTCTCCTATCCAATCAGACCAATTAACATTCACCGCTTCCTGTAAAGGTTTATGAGCTGTACTAACACGAAACTAATATGGAATGTATTCTCTTACTTAAAAGTTATTTAAAGTATTGTCATCATGTGTGAAATTCAATCTCAACACTTTTCTTCTTCTTGCTTCCGAATTTGGCCAACTGTGGACCGCGTGAAACTTAATGTTTTATGGCCAGTCTTCTTCTTTTCTCTTCCCAGAACTTCTTCATTCGTTCACTCTTTATTTTTCTCTTCTCCTCAGATATTACAAATTTGGGCCTGTTCTTCCGCTGCTCTTCATGGAATTTGTGGTCATCTACTCTTCTGAACTTCTTTCTGTGGAGGATCAATTCTGGTGTTATTTTAACTTCTTCTGCGTCCGTCTTAACCTCCTCCACCCATTTTGTTGTCCTCCTCAATCCAATTATATATTTAAATATCATTTTAGTCAGGCGGTTGTCATTCATTCTGGCGAGATGTCCGTAAAATTTCAGTCTTCGTTTTCGCATTGTGTCCGTGATCTTTTCGGAATACTTATAGAGATCCTCATTTCTCCTTTTTCTCCATGTACCATCCTTCGTTTTCTGAGGTTCAAGAATTTTCCTCAGAATTTTCCTTTCCTTTTTCTCGATTTCTTTCAGTCCCCCCCCCTTTTTTTACACATTTTGCGCTAGTTCCTTCAGTTCTCATTATAAGTTTCCATCCTCTGCTTGAAATTTATAAGTACCGGTATCGAAAGTTCACATTTGAGAATCCGTCGAAATTATTTCACATTTCCTAGCTGAAAATATACAAGTTCTCAAATACACTTCGATGTTACAAAACTGAATGCAGGTCTAGTCTTCGGACGACCAACCAAGAACGAGTGCCTAGCCAATGTGAGTTGAGTATTTGTAATTTCATAAGGGACGCTACCCTCACTATCAAGATTTTTCTCTGTAGATCATCACTTTTTGTACCGCTGGGAGTTTCTCAAAGATTTTTAGTTCGTTGGATTTCTTAAATTATAACCATTAAAATGGTGACAGTTCCATACCTGTCCTTCATGTAGGCGTAATCATCAAAGTGTCACTTGCGACACTTCATGTGGTCCTGTAATTGCACAAGCATTGCCACACGCGGCTGACCATCTGGTATTCGCATGCCAGATCATTCTGGCATATGAGCAGATATGTTTCCCTTTGAGCTGAAAGTTTATAGTTGCTTCTGAGAAAATTTCCTCGGGCAATTTCGTCTTTAATTCAGGCGAAAATATATCAGTTATGTCAGTTACCAATATTGTTTTGACACCCAAAGCATTCCGAAGTTCTCGTGCCTTCATCAATGTTTCGGATTCCGTGACTCACAAGCCAAGGAAATCAACACACAAGGATCAAAAATATTGATTTCCTTGCTCGCTCTCCGGTGCGCACAAATACCATGACTCCCGACACCTTTGACAATTTAGGATACAGTAATGGGTTCAATACATACATACATACATACATACAAAAACTAGAACTGAATCTACATTTGACTCTTGTGTACGAACGGAACGTCGAAATTGATACGCAGGCAACCTAGATAGCATTAAATGTAAATGCCTGTTCACGATAGCTAAAGCCATACGATTATAAGCGTATTATGAAAAAGATTATAAAAAACGAAGGCGAAAATTCGAATTGTACTGAAAAATCAAATTCGAGTTGTACCGACACAGTTATAACTGTACTAGCAGTTACCCGCGGCTTCGCTCGCGTGGACTTCGTAATTTGATCAAAGTAATCGTTCCTCGGCGTTGTACTAAGACATTATCTGAAAATCCCTAAAGTATAAAAACTCACCCAAAAATTAGTTACATTTACCCCAGGAATTCTTTGTAAACCCTGTTTATGGTATTACCTTTTGGGGCTAAGACGACCATGCGACATTGAACTGTGCTTGTGAGAAACAGTATTCTCTCAAGTCGAAAAAATAAATACATGTTCCTTTATTTTTAAAGGAGATTCCAAATGCCCATTCCCACATCTGTAACATCTTCAGTTTTTGAGATATACATAAGTATCCCCATAAAAGAATTCAACCCCTTGATCAGTCCTTCCACCACCTGATCTAAGTGTATTTTTCGAAAACAAAAATACATGCTTCTTTATTTTTAAATGAGATTCCAAATACCAATTGTCTCACCTGTAACATCTTCAGTTTTTAAGATATAAGTATCCTCATAAAAACAATTCAACTATTTTTCACTTCTTTTCTCCCCCTGTTAAGTGCCTTCTTCGCAAACAAAAACGTACAGGTTCCTGTAATTTTAGAGGACGTCCAAATACCAAGTTTCTTGTCTCTAACATGTGAAGTTTTTCAAATATAATGTAGATATACCGGTACTCATTTTAAAAATTCACCCGCTTTTCCAATTCTTTTCAGCCCCGGAACTGGATTTTCCGAAAACAAAAAACACGTGTTTCGTTATTTTTAAAGGAGATTCCAAATACCAGTTTTCATGTCTGTACGTCTGTAACACTTTGAGATTTTGAGATAAATATATATTCATACGAATAATTCTTCTTCTTCTTCACTTCTTTCCACCCCTCTCCGCCTTAAGTGGACTTTCCGAAAAAAAGCGTGTTTTTTGTTTTGAAAGAAAATTCAAAATACCAATTTCACGTCTGTAACAGCTTCAGTTTTTAAGATAAAGTATCCTCATAAACATATTTCAACTCCTTAATTACTTATTTTCAACCCAACACCCCTTACGTCGATTTTCCGAAAAAACAAATGTGTCTTACTTTATTTTTAAGGGAGATTCCAAATTATAATTTTCACGTCTGTAACATCTTCAGTTTTTTATATATAAGTATACTCATAAAAGTAATTCAACTCCATTTTCACCGCGCCTTCCTATCCGTTAAGTTGATTGCCCCCTAACCAAAAGCACGCGTTTCTTCGTTTTTAAAAGAGATTCCAAATACCAATTTTCACGTCTTTAACATTTTTAGTTTTTGAGATATAAGTACACTCACACAAAGAATTCAACTAATTTTTCAATTCATTAAGTGGATTTTCCGAAGACAAAAGAACACGTGTTTCTTTACTTTGAAAGAAGATTTCAAATACGAATGTTCAAGCCTCTTAACATGTTCAGTTTTTGAGATATATGTATCCTCATTAAAAAAAAAAATTCGACTCCTTTTTCACAAGTTGATTCCCCCCTCCCTCCAAAAGTGCGTGTTTCTTAATTTTTTAAGGTGATTGCAAATACAAATTTTCCCGTGTGTAACCTTAAGTTTTTGAGATATAAGTATCTTCATAGAAAGAGTTAAATGTTTCACTTCCTTTCACCCTCCCCGAAAACGAAAAAAACTTGTTTCTTCATTTATAAAGGAACTTCCAAATGCCAATTATCAGTTTTGAGATATGTGTTCACATAAAGAGAAATTATACTCCTTTTTCACCGCCCCAGCCCAAAGTTGATTTCTCACCCCCTCTCAAAGTGCGTATTTCTTTATATTTAAAGGAGATTCCAAATACTAATTTTCACGTCGGTAACATCCTCATACAAATAATTCAACTAATTTTTCAATAAATCACCCCCCCCCTTAAGTGGATTTCCAAAGACAAAAGATTACGTGTTTCTTTACTTTGAAAGAAAATTCCAAATACATATTTTCATCCCTGTAACATCTTCAGTTTGTGAGATAGAAGTATCCTCATGAAAAGAAGTCAATTCATTTTTCACTCCATCCCCGCCCGTTAAGTTGGTTTTGCTCCACCCAAAATAAGCGTGTTTCTATATTTTTAAAGGAGATTCCAAATACAAATTTCCACGTCTGTAACCTTCAGTGTTGAAATATAAGTTTCTCCAGAAAAAGTATTCATTTTTTTAACTTCCTTTCACACTCCCCATTCAAGTGAATTTTCCAAAAACAAACAGTACCTGTTCTTAAAAGAGCTTCAAAATACCAATTATCACGACTGTAACATCTTCAGTTTTTGAGATATGTGTATCCTCGTAAAATAAATTCATCTCCGTTTTCATCCCACGCCCCACCAAGTTGATTCCCCACAAAATGCGTGTTTCCTTATTTTTATACAAGTACCAATGTTCACGTCTGCAACATGTTAAGTTTATGTGATATATTGTAGATACGCTAATTTTAAAATTTCACCCCCTTTTTCAGTTTCCCTTAACTGGATTTTCCGAAAAAAAATTATATTCCTTTACTTTTACAGGAAATTCCAAATACCAGTTTTCAAATCTCTAATATGTTACGTGTCGGACAAATTTATAGAACATGCAGGGCTTGGCTAGAAAGGAAAGTAACCGAAGTGGGAACTCCAGATGGCCAAGCGTATAGAAAATAAAAATGTTGACGCGGATCTCGCACCGTATAAGCCACTTTTTACGTTAGTGCGCACGCCGAGCAGTTGTTGGCGTAGCGGTAAGAACTCCGACTGGTAATTCGATGGTCGTGGGATCGACTCCCCGTGTTTTTTTCTGTCAACTTTTATGTTATTCATTTTCCAATTACGCAAAGAGGTGAATAATTCATTTTATTTATTTATTTATTTATTTATACGCAAAAGGCATTGAAAAGGTAAAATATTGAGAATTCATTGTCAGACTTTTTTCTACCTGTGCCAAGAATCTATTGTTTGTGTACAGCCGCCAGGAGCAACCTTCACTTGTCAGGTGAAAACGAATCTTACAACGAAACGACTATTCACGTTTATGGCGCATTCCCCAAGGAGGGGGAGATAGCCAGTAAAGGATAAAAAGGAGAATTTCTGTTTGAACATGCCGGGAAAGTTCGCAACTCCAAATTTTCTACAATTGTGCGCTCATTAAAAAATGGCATCCTGTATGCCTTTTGAAAATAAATAAATAAAATAAATTAAAATAAATGAATAATATAAAAGTTGACTGAAAAAAACAGTCTCCACACGGGGAGTTGAACCCACGACCGTCGAATTACCCGTCCGAGCTCTTACCGCTACGCCAACAACTGCTCGGCGTGCGCATTAACGTAAAAAGTGGCTTACACGGTGCGAGAGCCGCGTCAACATTTTAATTTTAATTTTCTATACACTTGGCCATCTGGAGTTCCCACTTCGGGTAATTTCCTTTCTAGCCAAGACCTGCATGTTCTATAAATTTGAGCGAAATCGGTGGTGACGAGTAGGGAATGCCCCCTTGTGAGATAATTTGCAGATATAATCTTTTTTTAAATTCACCCCGTTTTTCACTCCTGTTCACCCCCTATTCTTCGGATTATCCAAAAACGCAAAAATACGTGTTTCTTTATTTCTAAAGGAGATTTCAAATTTCAATTTTCATTTCTTTAACATCTTCAGTTTTTGAGTTCTACCAGTTTTCCCCCTTTTTTCACCCCTCCCCCTTAATGGGATTTTCGAAAAACAAAACAAAAAATACCAATTTTTACGTCTGTAAACTTTTAAGTTTTTGAGATATAGATATGGTCCGCCTCTGTGGTGTAGTGGTTAGCGTGATTAGCTGCCACCCCCGGAGGTCCGGGTTCGATTCCCGGCTCTGCCACGAAATTTGAAAAGTGGTACGAGGGCTGGAACGGGGTCCACTCAGCCTCGGGAGGTCAACTGAGTAGAGGTGGATTCGATTCCCACCTCAGCCATCCTCGAAGTGGTTTTCCGTGGTTTCCCACTTCACCTCCAGGCGAATGCCGGGATGGTACCTAACTTAAGGCCACGGCCGCTTCCTTCCCTCATCCTTGCCTATCCCTTCCAATCTTCCCATCCCCCTACAAGGCCCCTGTTCAGCATAGCAGGTGTATCCCCGACCCAAAAGTCTGAAGCTCCAGGACACTGCCCTTGAGGCGGTAGAGGTGGGATCCCTCGCTGAGTCCGAGGGAAAAGCCGAACCTGGAGGGTAAACAGATGATGATGATGATGATGATGATGATGAGATATAGATATTCTCATTTTAAAAATTCACCTCCCTTTTCACCCCCTTAGCGATGGAATATCCAAAAACACTCTCTTAATATGAATGTATCCTAAAATTTCGTTTCTTTATATCCAGTAGTTTTGGCTCGGCGATGATGAATCAGTCAGTCAGGACAAGTTCTTTTATGGTATATAGATATGGAGACTATGGAGTAATGCTATGCATTATGTCTTGTTTACTTTCTTCCTGGATATATCTTTTATCAATGGCAATCATACATCTCGATATCCGGCTTCATATCCAAATGGTTAGCGTGCTAGCCTTTGATTCACGGGTGTCGTAGGTTTGATTCCTGGCAGAGTCCCGGATTTTAACCTTAACTGGTTAATTCCGATTGCTCGGAGACTGTGTATGTGTGTCGTCTTCAGCATTAGAATACATCGTAGGTAGGACTCCACCTTCACAGACACTCAGATCACTTATTTGGCGTCAACTGGAAATACTTGCACCATGCCTCTCAAGAGGTCACACGCTATTATTGTTATTATTATTATTATTATTAGTAGTAGTAGTAGTATTCGTCTCTGTGTATCATGTAGCTGGTCTCATTAGACTTCCTTAGAAATCTTAGACGGGGCTGATAACCAAGCTGTTTTGCCCCTTGAAACAACAAACACATGCATCATCAAATCTTAGACTAGGCTACTTGGTGATCAGATTGTTTTACCTGTTCGTATTTAGAATCCGGAACGTCATTAGAAAGAGTAAAACGGTCAATATTGACGTCGGGGAAGTGGCTCATTCTTTGTATGAAACAATGGGCAAAAGGAATTTAGCTTATTATGAAAGGCTCTGAAATGGTTATCGCTCCATACAATCAGCATGAATCCGGCATCACTTCCTTTGTCACTGAGACATAATTGCCCGCTATTACTCTCTGAAGAAGATATAATTGCCTCCATGCTGAGATAACGGACCTTTAATCCGCTCCATCTGTTTGGAACTTTACCGTTGCGAAGTCGTAATGGTTGGCTGGCCTTGGCTAAATGAATCTCCATCGTGGGTTTGATATAATAAAAGTTAGTCCTTTTTTTTTTTGCTATTTGCTTTACGTCGCACCGACACAGATAGGTCTTACGGCGACGATGGGACAGGAAAGGGCTAGGAGTGGGAAGGAAGCGGCCGTGGCCTTAATTAAGGTACAGCCCCAGCATTTGCCTGGTGTGAAAATGGGAAACCACGGAAAACCATTTTCAGGGCTGCCGACAGTGGGGTTCGAACCCACTATCTCCGAAATACTGGATACTGGCCGCACTTAAGCGACTGCAGCTATCGAGCTCGGTAAGTTAGTACTAAAACCGTGTTTTGAAATGGGCTTTACCTTATTTCAGCCGTCAATAATTTAGGCATGATAACGAAGGACGTTAATTCTATGCTATCTCCACAGTGAGATGTCGTGTTTACAGTGCGCTATGTCTTCTGGTATGGGCTAGAGCATCCTTGGCTTTGACAATATGAATGTGACCGAGGTATGAGCGATGCTAGTAATTCCATTCCTAATGCAGCCGGTCCCTGTTATGGATGGTGTGAAAACATCGCTCATGGGGTCGGTTGGTGCGTGCATTTCAGTGGGCTTGGCAGACCGATGTACAATAACAACTTCTGGCTCGGCGAGGAAAGCAACGGGAAACCACCTCATTCCTCATTTCCTTAGTATGCCTCTTCTGTGACGCTTAGGCTGTCTGTGATAGCTTTTGGTGGAGCTGTGGAGGATCAAACCAGCCTTCGGGCTGAAAACCCAACATACAAACTTCTCCACAGGCACGTTATCTAGCTGCAACATTTGGTATGAATTTCCATTTTTTCTAGCTATCAAGGTTTCTTCCTTGAACTTTCCCTTGAACCAAAGGACGATGAATGAAAATGAAACGGTAGGCTACTATATCCTAAACATCATGAAAAGGCGAGTGGCAGTGAATCCGGCCGTGGAAGCCAAATAATGCGGCTAAGGTTATCGTCGCGCTGATTACATTGCACCCCAATATCTGTCAACAGTATGGCTAGGCAGAAGTTGCCACGGCAGGTCAAGGGTCTTACCGGCATTTATGTGCTACTAGTCACGTCAGTAGTAGTAGTAGTAGTAGTAGTAGTAGTAATCTCATCCTTTCATTGTACTATAATAATAATAATAATAATAATAATAATAATAATAATAATAATAATAATAATAATAATAATAATAATATATTTTCCAAAATATTGAGGTGCCTTGACTTTTTTGATTAAATTTCTACAAAAAATTTAAAGAGAGATTTCTATTATTCTGACCTTACCTGGTAATTGTGTTGTTGATTTCATTACCCAGGTAATTCCCCCGTATAAATTCACTGGAAGGTATGGTCCAAGAAACAGTTTACCATATGTCCCCGCAGGCTTGTTGTGTCGTAACCACATTACTTTAGCCGGCGGGCGTGCGTAATATGAAATGTGATTACCTAAACGTGCTCTATTTTGTTTCCATAAGCAATAAGGTAAGAGGCGCAGGGATGATCCCAGGGATGAACAAGGCCACCGTACGAGTTGACTTCAAAGAAACATTCACTTAGCGATAGGGAAATTCATGCTGTCATGAAATTTGTCCTTTGTCCTTTAATTAAATAAAGCCTCTCTTCTTGTTCCCAGTACTCTCCTGGACCTGGACTTTCGCTCCTGCCTCTTCATTGTATCTATATACGAGGGTGTATCAAAAAGTAAGTTTCCCAGTTTTATTGGTCAGAAACAAAGGAATGGAGCTCGCTGCAACGCATGTATCGGATCGTTTTTAATCGCGCCAACAGATTACGCACGGATGCCAAGGTGGAAAATTAGAACCTTGGCACAGAGACAGCTGCGAAACACCGGAGCTACTTATCAAGTGTTCACGGAAGGAGGTCAATATTTAGAATCTAATCCCAATCATTGTCGATTCGATTTCTAAATGCTAGAAATGCATGTTAGCTAGAACGTTAATGAACTCGTCCGGGACTATATTTACACACTCCGGTATCTGTTATGACCATTAACTCTTAAGAGAATGTAAAACGGTTTCTTTCTTCTTTCGTTTCACCCTCTTTGAGGTATGTTGAATCAATCATTTTTTGTGTGTGTTGTTCTTTCCTTAGTGCGCAGTATTTCTTCATTCTTTCTGATCGTCGTTTCCTCTCGTCTTCCGAGATAATAGGTTGTTTTTTTTTTTTGCTAGGGGCTTTACGTCGCACAGATAGGTCTTATGGCGACGATGGGATAGGAAAGGCCTAGGAGTTGGAAGGAAGCGGCCTTGGCCTTCATTAACGTACAGCCCCAGCATTTGCCGGGTGTGAAAATGGGAAACCACGGAAAACCATCTTCAGGGCTGCCGATAGTGGGATTCGAACCTACTATTTCCCGCGCACGGCCAACTCGCCCGGTGATAATAGGTTTGGCTTTTAATGTAGATTTATCTTGGACCTGATATTTTCGTCCTTAGTTATTACATTAGCAGTTCGGTGGAGTAGGGGATTTTCTGCAATTTTTAATTCTACTAGGTCTGTCTCAGTTTCTTTAACCCAGCTGGGTTTTTTTTCGCGGTTACGAAAGTAGTCAAAAGATTTGTTTGGTTAATCCGTTAGAGTACGTTCTGAGAAGATGACCGTAAAAAATTATCATTCTTTTTTGCATAGTATATGAGAGATTTTTCAAATTTCTTGCAGTGTGTTTCATTCTTGATGTATATTATCTTATTATAGACTGCTCACATTTTGGTCCTATGATCTTCCTTGAAATTTTCCTTTCTTTTAGCTCGAGTTTATCCATCTGGCCTTTGAGATTCATGTTTATTGTTTCTGCTGCGTACAGTGCTTCTGGTTTAATCACTGTTTTATAATGTTTCCTTTTTAACCCCCATGAAAGAGTTCCTTGTTGTATGTATCTTCTGTTAGTTGGAAGGCCATGTCATTTTCCCTCGATTCCATCGCTTTGCATTCCCCAGCATTTCAACCAATCCATTCTCCGACATATTTAAATTCTTTTACCAATTCAATCTCTTGTTCTAGGACTTTGAGGTATTTGTGTGGGTATTTGTTGTTTGCCATGATTTTGTTTTTTCGAAGGAGCTATGAAGATCTATTTTATCTGCTTGTTTTTCTAGCTCAAGGATTTGCTCCCTTGCTTCCTCCATTGTTTCAGCAAACAAGGGCATAGTATCTGCAAAAGCAATACGATTGATTTTAAGGTTCTTCTTTTTGGCAACCCAGTATAATTCCACTCTTTATATTTTTGTTCCATTCTCCAACTACTTTTTCATGCGCAGAGTTGAACAACAACGGTGAGATCCCATCCCCTTGTCATATTTCCGTTATTTCGAAGGAATCTGATAGCTCACCCGTGAATTTAACTTTCGAAAACTTATTAATTTGTGATAATCGCTTTTATGATATTAGTTTTCTTATCCAAACCCATTTCCTCCACGACTGATAAAAGGGATTCTATTATTATTATTATTATTATTATTATTATTATTATTATTATTATTATTATTATTATTATTATTATTATTATTATTATAAGTACTTAAGGCGTTTTCTGCCTACATATGTGTAACTTTGTGTCGTTGAATAATCGCTGTCATATTGAGATATGAAATGCTCATTACCATTTGGAATGGGCCAGTAATTTTGAATTGCGATTTGTAAGAGGACTGCAATATCTAGCATATACCGTGTATAATATTAATCACTACGGGCTTCATAAATATCTAAATCCTCTAACGAGTTTATCGAAAGTCTATACAACTTCAGCTCGCACCAAGCGCAACTCACTCATGTGGCTATTCGTCCGTCAATTATTCCGATAGATTCATCTCCATGGCACGGCTTTAGATTTTAATTAAAACTGCCAATATTAAAAGGATTTGTAATATTACAGGGCAACTATTCCTTAATTATGACAGTAGGCAGGGTACCGGTATATGAAGTTATAGTAATATTTTAATAGTATCTTAGCGTTTTTGCATGCCAATAATGTCCTGTTCTAGGAAGTTGTGTAATGGCATTATCCCAACTGTGCATGTTTAATAGAAATATAATGAGGGATGCTTCACAGTGATTTTCAGGCACTCGATTTGGTAATGGTCGTGCTGCGACAATGTGACCTTCTTACCTTGTTAAGACGACCTCACTGCGGAGACAGTGCCGCAAACGGGATTGGCATTTCCCGCTTTATTAATGGCTGGCATCATTAGAGGCAAGTGGCCTCCTACTCAAAGGTTAGGCATCACTTTCTCGTGAATTACTGGGTGCTTTATCTAGAAAACAGTCTGTCAGAAAGCTACACCGCTTGTATATTTTCTGGCACGTAAGCCTATGCATTAAAGTACATCCTTACTCTTTCTCCCCTTTTAATACTGAAACTAGTGATTTTTAGTTATTTTCTAAGTGCTGGGTTCGATTCAGTGTCGCTAACCATACAGTTTAGGGACTCTACTTGCCCATACGATGTCTTACAGTTACTGGCATGTTGGTACTATATAGTCATTTATTTTGTGATTTGCGAGAACTACGTATTGCTACTGTCGTATTGTTAACATCGCTCTTGCGGGTATAATTAAAGCATATTTTCTTTTTCTGTGGGATGGTAAATCTGTTTGGGTAATACCAGGCAGGTAGAATTATGGCACGTTCGAACAATCCATTTAATGACGTAGTTTGTTTGTTTGTCCAACCCTTGTCCCGTTTCCGTACGGGGTCGGGTATGGGGTGAGATGAATCTGTTGTGGAGGGTTTTTATGACCAGATGCCCTTCCTGACGCCAACCTCATCAGAGGAGTTAATGAGATGAAATGAATGACGTGATATATGATAGTAGGGAGAAGGTGAAGCTCGGTGCCGGCACATAGCCTACTCCTGTCGAATAGCACCAAGGGGTTTGCTCAAGGCTTAATGTCTCCATCCGACGGACGAATCACCATCAACAGCGTCATATGCCCTCACTCCATATGAGCACTGCGGAGAGGTTTGGAATTTAATCCAGGCTTTTGGCACGCAAATTATTGATTAGAATTTGTACACCACCACCTCCCCTACCCTGCCGGCTAACATGCTGATGGTGAAAATTGTTTCGACCAGCGGGACTCGAACCGGCTAACGTCGGTGTCAGACCGTTTAGACTTCAGCGCCTTAACGATCATGGCCACCAGGCGGGCCCATTTAGGGCCGGTATTATAATGAGGGTTTAAGCTGAAGATTCAGTTAAACTGTAACTAGAGTTTGAGCCGATGTTGAGTCTTATAACGGCCGACCTAAGTTAAACTGAGGTGAAGAAGAAAATATACGATCTTGGTAGCAGTGACTTGCAAGAAAAGATGACTATCGATAATGTTTTGTTTACTTTTACTTCTTGTAGGTAAAATGGCGGATAAAAGCAATAAACGTTGTCCTAATTTTACTTGTAAGGAAATAGAATTGCTTGTGCAGTTAGTACAGAAATATTTATATAGTCCGTGAAACAGTGGCCTTATGAATTCCTCCGAAATCTCCCATTTTAATAAACATACTACGGGAGGCATAAAACCGCAATGCTCTTAGTAGCTGACTGAGGGGTTCTACAGCATGATTTATGGAAATGGAAGGAAGTTACTTTTTTTTCTAAAATTTACACTTTTGACTTTCAAACAGTTCAAGAAGTCATTTTTACATTCTTACCTTTTCGTTGTATGTTTTATTCTAGCACCAATTTGCTGAAATAGGGTTATGACTGTCTGTTTTGTAAGCCTAAACCTATTTAAAAGCTACTTTTCATTCCATATGTAAAAGGGACGTCCCCTTGCTCGGAAAACTCGTAGTGCCCGTGGTCGTTCAATAATTTGAACCACTACTTCGTCATCGCTTAGTATTTCTTCAAACACCTTAAAAATATCTTCGAGATCCATTTGTTCTGCCATGTTGTAAGGTTATGTATTCTTAAACTTAAGTTTAAACGGTAGATGAGTGGCAGTAAAATTAATCTCTAGTTAAACTTAAGATTAAGTTTTATAATACACGACTAACAGTTAAACTGAAGTTTAAACTGAACCAACAGTTTAAACCTTTATTATAATACCGGCCCTTAATGACATAGGTAGTGTGAAATAACGAACACAGCATTTTATTAATTACGGTCTTATTTCGTCGAATACTTATGTATAGAGGAACCTCCGTGGCTCAGACTGCAGCGCGTCGGCCTCTCACCGCTGGATACCGTGGTTCGAATTCCGGTCACTCCATGTGGGATTTGTTTTGGAGAAAGCGGAGGCGGGCAGGTTTTTCTCCGGGTACTCCGGTTTTCCCTGTCATCTTTCATTCCAGCAACACTCTTCATTCTCATTTCATAGCATCTATCAGTCATTAATAAAATCACGTTGGGAGTGGCGACCCCGTTGTACTAATAGCCTATATATGATTGATTCATTACATCCCTGACCCGGTCAATGACTGGAAAACAGGTTGTAGGTTTTCATTTTCACTTACGTATAGAATTCGATTAGGATTTCTAAGAAGCGAGAAAAATCTGCAAGAACATCTCCGAAAAGGGAAGCAATATTACCTCCTCTATAAAGATAAGTTCAGTTGAAATGTAAGGAAATTTAGTTATCAGCCATCATGGCAACTAAGAAAGAGACTGGTTGAATCACAGTACAACATGAATAATGCCTGGAGGGAAGAGTGGGCTGCTTCAAACCCTGACCAGCTAGGGTTGATATCTGACCCTTGTAGGAAACTTGCTGGGTTCAAATTGCCAAGAAGAATCTGGGCTTCGTTGAACAGATTGCGGACCGGTCTTGGAAAATGCAACTTCTGGCTTGACAAGTGGGGGAAAATTTCTAGCCCTCATTGCGACTGTGGTAACGTGGCTCAGACAGTCCACCATGTTGTAATGATGTGCCCACTTCGGAGGTTCCAGGGAGGATACCACGAACTTCATGCGACGAGTGAAGAGGCAGTATATAATATAATTTCGTGTGGCTATTTCTAGCCGAGTGCAGCCCTTGTAAGGCAGACCCTCCGATGAGAGTGGGCGGTATCTGCCATGTGTAGGTAACTGCGTGTTAATGTGGTGGAGGATAGTGTTATGTGTGAGTTGCAGGGATGTTGGGGGAAGCACAAACACCCAGCCCCCGGGCCATTAGAATTAACCAATGAAGGTTAAAATCCCCGACCCGGCCGGGAATCGAACCCGGGGCCCTCTGAACCGAAGGCCAGTACGCTGACCATTCAGCCAACGAATCGGACGCAGAGGCAGTGAATTGGCTAAATTCTTTGGACATTAAATTATAAGTTAATTACCATCCATTGATGCTTTGTCCGATTGTTGTTCTATCTGCTTTAAGTGTATATTATATATATATATATATATATATATACTAGCTGATGTACCCGTGCTTCGCTACGGAATTCTACATGTAATTCTAGACAGGTCATACTACTACTACTAGTACTAAGTGAGCCTCTGCATTAAGTGTGTACACTGCTCATTCAAAACAGCGTGTCAGTGTAGGGATCGAATAGCTGGAATACTATGATGAACCAGTCTGTTACGTACCAGCAGTATCAGAAAATGTATGAACCAGAGCAATGTCATGCTAAAGAAGAAAGTTTTCTAACTCCACAGCTATTTCCCGCCAATATACAGCCATGCTGTTATACTCGGTACGCAGCAGTAATCCCATCTATCGGAGTTGAGCGGCAACATAAGAGGCAAAGAATATCACAACAAACAATTGTCAGTATAATGTTATTGTTGATCAATGTTATGCGCTTTCGATATTGTAGTATCATTTTAGTTTTTTTTTTCCGACTCTGAAACACCACTCTTATCATAGTCGGTACGGTACAAATGAATAAAATATGAATGATCGGAAATTGTATTCTCTATAACTTTTGTTATGTAGTACTTTTCGACGGGACAAATAAAATAGGTATTTAAAAATTAAATTTTAGGCGCCTTCGCTTAAACTACAATTTAATCCTGGGTGAATGAAATTGTTTATAACTTAGATTGTAGTTTCTTATTCCCCGACTCTATGTACCGATTTTCATTCAATTCTGTCCACCCATTTTCTTGTGGCTCAGCGTTGATATGGACTTAGCAACAAAAATACAAATTCTTGAATATCTGTGTTATCATAACCGGTACGCTAACAATGTATGACACAAATGATGGGAAATTTAATTCTATATAACTTTAGTGATGCAATATTTATCGATAGGACCACTAATAATATAAATATTTGAGAGTTAAATTTTAGGCCTTCCCCTAAACTACCATTTCACTCGGCGTGAATAAAATTATTTATAGCCTAGGTTGTAGCGGCTCATCCCCCGACTTCACATACCGATTTTCATTAAATTCTCTTCAGCCGTTTTCTCGTGATGCGTGTACATACATACAGACAGACAGACAGAAATTACGGAAAATAAAAAAAGTGCATTTCCTTGTTACTGTGGACATGACCGATACAGAAATACCATTCTTTTCCAATTCTGAGCAATGTACAGACAAAACTCTTATGTTATATACATAGATATATATACAGAGTGAAGCAAAATTCGCGCACTCGGGCGTCGCAGCGCGACTCCTCACATGCCAGCAATAAAAAAATGTCTCACAAAAGTTCGTCCTGCGAGTATATCCGGCAGATAAAGAACGTTGGGAGTGGCAATCTGGCAACACTGTAACCACATGTACGGTAACTAACTCTGTCAGCACATACGAGTCGTGCTGTAAAGTTGGTGCAGTGGATAGAATTTTGGGTTAGCATGCAGGAGGTCGAGGGTTCGATCCTGCGTTGAGGCGCATTTTTTAATTTGCTAATTTCCATCGGACATTTCATACTGTAATACAGTAAGACACCGTTTCTTAGGTCACATGTATCCTACATTTACAAAATTTAGTAACGCTGAACACGTTGCAACGCATCTAGTAGAGGAACTGGTGCGAATAAATTCATGCCCACGACGTGGGAAGGGCGTTTTTCAAAGCTGACCATTGAAAACGAATGTTCGTGCTTTTCTAGGATCGTAGTATGTAAGTGCAAATGGTTTCTAGAGGACGCGCTGCAATCGCTGTTGATGATTAAGATGCCAGATACCACCTGGACTACATTTACGAAATAAAAAAACATACGCCTCAACCCAGGATCGATCTCCTCGACCTCCTGCATGCTAACCCAAAACTCTAACTGTACAGCGCGACTAATATGTGCTGACAGAGGTAGTTACCCTATATGTGGTTACAGTGTTGCCAGATTGCCACTCCCAACGTTCTTTTTCTCCCGGATATACTCGCAGGACGAACTTTTGTAAGAGACATTTTTTTATTGCTGGCATGTGAGGAGTCGCTCTGCGACGCCGTATTTCGCTTCACCCTGTATAGTTTCTCTGTACCCTCTATACGCCATACGAAATAAATAAATAAATAAATAAATAAATAAATAAATAAATAAATAAATAAATAACCTTGTCTTGTTACTACTTTGGTACGGTTTGCAAACTTAGCCTTTCTGTATTGTTATTGACTTACGGCATATGCGCATGTAATGTATCTCTTTTTGTGTATTATTACAGCGTGGTTTCTCTTCAGTCCGACCAATAATAGCATATTTCAAGAAGGGAGCTGAATTATTTACACCAGGCAAACAACAATGGATACGGTTATAGTAATGCGTATATCAAAATAAAGGGAGAACGGTATAACATTAAATTGAGTAACGGTGAGAGAAAGTGTGTGTATTTCCTTAATTCGTCATTAAGCTTGAAAACCGACTTAATTATAAATATGTTGATTGATCATTTATTATCATTTACTTGCGTAAGGGAACCTCCGTTATTGATACTTACATTGAGGTTAGTATGTTGACGCTTATGTCTCGTGATTTTAATATGTAACTCGTCATATCGGCAGCAGTGATGAAGCCTACGGGTGTAATCATGAAAACAGCTTATGAAGTTTTCATGATTACACGTAACACCGCTTGTTTTGGAAGTTTCGTCCGAGCGACTCCGAAAAGGGTCTGCTAATTTCCTACCCTCAAGGTTTTTAGCTTAATATGATGGCGATGGTAAAATCCACGTCATTTTCAACCCTCCCATAACATTATGGTAACTGAAGGAGATGTTCTTACCTTGCGAAGAATGGGGCTGTCAGCTCAAAACTAAAAGTTATAGCACAGATTGCGCACGATCCATTGCTAAATTCATGAGCAAGCTGTAGCAGCCCGGGTGGGCGTTCAGTTTCATTACAGTAACGCAGGCCTAAATTATTAGTCAAAGGTTAATAATGGATGAAGTTGAAAACTAATGCATATCTTACCTTTCATCAAAACAGCCGTTGAAAATGATGGACATAAGGTAGATCGTTCTCGATACAAACGTTGCATCGGCATTTAAAAAAAAAAAAAAATCCGTAACTCTCGTATCCCTGATTTCATTGTCCAGCGCTTAAAAAATATATGGATTGTTCCTGTACACATTTTGTGTTAAAGTTCCCCCCACCCCACACACACCCAAAAAGAATATATATATACAGGGTGACCCAGGAGTACCTTAACGTTTGACGCAGCATTACTTCACGGAATATTGGACGTAGAGAGGTAATAATTGATACACACGATTGGCACCAAAATAAAGTACACAAAATACACAAAATGACCAACAGACGGCGCTGTTGAGCAACACCTCAGGTACAAATGGCCAAACATGCTTGACTGACGTGGGGTTTTATTGACACGAACAACAAGGGCACAAATTGGCGAATAGGTGGCGTTGGACAACAACACGTCAGAGATGCCGCATGAGACCCGTCTACGGTATAAAAGGAGCTGTCGTGATAGAGGGCGTCAGATGCGTCTGCAACCGCGACGTGTTGACGTTACTAGACAAGGCACCGTTAGTGAAACCTTATTTACTCTGTTTTGGTGTCAATAAAACCCCATATCATGCCAATCATGTGTGTCAATTATTACGTCTCTACCTCCAATATTCTGAGGAGTACTGCCTCGTCAATTTATTTATTTATTTATTTATTTATTTATTTATTTATTTATTTATTTATTTATTTATTTATTTATTTATTTATTTATTTATTTATTTATTGCTAGTGGCTCTACGTCGCACCGTCTCAGATAGGTCTTATAGTATGTTGGGTATTCAGCCCAAAGGCTGGTTTGATCCTCCATACCTCCGCTAACAGCTGTCATAAATATCCTAGGCGTCACTGAAGAGGCGTACTAGGGAAATGAAAGGCCTAGGAGTTGGAAGGAAGCGGCCGTGGCCTTAACTAAGGTACAGCCTTTGCCTGGTGTGAAAATGGGAAACCACGGAAAACCATCTTCAGGGCAGCCGACAGTAGGATGAACCCACTATCTCCCGGTTGCAAGCTGACAGGCGCGCGCCTCTAACCGCACGGCTAACTCGCCCGGTGGAGCGTCAAATGTTAACGGAATTTTGGGTCATTCTGTATATAATCAGACACTTAAATTTGCGAACGATTCTGTCACACAATTTTTTCTTTAGGAGAGATGTTTCAACTAGAAATATTCGTTGTTCAGTGTTTCACGTTATCACACTGATGGCTAACACAAATAACGAAAAACAGCCAGTGTAAAAACGGAACACTAAAAACGCTAATAACGTGCTCTGAACGGGACCTCCACTCGTAAACTAAACATTCATTCCGAACACTGCCATACTCGCTGCGGTGCCTAACCGCTCGCTCTATTCCCGCCTCTGTAGAAGGGTCGTGGAAGGTGGTGAAAATGTAGCACTACCTAGATCTCACACACTGGAGTACAAATAAGTAAGCCTACTATGATCTCTTGGGCCGATGACGTATATATTAGGCCTAGGCCCCTTTAAACAACGAGCATCATCATCATCATCATGATCTCCTGCACATGCGAGCTTCTGGAAATAGAGGGTACTTGATGGCTAATGTTTTGGTCAAGAGGGTCAAAACCTCAAGTCATGCGATTGGTTCAGCTGGTAGAAGCGCTATTCTTTTCAACTGAGGTTGACAGATTCTATCCTGGCTCTGGTTGGTGGTATTTGAAAGTGCTCAGATACGCCAGTCTCGTGTCTGTAAAAGAACTCCCAGGGATATTAAATTCCAACAACTTGACGTCTCTGAAAGCAGTAAAAGTAGTTAGTGGACCGTAAAATCTAATAGCATTACTGTCAAAACCTCGACCTGCATACGCATGTTCAATGTGAACTACGAAGAGGTGCATATTTACGCCGTGAGGTTAACAAAATAATGTTTCAGGTTAGTTGTCAACATAATGGCAACTTATTCATTGAGATTTTGACGACTAGCCGTTGGAAGAGTTCGTGTGTATATAGGAGGACATTTGCATGATGAAGGTTCGAATTTCTATTTAACATGTATTTCTACTTTTCCAGAGAATCGTATTCTTCTTCTTAATCTGTTTACCCTCCAGGGTCGGTTTTTCCCTCGGACTCAGCGAGGGATCTCGCCTCTACCGCCTCAAGGGCAGTGTCGTGGAGCTTCAGTCTCTGGGTTGGGGAATACAACTGAGGAGGATGACCAGTACCTCACTCGGGCGGCCTCACCTGCTATGCTAAACAGGGGCCTTGCGGAGGGATGGGAAGATTGGAAGGGATAGACAATGAAGAGGGAAGGAAGCGGCCGTGGCCTTATGTTAGGTACCATACCGGCATTTGCCTGGAGGGGAAGGGGGAAACCACGGAAAACCATTTCCAAGATGGCTGAGGTGGGAATCGAACCCACCTCTACTCAGTTGACCTCCCGAGGCTGAGTAGACCCCGTTCCAGCCCTCGTACCACTTTTCAAATTTCGTGGCAGAGCCAGGAATCGAATTCGGGCCTCCCGGGGTAGCAGTTAATCACACTAACCACTACACCACAGAGGCGAACTGACGATGCCTTCTGCCAGACGTAATATACGCTTAGCTGGGCGTGTGTGTTTTGAATTAAGTTTGTAACTTCAGCAATTGCTGTAGCTTCGTGAAGAATGTTTTACTTCTGTTCACATCTCTTATTATTTGTCTCTTTTTTTCTGCTTGTGTTGAAGTTTATAGGTTTCAGGACTTTCAGTTGCTATATCTGTTTTTATGAATACTAGTGTATTTCAGTGGAATGAGATTATAGTCTATGGTTTAGCTCTTGAGGACAGTGAGATCATAATCATTGCCAAAAATATCTTAGCCGCGCTGAGTGACTCAGACTGTTCAGGCGCCAGTCTTAAGGCCCCATCTTGCCAGGTTCGACCCTGGCTCAGTCCGGAGGTATTTGAAGGTGCTCACATACGACAGTCTCGTGTCGGTAGATTTACTGGCACGTAAAAGAAATCCTGCGGGACTAAATTCCGACACCTCGGCTTCTCAAAAACCGTAAAAGTTGTTAGTGGGACGTATAATAAATGACATTATTATTATTTATTAGAAATATATATTAAAACAACAATCACAACCAACTACTCAGTAATCGTTTTCTTGTGGGTACTGTATATCAATCGTCATGGAGGCCAACATAAAACTCTTCCTTCAAAACCAGGACGTACTATATTAAAATAAGAATTTAGTCATTATCCATTATTTTTAGATGAATGCGGAAGAAATACTGATGATGACGAATAACTATAGAAATATAACAGACATGAAGAAGCAGAGATATTGAAAGACCTATCTGTGTCGGTTCGACGTAAAAAAGATTATAAAAAAAAGAAAAAAAGAAAAAGTGAAAATCTTCCATGTCTCGTCATCAACTTCATGAAACTAGAAGGCAATGCTTGCTTTAATATTTTATTCATATCCTTATACAATTTTGTTCGTTAAGGGCACGTGAGAAAAAATAATCATCTATACTCAGATAAAATATACAGGCATTTTAATTTGATGCCATGTAAGTCTGTCTGCGAGCCTGTTTCGTCGTTCCGTTTTATTCTTCCAGAGGGCAGAGTAAACCAGTTTGCTTGTTGGGTGTTTTATGGTTGAGTTTTAATTGCTTTTGTCGTGAACGCCAAAACATCAATCTTTTACATCTCGATTTCTTCCTGCCCTTCAAAAATCGTGGAATCCGCAACTATAACCAGTATATAGATCGCGCCGGTTAACAAATCCCCTCTCATTCCTCCTATTTGAAAAACAAGGAAAGATGTCAGGAGACGTGTGGAATATTTCAGTTCTGTGTACAACACAAATTACACTCGCAGTCAACGAGATTTAAAGTTGGAATACTATAACTTACTATGTGGTAGTTTTAGCCAAAATAGAGTTCTTCTTCCTCTTGGACAGTTTTGGGGCCGGCAGATTTACGGCCATTCCTAACTAACATTTTGTAGAGGACATATTCACTATTGCATGTTCCTGTGGTAACTGGTAGCGTGGTGTGTTGTACTGTAGATGTATTTTTATTCATATCATGTCAGAAGCAGAGTTACATATGAAGATGTACAAAAATGTCTATAGAAAATAAATAAAAATAAATTGTGCACCAAAGCTTTATACTGTGGTGCACCAGGAATTAGCAACGTCGAGTGCATTCCTTGACGTCTCAGGATGCTCCTTCTCAGTACTTGTGGCAGGACAAAGATGACAATCTAGCAGATGGGCCGTAGTATGTACTTCACCACAGCCACACAAAACAGAATCCACAGACTACTACACTGTGCAGATTGGTCTTGCACCTAGTAACACCCGCGAAGAGCCTGCTTAGAAATCTCCAAGTCGTCCAGTACTGGTAATTCTTCACAAGGTGATTTCCTTCGTCCAAGATGCTCAATCCTAGCTCGCCACACAGTTATTCTTGCGTGTTGTTGTGTTCCTTCAAGTTTCTGTGTGGTCATCAATAAACTTTTGCGTGAACTTCAGCGTGATAAACTTAACAGTGGATGACCTTGGGATTTTAATAATAATAATAATAATAATAATAATAATAATAATAATAATAATGTTATTTGTTTTACGTCCCCCTTGGGATTTTAATGATGTGCTCTTTGCCTTACGGACTGGTACCTCACATCGGATATCAGGAGGTGCGATGCCAGCAAGATAGTACAATTTTTCTCGCGGTGTAGGTCTTACACAGCCTGTAATGATGCGACACATATCACTGATTGCCACGTCTATTTCTTTGGTACGGCAAAATGTGTACCATATTGGGCAAATATACTCTGCTGCCGAGTAACATAATGCTAGTGCTGAGGTTCTTACTATGTCTGGCTGTATTCTCCAGCTTGTTGCAGTCAGCTTCAGTACCACATTATTCCTGGCAGCCACTTTGTTTATGGTGTTTAGACTATTTTTCTATAAGAAAGTCTGGGTTATAAAGTAACCCCAAGATATTTTGGGGTCTCACCATGTGCCATCTTGATCCCTGTTCAAATGGAAAACAAAAGTTTGACTTTTTGTGGGATTTGGCTTCAATTGATTATTGCTGTAGTATGTGGTAAGATCCTTCAAAGCGCTAGTTAGTAATTTCAATCTCTTCAAAATTGCCAGCTTGAACAGTGAGAGCAAGGTCGTCAGCATAGATGAAACTCTCGAGTTCCTTTGGGTGATTTTTGATTATTTGTGTAGATGTTAAAGAGGGCTGGCACAAGTACACTACCTTGAGGTAATCCATTTTTCTGCATTCTCCACCTGCTTCTCTTTCCCTTGAATTCCTCAACGAACCTTCTGTTTTGTGGGAGGTTTCTTATCATGCAAGTAAGAGGATAGACATGTGTTATTTCGCAGAGTTTTACCACAGAGAGATAATGTTTGACAGAATCATAGGCTGCCGAGAGATCGATAAAAACGTCACCTTTTATCTTCCGCCTTTCAATACCATCTTCGATTTGTTGAGTTAATTTGAAGATCTGTAATGAGCAACTAAACTTGAGTGAGATAAGGTTCGATTTCGTCCATCATTCTTTGAAGAGTGAGTCTTTCGAGCAGCTTATAGAGATGGCATGATAATGAAATGGGTTTCTAGCGTATGCACTGTAGATGAAGAGATCTATTAAAATGAACACAAAGTCCTAGTACCTGAGCCATATTAACTAACCATATGCAGCTAAAATCTAACGGGCATGTGAATCGAAGACCACTACCAGGACCATTCAGCCGAGGAATTGGATCCAAATATTTATAAGACAAACGTTCCATTTTTTTTGGAAGAATACGAGACAATGATTGTAAAAGTTCTGATATATGTGTGCGTGTTTCATGTATATTTCTGATGATACAACGTTTGAGCTCCCAAAGAGTTGTAAAACTAGAAGGAGCTTATGGTAAATGGAAAACATTTGTGATGAAATAGTGTAACAGTGTCGGACAAAACTCATAATTCAACCTAGATCTGTTCTGCAGTGGAAATTTTTTTTTAAATTTTAAAGATGAATTTTCTAAACACGTAACTGTGTACAGGATATGAAGCAGTTGCAAAGAGCCCTTGCACACATGTTATCCATAACACTACTTTTTAGTCGCAGGAATTTCAATAATTTATTGAGGCAGGCGCTATTGACCGAATTAACGCTATTCATCATGTCAAACCTTTTGTATCATATGAATTTATGGCCATCAATTCATGGTCGCGAAACTTCACAGCAGGAAAGCATACATTTCCAGCTTATACATGAAATTAAAACAAATTTCTTGTTAAGAATTATATCATTTGCAAACAAAGCTCAGTTTGCTGTAGTGGTAGCTGTGGGTTTGAATCTCACTATCGGCAGCCCTGAAGATGGTTTCTACTGATTTCCTTCTTCTTTCATCTGAAATGTCACGCCTGCTTAACTTCCCATCCCAGCGCCCCCGACATTTTTATCTTCTTCTACTTGTTCTTTCCATTTCTTATTGATGCTAGCCTAATTTACCCATACAGTGTAATAAATGGAAGTAATTGAAAGAACCGTGTCACTTGAAATAAGATAAGTTTTATAGCGTTTATCTGTAAAGAGGGAAAATAAAGCAGATAAAATCGTAACTTATTAGAATATTCACCAAAAGTTATCGTGTTGCGGGATCGCATCCTTGATCCGTACCTCCTTGATTGCCTCTTGATTGTCTCCTTGATTCTTTGTGCTCTTGTCTATGATGAAACTCTGGGAGTTTACATTCTGAGAGAGACGTGTGGAGGAACCTAGTTTTTGAGCCGAATAGTCAAGTCTAGTCCAAGATAAGTCTGGAAAGCTTTACTGTTCCTAGATACAAGGTTGGAATCTTGGACCTAAGAGCAACTGCTATGATATTAGGTATGTTCTGGCAACTCAGTCCAGACAAGAGACGAGATAGTAAATGGTTTCAAATTTTAGTGCATGTACCACTCTGACATACACCTACAGGCCCGAAACCAGCACATGCTGTTACGCAGTCTTCACCACGCAGAAATATACGGGGTTAACAACCGAAGATATTCCAAACAAGATGTTCAACAACAAGATGTCACAGAAGAAATTTTGGCTTTTATTTCTATTTAAGTTCTCAGAGGCTGAGACAATCTCAATAGTACCGATAATGGGCATAGTCCTTCTCCATGAAGTGTACAGACGAGAAGAGAAGGTGAAAAAAATAAATTCTTAAGGCATGAGAGCATAAGAGTCGGATATCTCAAATGTCAAATTTAGCTGGTAATTCTGGTATCTTCATCCGTGGTTTCCCATTTTCATACCAGGCTAATGCTGGGGCCACTGTCGATTCCTTCCCACTCCTAGTCCCTTCCTGTCCCATCGTCGCCATAAGATCTGTCTGTGTTGGTGCGACGTAAAGCCAATTGTGTAAAAATAACTAACTCTGTAACTTACAGTCGTGAATTATTTGCCTGAAACTACAATCTGTCCTGATAATACAGCGCAGGACTATTTGACCTTTATTCCTAAGGATCTTAGTGTGAATGCTACTTGTTACTTAGGATGTGTGGGTCTATTACAACTTTTAATATTTGGTTAAAGGAATAACTAATCATTAGCTTGAATGGTTAGTTTCAGTTAGCTTTTTACGTGACATAATTCTCGTTGTGCAGCTACTCTGTCATTGTGACCATATATCATTTCACAGGCATTCATTACTTGTGTCCAGATATTCTGATATATCTCTGGTTCTCTTGCTAAACTTTATGTGTAGAGACATCATGGTCACCCACGTGACCATTGGTTGAAATAAATTAATACGCCAATTTATAAACAATGTTATCAGGTGTTAACTGCATTAATTCACTTGATCTTACCCATAGTTCCAGGATTCTGAAGAAATGTTATCTGCTGCATACGTTCGTAGTTGTTACGGCGCTTTTGGATCGCCGTTTAATTCACAAGTACACACGTAGTGGCTAATGATCGACTTGAACAAGTTAAACCAAACCCCATGGTGCAACAACCCCGAAGGGCCGTGGCCTACCAAGCGACCGTTGCTCATCCCGAAGGCCTGCAGAATATGAGGTGTCGGGTGGTCAGCACGACGAATCCTCACGGCCGCTATTGTTGACTTTCTAGACCGGGGTTGGACAGTTTGCATATTCGAAATCTGAAGTCTTTCGGCTTTTTCAATCGTGAATTTATCAGCGTTTCGCCCCAGTGTAGCAGTGGGTTCATCAGTTGGACAACACTGCACACCTGCTAGGTAGGACAATAGAGTGACGGTGCACTAGGGGAAGCATGTGCCTCCGCTTGTATAAATGCCTGCCTTTGGCCTATATAAAAAAATAAGGCTCCTAGAAGGAAACCAGAATTTAATTTCATCGATTGCAAATTTTAAAAACATTTAAGCTCTTAAGTCTTAATTCTATTTTTAGCTTAAACCTTTTTTTGTTATTTGCTTTACGTCACACCGACACAGCTAGTTATTACGGTGACGATGGGACAGGAAAGGCTTAGGAGTGGGAAGGAAGCGGCCGTGGCCTTAATTAAGGTACAACCCCAACATTTGCCTGGTGTGAAAATGGGAAACCACGGAAAACCATCTTCAGGGCTGCCTACAGTGGGATTCGAACCCACTATCTCCCGGATGCGAGCTCACATCTGTGCGCCCGTAACCGCACGACCAACTCGCCCGGTGCTTAAGCCTTATTAAGCATTTTGATTATTTGGTAGTTTTCTTTATTCAGCAAGGCAAAAGATGGAAGAAGTACTACTAGGATAAAGTTCTTCACGTTTTTGTGATGGACATATTCTCCTCTAAATGACAGCTCTTTTCCATATGCTCATTAGTACATCTGCATGCGAGGCAATTGGTATCGCAAGCACTAATCTATCGACTATCATTATTGCTAGCCGAAATAGCTCGCCATTATAGTTCATTCGAGAGCCATTGATCTGATAATGTTTTCGTTAACAAATAAACTGAAACTTTTAAAAAAAGTACTTAATATGATTTAATGATTTGACGGCGCCTGTATCAGGCCTGAAAGAAAAAGAGACTACGGTATATTACTGGAATGAAAGTAATAGAGTAGTCCAGCTATTCTTCAGGAAACTGCTTTCCCTCCGCACTCTTCACAGTAACTTTATATATTCAATCTCTGAAATTTGAACTCGACGTACAGTTGCCTTAGGCTAACGTCAAACGTGAGAGGCACCGCGATGCATTCATGTTCATTATGACGTATATTTAACTATTCCAACCGGCAAGAAATAATTCAGGTTCTTCCTGGTACCAAGATAAGATCTGGAATAATAATTTTAAAGGTAATTCCGTCGCAGTCTATATCATTATGTGATTTCGTGACCGTTTTGTACATTACTTCCGGAGAAGATAGAAATAATTGCGGTAATTTTGATTTTACTTTAGACTGGATTGTTATTCAGCTGATTGAAATTCTAAATCAGGCCTCCTTATCCAGAAATGCGCAACTGTGTATATCATATATGGTACAGTATAAATCATAGGGCAACGAAAGAATAACACTGTAAGTAAAATTTGGCGGGAGATAGTAGGTTCGAATCCCACTATCGGCAGCCCTGAAGATGGTTTTCCGTGGTTTCCCATTTTCACACCAGGCAAATGCTGGGGCTGTACCTTAATTAAGGCCACGGCCGCTTCCTTCCAACTCCTAGGCCTTTCCTATCCCATCGTCGCCATAAGACCTATCTGTGTCGGTGCGACGTAAAGCCCCTAGCAAAAAAAAAAAAAAAAAAAATTGGCGGAGAATAAACCGTATGTCGTTAATGGTAAACGTAGTTGGCAGGCTTAGAAAAACAAATTTCTCTTTAAAATTTTCGCACATTCATTTTTCAGAACAATATCAGCGTTCCACACATGTAACGTCGGAAGCAGTACACTTCTTTACCCAAAAATATGAATGGACTCTTGTTCGGAAAAAATAGCGTCAGACTTCGTTTCCTGATCTCAGTCTTTAATGTACATTTTTCTGACTTTCGCTTTGCTAATGAACTTGGGTAGTTCTATTATATTAGGAAAGCGAAATTCTACGTATAACCCTTTCAGATCCAGCTGATATATATGTGTAGGGCAGGAACATGAATTTATTTCGGGTTTCATATTTTCTACTGGGCAGTTCAAACAAGTACCGCACATTCATATCGGCTTTCCTGTCTCTGTTTCAACTGGTTCATGTTCCAATTATCGCCAAAGAGTTGCAGCATTGATGTGCACCTGTCCTTAGCAATGTTCATGAAAATTTCGCACTTTAGTTTTTCAGAAGAATATCAGCGTTCCACACAGGTAACGTCGGAAGTAGTACATTTCCTTACCCAAAATATTAGTGGACTATTGTTCGGAAGAAGGACTTGGTATATGTCGTTTATTTGTTAGTTATAGTTAAATATAACGTAGCCTATTTGAACTGATATCAATTAACTGTACATCGGATCAATCCGTAAGTCATAAATTTGAATAATTAAATGTTTTTTAAATGCTTTTCTTGTAATTTCTCATTCTTTTCCAGTAAAAATAACTGAAGTAATATTTTAGTTTTGGTAAATCATGTTTGTAGGTTACTGTAGTCACGTTCTAGTTCGTGAACCATGGGCAACGGCTGAGTGGCCTAGTAAGTGGTCCTGAGAGTCGGGATACCAGTTGCTATGGCATGGGAGTGGGCATCTCGGACATATTCTGAGTCGTGGCCCTCCTTGTGCTCAGGCGGGTAGGACTACACAATTCACCGGTGGTCCATAACCCGTTAGAGGAGAGATCCTCACTTGGACTATGTGCAAGTAGGGAAGCATCCTGCTTCATGAATTTACCGAGCTCAGAACACGTTAAGCAAGCCTTGGACCTATGGGAGTAATGGAGTCCCACTCCCATTTGACAGGCGAGGGACTCCTTGGAAACAACTTGGCGAACGAAATGGAATTCGATGGGGAGCTATCAATATTAATGGGGCTTATGGAAGAATGAAGGTAGAACTGGCTGAGTCAGCAAAGAGGATGCATCTGGATGTGCTAGGAGTAAGTGATATTCAGGTAAGGGGAGATAAGGAGGAAGAGATAGGAGATTATAAAGTGTACTTGACGGGTGTTAGAAAGGGAAGGGCAGAGTCTGGGGTAGGGCTCTTTATCACGAATACCATTGCACGCAACGTAGTTTCTGTTAGGCACGTAAATGAGCGAATGATGTGGGTAGATTTGTCAGTGGGAGGAATTAAGACAAGAATTGTGTCCGTGTATTCACCATGTGAGGGTGCAGATGAGGATGAAGTTGACAAGTTTTATGAAGCATTGAGTGACATCGTGGTCAGGGTCAACAGCAGGGATAGAATAGTGCTAATGGGCGATTTCAATGGGAGAGTTGGGAATAGAACTGAAGGATTCGAAAGGATGATTGGTAAATGTGGGGAAGATATGGAAGCTAATGGGAATGGGAAGCGTTTGCTGGACTTCTGTGCTAGTATGGGTTTAGCTGTTACGAATACATTCTTCAAGCATAAGGCTATTCGCCGCTACACATGGGAGGCTAGGGGTACCAGATCCATAATAGACTATATCTTAACAGACTTTGAATTCAGGAAATCTGTTAGGAATGTAAGAGTTTTCGGGTGATTTTTCGATGATACAGACCACTATCTGATCTGTAGTGAACTAAGTATCTCTAGGCCTAGGGTAGAGAAAGTGAAATCTGTCTGCAAACGAATAAGAGTAGAAAATCTCCAGGACGAGGAAATTAGACAGAAGTACATGGATATGATTAGTGAGAAGTTTCGAAAAGTAGACAGTAAGCATGTTCAGGATATAGAAAGTGAATGGGTGGCATACAGGGATGCTGTAGTAGAAACAGCAAGGGAATGCCTAGGAACAACTGTGTGTAAAGATGGGAAAAGGCGAACATCTTGGTGGAATGATGAAGTGAGAGCAGCCTGTAAACGTAAAAAGAAGGCTTATCAGAAATGGCTCCAAACAAGGGCCGAGGCAGACAGGGATTTGTATGTAGATGAAGGAAACAGAGCGAAAGAAATAGTTGTTGAATCCAAAAAGAAGTCATGGGAAGATTTTGGTAATAACCTGGAAAGGCTAGGTCAAGCAGCAGGGAAACCTTTCTGGACAGTAATAAAAAATCTTAGGAATGGTGGGAAAAAGGAAATGAACAGTGTTTTGAGTAATTCAGGTGAACTCATAATAGACCCCAGGGAATCACTGGAGAGGTGGAGGAAATATTTTGAACATCTTCTCAAGGTAAAAGGAAATCATCATGGTGGTGTTGCAAACAGCCAAGCTCATGGGGAGGAGGAAAATGATGTTGATGAAATTATGCTTGAGGAAGTGGAAAGGATAGTAAATAAATTCCATTGTCATAAGGCAGCAGGAATAGATGAAATTAGACCTGATATGGTGAAGTATAGTGGGAAGGCAGGGATGAAATGGCTTCATAGAGTAGTAAAGTTAGCGTGGAGTGTTGGTAAGGTACCTTCAGATTGGACAGAAGCAGTAATTGCACCTATCTACAAGCAAGGAAACAGGAAGGCTTGCAACAACTATCGAGGTATCTCATTGATTAGTATACCAGGCAAAGTATTCACTGGCATCTTGGAAGGGAGGGTGCGATCAGTCGTTGAGAGGAAGTTGGATGAAACCCAGTGTGGTTTCAGACCACAGAGAGGCTGTCAGGATCAGATTTTCAGTATTCGCCAGGTAATTGAAAAATGCTACGAGAGGAATAGGCAGTTGTGTTTATGTTTCGTAGATCTAGAGAAAGCATATGACAGGGTACCGAGGGAAAAGATGTTCGCCATACTGGGGGACTATGGAATTAAAGGTAGATTATTAAAATCAATCAAAGGCATTTATGTTGACAATTGGGCTTCAGTGAGAATTGATGGTAGAATGAGTTCTTGGTTCAGGGTACTTACAGGAGTTAGACAAGGCTGTAATCTTTCACCTTTGCTGTTCATAGTTTACATGGATCATCTGCTGAAAGGTATAAAATGGCAGGGAGGGATTCAGTTAGGTGGAAATGTAGTAAGCAGTTTGGCTTATGCTGACGACTTGGTCTTAATGGCAGACTGTGCCGAAAGCCTGCAGTCTAATATCTTGGAACTTGAAAATAGGTGCAATGAGTATGGTATGAAAATTAGCGTCTCGAAGTCTAAATTGATGTCAGTAGGTAAGAAATTCAACAGAATTAAATGTCAGATTGGTGATACAAAGCTAGAACAGGTCGATAATTTCAAGTATTTAGGTTTTGTGTTCTCCCAGGATGGTAATATAGTAAGTGAGATTGAATCAAGGTGTAGTAAAGCTAATGCAGTGAGCTCGCAGTTGCGATCAGCAGTATTCTGTAAGAAGGAAGTCAGCTCCCAGACGAAACTATCTTTACATCGGTCTGTTTTCAGACCAACTTTGCTTTACGGGAGCGAAAGCTGGGTGGACTCAGGATATCTTATTCATAAGTTAGAAGTAACAGACATGAAAGTAGCAAGAATGATTGCTGGTACAAACAGGTGGGAACAATGGCAGGTGGGCACTCGAAATGAGGAGATAAAGGCTAATTTAGGAATGAACTCGATGGATGAAGCTGTACGCATAAACCGGCTTCGGTGGTGGGGTCATGTGAGACGAATGGAGGAGGATAGGTTACCTAGGAGAATAATGGACTCTGTTATGGAGGGTAAGAGAAGTAGAGGGAGACCAAGACGACGATGGTTAGACTCGGTTTCTAACGATTTAAAGATAAGAGGTATAGACCTAAATGAGACCACAACACTAGTTGCAAATCGAGGATTGTGGCGACGTTTAGTAAATTCTCAGAGGCTTGCAGACTGAACGCTGAAAGGCATAACAGTCTATAATGATAATGTATGTATGTATGTAAATATTGTACCTTCCTGTCTGGTTTTGGGCAGTTTGTAATGAATGCCTTTAATTAAGCTTGTTCTAAAAGCATAGAAAAGTGAAGGTTAAGCTTCTATTAATTAGCCAACTAATCCCGAAAATATGCTCTTTTCTTTCCGTTTTACTTGTACTCCAAGGCTTTTTCAGACAATAACTTGTTTTGTGTCTTCGAGGACCGATAACCTAGATGTTTAAACAACAAACATAATTTTTTCTCCGAAAGCACGGTCACAGGTAATGGTTGAAGTAATAATTAATAATTTCGTGTGGCTATTTCTACCCGAGTGCAGCCCTTGTAAGGCAGACCCTCCGATGAGGGTGGGCGGCATTTGCTATGTGTAGGTAACTGCGTGTTATTGTGGTGTAGGATAGTGTTATGTGTGGTGTGTGAGTTGCAGGGATGTTGGGGGACAGCACAAACACCCAGCCCCCGAGCCACTGGAATTAACCAATGAAGGTTAACATTCCCGACCTGGTCGAAAATCGAACCCGCGACCCTCTGAACCGAAGGCCAGTACGCTGAACATTCAGGCAACGAGTCGGACATGGGTGAAGTGATGTTCTTTATCACACTTGCAATAGCTGCCTAGTCTCCAAGCGAGTTTGTCGTCTGGTATGGGCCGTATAAATGTAAGCTTGCATTCGGGAAATTGTCGGTGCACCGAGCTCGATAACTGCAGTCGCTTAAGTGTGGCCAGTGTCCAGTATTCGGGAGATAGTGTGTTCGAACCCCACTTTCGGAAGCCCGAAGATGGTTTTCCGTGGTTTTCCATTTTCATACCAGGCAAATGCTGGGGCTGTACCTTAATTAAGGCCACGGCCGCTTCCTTTCCATTCTAGGCCTTTCCTATCCCATCGTCGCCATAAGACATCTGTGTCGGTGCGACGTAAAACAAATAGCAAAAAAAAATGTCGGTTCGAACATCACCACCAGTAGCCCTGATGATGGTTTCCTGTGGTTTACCATTCACACACCATGGAAATGCTGAGACTGTGGCTTAAATTAACGCCACGGTCGCTTCCTTTCGAATCTTCCAGAGTTAATGAAACGTTAAACCACTTCTAATCAAACGATTGTCTGGTTGTACTTCCCCTTAAAACCATAATTATCAGCCCACCACTTGATAAAATAATTCTTTCCGGATGAATAAGATGTCGATAATTGTGAACCCCTCTCATGCCTCTGGCGCAGTGTGTGGGCAGTTCTCTGCGTATCGCTCTTCCCCTCACGGATATGGAAGGTTGAATGGAGGAAGTGCTCATCTAGATGTCATTTGGCGCACCGGAGACAAAGACCAGGGCACGTGATCTTTTATTTGCCGCTACGAACAATGGTTCTCTCCGTTTTATGTCGGTATTTTCCTCCACTCTCATGGTCCGTCCTGCATAGCAACCTTGTGCAGGGGAGAAGATAGTCCGTTACCACGCAATTACACTCGCATTCTCTACGTGGACGACCACGCCTATTTTAGTTCCTGTGAAAAGCGAATTCTCATTTGAAGATAATATTACATCTCCGCACTCATGACTATTTTCACAAAAAGTGTTTCTAAAATATCTAAGCCGTGTCATTGTAATTTCAGAAAGATATTTTACTTAGGGGAAACGTAAGAAGGTTAAAATATACAGCGTGTTCGTAAAATGTTGAGAATACTTTATAATCTCCTATATCTTTCTCGTTATCTCCCCATATCCGAATATTATTAACTTCTAAGACATCCAGACGCATCATCTTTGCTGACTCAGCCAGTTCTACTTCATTTCTTCCATAAACCCCATTAATATGGATAGCTCCCCATCAAATTCCATTTCGTTCACCAGGTTATTTCGAAGCAGTCCTACTCCTATCAAATGGAAGTGGGACTCCCTTACTCCCATAGGCTTGCTAAAAATGCCTGAGTGTGGTCGGTGAAAATTCTGTGAAGCAGGGCGCTACCCTACTTTTTAAAATTAATTTATTTTGCTTTAGTTCAGGGGCGTGATTAGCTCAGTGGCTTAGCTGCTGGCTTCCCACCCGGTGGGCTTAGATTCAAATCCCGGACGATCCGGGCCGAGATTTTTATCTCGCAAATCACGTGACGGTCAAAACCAAAATGAGCGTGGGTGGCTCCAGCGACCCCAGAAATACCTGGGATAAGCTGAAGAAAGTTTATTTGGCTTTAGATCAGTATCAGACCAAACAGCCACCTGGATACGCAATATGCTGTTTCGAACTTTACATTTCATTAAAAGTCATTGTAACAGTTTGGAACAGATACAGATACATATGTTGCACATCATCACATTATAATCATATAAATATCCACCTAAAATCAGTCAAATTTGAAGACACGTTTTTGTTAAATAGTTCCTAATAATAGTATACACTTTTTTTTTTTGGTCGCCAGTAGCGTACTTTAACAGGTTGGTAACTGTTGTTTAGCGTGAAGCAGAGATGTAGTTAACACATACTGCTGTTGGTGGTAATGAGCACATGCAAAAAAGAGATGGTTTAGGTCGTGAATCGACTTGCCATCACATGAACAGTATGGTGTGTCTACTAAGTTGATGCGATAAAGGTGATTGAATTGTATTCGAGCGATTGTCGAGATGAATCGTCGTTGAGTGTTCCATTGTGCGAACCAAGAACGTCGCGGGGGATTATGTTCAATCATTGAGTAAAATTTACCTTTGTGGCTCTTTGTTCCCTCCCACTTCTTTGTCCACTGACTGTAGGCTCTTTTCTATATAATCACTGTATAATCCATGAAGTTGCTGGGAGTATTCATCACCTATCCACTGACACATGCTTCCTTCGCTAAGGTATCTAGGTATTCATTATGTGGTATCCCGATGTGGGCTGGGACCCAGACGAAGTTTACTCTGGAACCGCATGTTTGGAGTTCATATGTTTTTTGAATAATACTGATGTGGTAGATATTGGGTTTTTGGGGGACAAGCGGTGTAGATAGTGCGGAAAGGACGCTCAGTGAATCGGTAAAGATAGTGATACTTTTACGGTAGAATCTCTGGCATATTTGAGCGCTTCTATAATGGCAATAGCTTCTGCTGCATAGATAGAAATATGTTCTGGCAAACGAATACCTTGAGCTTCACGTTGGTCAGTACAATAGAATGCAAATCCTACGCCACTTTTTGGTATTTTTGAGCCATCAGTATAAATTTTAACAGACGAAGGATACCGGTGAGTCAAATCATCTTGACATAACTGTGCCAGTCTATGATCTTTTTGTAGATATGTTAGTGATCTCTTCACTTCCATAGGGCAAATGTACCCTAAGTACACATAGTCCCAGTGAGGATCTCCCCTCTAACGGGTATAGTTGTATAGAACACAAGGATGGCCATGGCTCAGTATGTCCGAGATGCCCCCTCCCATTCCATAGAACTGGTATCCCGACTCTCAGGACCACTTACTGGGCCACTCAGCCGTTGCCCATGGTTCACGAACTAGGACGTGACTATAGTAACCTACATCACGAACCATACCGGGTATAACGTAATCATCATCGTAACGACAGCCCTTGAAGGGCTACCAAGCGACCGCTGCTCAGCCCAAAGCCCTGCAGATTACGAGGTGTTGTGTGGTCAGCACGACGAATCCTCTCGGCCGTTATTCTTGGCTTCTAGACCGGGGCCGCTATCTCACCATCAGATGGCTCCTCAATTCTAATCACGTAGGCTGAGTGGACCTCGAACCATCACTCAGGTCGAGGTGAAAATCCCTGACCTAGCCGGGAATCGAACCCAGGGCCTCCCGGTAAGAGGCACACACGCTACCCCTACACCACGGTGCCGGCCGGTCAGATACTGTGACACGTGTTTAATCTAATGTCTGCACATCGAAGTAATAATAATAATAATAATAATAATAATATGGCTGCAGCTGTTGCGTGTAGGCATTTAAATTTGATGCCATTTAGACTGCCTGCGTGTCACATTCCATATTCCATTTTACTTTACCAGTTGGCGGAAGAAAGCGTCCCCGTTCGGTAATGTATTGCTGAGTTGTTTTAATGTTATTGTGTAAGCACTTAGTGTGCTCCCAGATTATGCCGACATCGTAGAACATGGAGTATTGAACGGACTTTTTCCTGCAGTTCAAAAATCCGATTACGTCGGCCAGGTTTGAAGCCGAGATCTGGGGATCCGTAGGCCAACACTCTACCACTGATGCACTGAGGCGTAAGGAGCCCACCATCAATTGAAACATGAAACGGATTATTTCAGTTATTGCACTGCCATAGGCGAAACTATACTTTCTTTTATGGGCTGATGACCTAGAAATTAGGCCGCTTGAAACACAATCATAATCGTCTATCTACAGTCCTGGTGATAGGCATCTCTTTGGACCTTAAAGAAGCACCTGACAGAGTTCATAAGCCGTCATATCCTGGCTTCAGAAAATGGACATTGTTTCCTTTTCTGCCTGGATATTGGCTAAGATGCACCTTTAGCATGTAGACTTATAGGCTCTTGAACTAGGATAGATGCTGTTGAAATTAAGCTTATTCTCATATCTCGTCGATCGCTTGTGACGCATGACAGACTTCCATTAGACCTTCCACTCGTTCTAATCTCAAATGCAGTACATGTCCACTGATCTCATGCTAGGAGTTGAGGCAGATCAAACAGGCAACCTCACACCGACACACTTCCGGCGACCTACCGTGACCCAACCCATTCACCGTACTCTGCCTGCATCTCCTTTCTGTGTCAATCTATGTGCTTCATCTCTCGAACTATGTGTGTCAGGCACCTTTCCTGCCTCGTTGTTGCACTGGCTTCGCCCAAGATTTTTCTTTTACGTAAAACAAATAGATAGTAAAATAAGTAGTAAAACACTACAAACCACCACGGAGAGATACAGTATTGTATGCAACCCTCCACACAGTGTTAGCGTTAGGAAAGGCATACAGCCGTAAAACTGGGCTTAATCGACATTAGTATTGATCCCAAGTAATTGGGTAAGTGAGGAAGAAGAAAGCAGAAAGAGCGTATTGTTATTATTATTATTATTATTATTATTATTATTATTATTATTATTATTATTATTATTAAAGGCTTCTGGACAGAAAAGAGAAGATAGACGGCCAGAGAAAGAATTCAACATTTTTGGGCTGCAAAAAAAGGCTTCCAGAAATGACTTAGAATTACGAGAAACGAGAATAAACAGGTGAACTTGGCATATAAAATAACTATGAATACTTACAAGAAGAAGAATATCTCGATCAATGCGAAACTCAGACACTACGAGACAGTCATCCGCCCGGAGACGTTATATGCAGCTGAAAATTTGAACCTGATAAAAATAGAATTGGTAAAGAAGTTGGAACTAGTGGAGAGAAAGATTCTGACGAAGATACTGGGATTCCAAAGAACAGAGGATGGATCATTCAGAAAGAAAGGAAACCAAGAATTGTTTTTCAAAATGGAAAAGATCTCAGATACCATCTGGAAGAGGAGAGCCATGTTCTTCGGACATATCTACAGAATGAACATTCTACATTCTACAATCTACATTCAAAACAGGCGGAAAGAAAGGATTTATATTGCCAACCCACAAACCACAGAACAAAATTGAGTAAAAACAAAACTTAGGAATACAATATTTCTTCAAGAAAGTTCATTCCATTGCACCAGAGTGTGTTACCATAGTTTTGGGTAGAGACATCTGTTAGAGATTGTCCACACTTCTTAATCGTTGAAAAACAAAAGGCAAATAAAAAACACTCGGTGACATCTTCTGATAACCGTGGAATTAGTTCAGTAGTTAAAGTTCCAAGTTTCTCCAGTAGAGAAGTTTCAATTGGCGCAATATTTGAATTAGCGGCGTGGAGGTGTACCGCCCGGTACAATAATCATCATCATTGTCATCATCAATATTTTCCGCAGCTTATTCCGCCTGCTGAGGGTCCAAAAATCCCACCGCAGCAACACCAGGAATCAAACTACGGACACCGGAATGACAGACAAGCTGCTAAGCCACTACACCACCTTGTTCCCCAATAACAACAATAATGTATTGTGTATATATCGTCGCAGCGCAAAGGAAACCTCGTAACTCCTTCGGAGTAAAGTTTACAGAAGAAGCCCAAAACCGAGCGATCTGCAATTGCCGGAAAATTGCTGACCGCTTATTAGACCATTGGAGACTTCTGTTTCCTTCTCATTTTTGCCATTGGCTTTACGTCGCACTGACACACATAGGTCTTATGGCGACGATGGGATAGGAAAGGCCTAGAAGTTGGAAGAAAGCGGTCGTGGCCTTAATTAAGGTACAGACCCAGCATTTGCTTGGTGTGAAAATGGGAAACCACGTAAAACCACCTTCAGGGCTGCCGACAGAGGGATTCGAACCCGCTATCCCCCGAATGAAGTTCCCTTCTCAGGCAACGCGACAAGCGTTCATTAGACAGACGGAGAAACGTGGTTTTCTCTTGAGTGAAATTACAAGGCTTTCATTGTTTAGCAACGATATAAATACTGTACTAGGAGTTGCCCGCGGCTTCGCCCGCGTTTATTAATTCAACCGCGTTAGATTTTTCTGAACCGTTTAAATAAATGCAAAAGAAAAACTATATTTATTAACATACATCGTTTTTACTTTTAATATTGGTCGTTTTCTATCATTTTAATATTTCACCCCTTTTCAACCTCCCCCCGTAGGTGTGTCTTACCCTACAGTTTTCTTTCCCAAACAGTAAGTCGTATGAGTATGATGTTTGATTGAGAGCTATGCTGGAATATGCACACGAACATCCATGATCTCGGTCATTTTGGACATTCCTCTCACCTCTTCTAACCCCCATCCCGATTCGAAATGAACTTTTGCTCAAACGTCACCCAGAATGTCACGGTTCATCTCAGCTATCCCACTAATATCGGTCATTTTTCGAATGTTTACATTTCACACCTTCCTTTAGGGGTGCTAGGGGTATCTTGCCCCTACAGTAATTTTTTCATATATTAAGTATCTAGTTTGGTTGAGAGATTTGCTGAAACATATACACATGTTCACCCGTAATCTGTCATTTTCGACATTTTCTTTCTTCACTCCTTCTCACCCCCTATGTCATGAGGACTGAATTCGGACTTTTCATCTTTATATATTTATAGAAGAAGATAAGTTTTAAGAAACACATAATCTTTACATACTGTAGGTTAGGCAACCAGCTGATCAGACTTGTCATTCGGTTTGCGTACTTACCTTCCACTATTTTCTTTTTTTCACTCCTTCTCACCCCCTTTGCCGAACTACCCTTCAGTTTTCATTCAAACCACTACGTAAACCCTCCCAGAGGTAATACGAAAATGAAAACCTACAACCTGTTTTCCAGTCAGTGACCGGGTCGGCGAGGATAGGAATTGTGCCGGCTGCCGAAGCCTGTCGCACTTCTCTGGGGCAATGGTTAATGACTGACAGATGAAGTGAAATTAAAGTGGAGAGTGTTGCTGCAATTAAAGATGACAGGGAAAACCGGAGTACCCGGAGAAAAACCTGTCTCGCCTCCGCTTTGTCCGGCACAAATCTCACATGGAGAGAACGAGATATGAACCACGGAACGCAGCAGTGACAGGCCGACGTGCTGCCGTCTGAGACACGGAGATAGTTAACATATCGTGTTACTGTCTTTTAGAAATTACGTTAGCAATGGCAGTCTTGCTAATTTAGACCTCATCTATCAGTATATAAGTCCCCTTTTCTTGATTTTTGTGTAGTATTGTGGGCGTGTTAAGATGGAATAGAACCTCTTGAACAGTTCTAGTAATACCTCAGGTACCTTAAACCCATCATTTAAGCTAGGAATCGCAGGACGTCAGCAGACAAGATTGTTTTTCTCAAAGAAACATTTTAAGGTCATGATATTTCGAAGAATTCCGTTAGTTGAATCAATCTTTCACTCTGAGATTGGGAACCGTGGGCCAAAAAAGCAAACTGTATATTTTGTATTATCTAATTTACTTCCATAAGTCAACTATCTGAAGAAATTGCTGAATGTTAAGAACGCAGGAGTACGAGATGTAAGTAAATAAACCAAGCGTGTTGGGCGTGTGGTTAGGGGCATACAGCTGTGAGCTTGCATCCGGGAGATAGTGGGTTCGAACCCCACTGTCAACGGTCCTGAAGATCGTTTTCCGTGGTTTCCGATTTTCACACCAGGCAAATGCTGGGGCTGTAAGGACACGGCCGCTTCCTTCCCATTCATAGCCCTTTCCTATCCCATCGTCACCATAAGGTGTGACGTAAAGCAAATTGTAGAAACAAAAACAAAAAATCTGGACAGGAACAGCTGCATCAAACAAGTCTATGGACTGATAACCCAAACGACAATAATGTGCATATCTTCGTATATAATTGAAATCCTGCAAGCAGCAATAAAATCTGCACGCTGATTTTTATGAGACTACGTTAATTACCCAGTAGACGAAGCATGGCTAACCGAGTTATAGGTAGCACTGGCTAGAGCCGAGGCCAGGCTGATTTGAGAGGCAGCTCTCCTGACGTGAAGAATGGGACAAGGTCTGATATTGTGATAGCTGCGTTCAATGCTATATCGATAAGAATATTCCAAGAATTGTTCAGTCAAAACAAACGAAACAAAATCACTAGACATGAAAGAAAAAAAATACTTTCGTGCTTGTTTTACTTACTCGTTTTTACAAATATATATTTTATTTTATTCTTAGTTTACCGTCCAGGTCGGAGATACAACTTGGAAGGAGGACAAGTACTTCGCCCATGCAGCCTCACCTGCTTTGTTGAACAGGGAGCTCGTGGGGGGATGGGAAGATTGGGAAGCATAGACAAGGAAGAGGGAAGGAAGCAGCCTTCGACTTATGTTACGTACTATCGGGGCATTTGTCTGGAGAAGAAGTGGGGAACCACGGAAAACCACTTCGAGGATGGCTGAGGTGGATATAGAACCCCATACCCCGCCTCATTTCACCTCCCGAAGCTGAGTGGACCCGGTTCCAGTCCTCGTGCCAGTTTTCAAATTTTGTGGCACAGAGACGGGAATCGAGCCCGGTCCTCCGGGGCAGGCAACTAATCACGCTCACCACTACACCACAGAGACGGACCAAATATATATTTATTAATCTATATTTACTTTGGTTTTCTGTTACTCTAACTCCGAGTAAAATTAAAACCAAAATCTTGTTTATTTATGATTCTTGAATATCATTTATGTATTCATTTCTTATTAGGAGAACATTACGAAATGTAAACATTTTCTAGTGGATGTACGTTAAATAAATTATTTGTGTTATTGATATATGATTAATAAAATTTCAGTTATTAAGCGTGTTTCTTCTCCCCCACCCATATATCTTTCCCAAGAATGAGAAAATTGTTGTTCATAATTTTCAGTACCGTAGTGTCCGACTCATTGGCTGAATGGTCAGCGTACTGGCCTTCGGTTCAGAGGGCCCCGGGTTCTATTTCCGGCCGGGTCGGGGAGTTTAACCTTAATTGGTTAATTCCAATGGCTCGGGGGCTGGGTGTGTGTGGTGTATTCAACATTAGAAATCATCCTAGGTAGGGCCCTCATTTTCACAGACATGCAGGTCGTCTAAAAGGCCGTCTACTAGAAAAAGACCTGCACCAGACCTCTCCGGAGGCCATACGCCATTATTTATTATAGTACCGTAGTAATTATTTTGAATGGAAAATATTTTGTATAATAAAGATGTTTATTATCACAATTTCTCCCATTAGATTAAATCTATTTAAATGTAAACGGATACGTTGTCCAGGTTTGCGTACAATACTAATTGAATGACAGAAGTTTCATTTGCAAGGTTATAGTGTTTTGTTTGTTCTGTTTAGCTCCTTGGCTGAGTGGTCAGCGTAATGGCCTTCGGTCCGGAAGGCTTCTTGTTCGACTCCCGACCGGGCGGAGGATTTTAATTACGAATTTTTAACTCTTCTCTCTCGGGGACTAAATGCTTTTGGCCAGGCTGAATGGCAGGTACGATCCTGGCTCAAACCTGTGGTATTTGAAGGTGCTCAAGTAATACGTCAGTCTGTGTCGGTAGATTTACTGGCAGGTAAAAGAACTCCTGCGAGACTAAATCCCGGCGCCTCGGCGTTTCGGAAAACCGTAAAGTAGTTCGTGGGACATAAAGCCATTATTATTATTATTATTATTATTATTATTATTATTATTATTATTATTATTATTATTATTATTATTATTATTATTATTGTTACGGAGATATCCGTAGTAGTTAGAGGCGAAAGAAGGTGCGGGCTGGAATAGGTCTCAAGTACAAAATTAAAGTTAATTTAAAACTTTAACAAAGGTTATATTTTCTTTTCAAAATCAACAATTAACAGAGTATAACAGGTACCAAGTAGCAGATCAACAAATTAACAAATTACAGTTTGTTACAAGATTTGGGCTTTGAGCCCCAATTCTAATTCCTGAGCTCTCAGCTCACAACCGCAATTGCTGAAGGGCAGAAAACCCCAAAGTACGAGGAGCACTTGCTCCTAATTACAATGTTAAGAAAAAGAGCAGACCCGCTCTCAATTTTAAAAGCCTATCAAAGGCTACAACAAACTTCACATCTATCTGCCTTTAAGGCACACAAGGGAACAGGGGCAACTAATACCTAATCTACTGGGCCTTCGCAGGAAGGAAAACAAAACGGGTTAAGTAAATGGCCCAAAATACAAAATGAATGGAGGCGATAACTTGCACTCCTACACCAAGTTTGTCTAAAACCTATGTGGCGCTAGGCCGATCATACAGGGGCTAATCCCAAGCTAGGGAGGTGACACGTATGAGAAAACTTTACTACATTAAAGAAGAGAAGAACGGTTATGAAAACGTAGTCACCTCCTTTTTCAAAAATGAAGGGGAGTTCGAGAGGGTGAAGCACTCTCTATTCCCGCTTTACAGATTTGTAAGTTATAGATAGACAGAAAAGAATTTACATTTTTAAAAGGTAGGTTACATACAAAAGGTTTCGAACCCTCCCCGAGAGTTAAACTGCTGAGTAGCAAGAAATGAAGATGTTAACAGGCCATTACCTTGTAGATGAACTGCTGCTTGAAGAAAGAGGCGCTTCCCGCCCCCTGCTACATATTCACTAAGAAAGATGTTACTGAAGTGGCCCCGAGACAAGAAAATCAGCAGTTTTTATACCCTCGTGGAGAATTCGAGACCTTTCAAGAATGAGTAGACACACCCCCTCAATTTTATTGGGTCGCTAAAAGTTATACATCAACATCGAAGAAGAAAGACACTATTGGTCAAAAATTAATTAAGGAAATTCGGGATTGGCTGAGTTCAAAACTGGCGGACAGAAAGATTAATATTGCCAACCCCAAAAATAAAAGAAGAAAATTTAGTAAAGACAAAACTTAAGAATACAAAATGTCTTCAAGAGAGTTCATTCCATTGCGCCAGAGTGTATTACCATAGTTTTTTTGGTAGAGACATCTGTTAGAGAATGTTCATACTTCTTGATACGGAGCAAACAAACACAAATCGAAATAGACACAGTTCAGAACACTTCAAAATTACCAAATTTACAGTAGTGACATCTTCCGAAAAACCGTTGAGTTAATTCAGTTTGTTAAAGTTCAGGCTTTCTCCTGTAGAGGAGTTTCAACTGGCGCAATATTTGAATTAGCGGCGTGGAGGTGTACCGCCCGGTACAATTATTATTATTATTATTATTATTATTATTATTATTATTATTATTATTATTATTATTATTATTATTATTAGCGTTATTAAGTGTTTGTGTTCATTTTAATACACTTCTGCTGGGCTGATTGGCTCAGACGATTGAGGCGCTGGCCTTCTGAACCCAACTTGGCAGGTTTCATCCTGGCTCAGTCCGGTGGTATTTGAAGGTGCTCAAATACGTCAGCCTCGTGTCGGTAGATTTACTGGCACGTAAAAGAACTCCTGTGGGACAAAATTCCGCCACCTCGGGGTCTCCAATAACCCGTTAACGTAGTTAGTGGGACGTAAAGCAAAGAACATTATTAATTATTATTAATACACTTCTCTTTATACATACACAGTGCGCTACAATACTAACCACCACAGCAACACGCAGTAGCGAATACACCCCTCCACATAGGGTTGACGTCTGGAAGGGCATCCGTCCGTAAAACTGAGCCAGATACTAGTGAGGTGATGACCGCGGTAGAATGGGAAGAAGATGCATAAGACCAAGAAGTATTATGTTTGTACTGTGCATACAGCGCAGAGACCTTGGGCTATGTACTGTCCCCATTGCATCAACGTGTTCAGTACGTCACCAGCAGCCGTTTACCATGACTGCCATGCTTGTCGCAACCCTCTCGCAGTTGTCAGCATCCTTGATAGGACCGCAATAGACGGATGAACTTCACACTCAAGGTAAAATTGAGTGATGGGATACCTATGAGGTCAATCTCTGTGGTGTAGTCGTTAGTCTGATTAGCTGCCACCCCCGGAGGCCCGACTTAGATTCCTGGCTCCGCCATGAAATTTGAAAAAGTGGTACGAGGGCTGGAACGGGGTCCATTCAGCATCGGGAGGTCAACTGAGTAGTGTGGATTCGATTCCCACCTCAGCCATCCTCGAAGTGGTTTTTCGAGCTTTCCCACTTCTCCTCCAGGCAAATGCCGGGTTGGTTCCTAACTTATGGCCACAGCCGCTTCCTTTCCTCTTCCTTATCTATCCCTTCCGATCTTCCCATCCTCTCACAAGACTCGTGTTCAGCATAGAAGGTGAGGCCGCCTGGGTGAGGTACTGGACTTCATTCCCAGTTTTGTACCTCGACCCAAAGTCTCACGCTCCAGGACACTGCCCTTGAGTCGATAGAGGTAGGAACCCTCCCTGAGTCCGAGGGGAAAACTAACCCTGGGGGGTAAACAGATTATAAAAGAAGAAAGAAACAGGAATTTTCACTGAACGTCTGACTCATTGGCTGAATGGTCAGCGTTGAGGCCTTTGGTTCAGAGGATCCTGGGTTCCATTCCCGGACGGATTTTAATCGCGTCTGATTAATTCTACTGACAACACACAACACTACCAACCACTACAGAAACACATACTAGTGATTACATCCCTCGTTAGAGGGTTGGCGTCAGGAAGGGCATCCGGCTGTAAAACGGGGTCAAATCCACATCTGTGACATAGTTCGCACCCGCCACCCTACAGATGTGGGAAAAATGTAGAAGAAGAAGAAGAAGAAGAAGAATTTTCACTTAACAGTTCAAGTATGATGGTCATCGTTGTATAGTTCTTGTAACCCATAACTGGTAGTTACCAGTTTAAATCTGAGATATTGCACCCGTCCACCTCCCGAGTCCCAGACTAGCATTTATCTCAGGGGTGTCGGTTCATTATTTAAGTCATCAAATATAAATATAGCGGCATAAATGAACACGGGAATGAACGGAGCAATTAAAATTAAAATGGGGAAGGCTCGATTGTAAACTTGAATTTAAGGACTCCATGATAGGACTAGGAAGTGACTGTTAACTTTAAAAAGGGCATCAACTAACTACAATAAAAAGATTATGAGAATGGTTTCCTTTGAAATAATTTGCCAGAAAAAGCAGTTTATTACGCCATCCGACGTACGAAACTTTGATACATTTGGCAACGATATTTAAGTTTTCCACACATGTTACATAAACAAATCACTTGCTATACCGCAAGTGGTATCAATATCGTGCTGGGTTGCTTCTGAAATAAAATGATATTTTGAGGTATAATTTACGGATCGATTCCATTTGAATCGAACCGTTGTTCAAGGATATAGCTTCCTTCTATCGGGAGCCCGAGCATAACCCATGTTACGGTCGGTTTCTCGATTTAACTAAGATGATGTACTCCGGCTATATACATTTCTCCGAGACCGGTACTCGGACTGGGTAATGTTTCTCGTGAATTACGAAAAATGGATTACACGGACAGTTCCTATCTTACGATGTCCAGCTGATGCCATACCACAGAATTAGCATCTATATTTTATTTACATATGATCTGAAATGTGACAAAGTAGCCTCAGTAGACTACTGCCACAGATGAGATAACGAGAAGCGGTGGGAAATACCGTGGCAATGACCCCCCTCGCATCGCGGGCGAAGTAAACAAACACACCAGGTATTACTGTAACTCGTCCCGTGCGGAAACCGTACAATAACGAGGTAACAAAATGACTAATATTTATCATTCTTATTATTCAAACATACGAATCGAGGGATGTTGTCACCAATTAATTAATTAACTATCGTCAGAAATATTCATTTATCCATGAAATTATCATCCTCGAAATTATTATTATTATTATTACTATTATTGTTATTATCATTATTATTATTATTATACTCAACGGTTCCTGGCACTGTCACGTTTGATTAATATCGTCATTATTATGCGGGATGCAAACACAAATGGTTATTACTGTTATTATTATTATTATATCCCTCTTGTGGTTATTATTATTATTATTAAATAGGTGACTCCAGATATTATTATTATTATTCACGTCACTCAAGAGGTTATTATTATTAATGAACCGGTCACTTCCGCCAAATATATTAAGATATCGGTCGCAATTATAATTATTTCACTGATCAACCAACGGCATCATTACTGTTATTATTATGACAATTATTATTAAACTGACCGCGATGATTTAACATCGTCCTTACATTGTTATTATTATTATCGGTTGCATATTATCATTTAGATTCCCGTTTAACATCTTTATCAACGCTCAATTAATTAAAGCGGTCCAATCATTTATCTGCAATATTTATTATTATTATTATCACGACATCATGATTGACATCACTCGTCATTACAATGATTATTATATCCGATCATTTATGTGGAATCTGAACTCTCACTATCCTCAGATCCGTAGTATCTCGACGAATAGCGGTGCAGTCTATTTATTTCGTACATGCTGTCACGGGTTCGAATTCTACCCGCTACGTAACTCAGTATTTCTCTGTGACACTGCCCGAACATTTTACACTCATTTCAATATCCTAAGTGTCTGTCGTACGGAATTTATTTTCCTTTCTATCTCAATATTCCTTGATTCATTTATTTCTCACAGAATTATCAACTGACTTATTTATTCCACTTTTGACATCGTACGACCTTTTATTATCTGACTGCAGATTCTTTAACATTTTTCTATCTCATTTTGATCTACGCCTTAGTTCATTCTCCACAAATAATCGTAACATCCTGAAATTATATTTACCAAAATTTGACAATCATGGTTTCGTAATATTAGTCCTACGTGTTCCGGCTAATGAATTGCAACTTTAAGACACGACATTTATACGTAAAAATATATTGGACCGTAATTTAAACCACACGTTCATTAACATGTACGGATTATTTAGCACCGATCTACATTTCAATATTATTAATTTATCAAGTTAAATTACCACACACTTTAATTCCGAATTAAAAACGACATACCGTCATCAAATGATTTCCGACAAACACAACACCTGATCACTTATTTTTCAATATCTCATGAATTATTATTATTTCCAAATTATATTAAAAAAAGTTTCTTCTAAAAAGAGTAGTTTTATTTTATTTATTATTATTATTAATTTAAAAAAATTAATTCTCGCCTGTTATACGGTAGTCCACTCTTAATATGTTTAACGCATAACCCCTTTCACAATTTCGATTCATTCTGGCACTAATCAATCCAGATACGATTTACTTAGAATATTAATATTATAATCGCTTCTCACAAATTTGAACAACTTCACTTTGAAAATATGAACATACTAATCACAACAAAACACAACTGGCATGGCGAAGCTGGATTTTCCTTCAGTGTCATTACATAGCTCGTTAAAATGACAAAACAGAAAAACACATATCGGGTCTTATTTAACTATCATAACCAAAATCAAATGAAAGAAAATTATTCTACAAAGAAATATGAATGCATGCATGACTTAACGTACTACACTATATATACAAATTTACATCTCCAACAAACTGAATACATAAAAGACCCGATTATTTACATTGTTATATTTACTACTGTCCGTGCTACAAATTTAGGATGGGGTCGTTAAGCGACTCATCTTGTTACAGAAGGTAACCAAGTCTAATCAAATTATTCCCATTTTTCCCAATCACGATAACATTTCCCAAATATATTTTACATTATGTACTCATCTTAGTTTCTCGGTATTCCATTACAGCTTTGCAGATGAGAGGCTCCTTTCGGCCCCTCTCTGCATTTTACTCCTCCATTCTTGATGGCGTAGTTCCACAAAAGATTTCCTGGCACATTACCATTTTACACTAATACCTTAATTATCACAAACCCTCACCATTGACAACGTTAACACTGAACACTTTAACTTTTATACAACAAATCAATATCCTAGACCCAAAAATTTAATATTTACACTATTTTAATCTTCGTCCAATTACCGCACAATGGACCTGGACACGTACGACGAGGTGTCAAATTTTACGCCCGTCGCGATTTATGTCGTCCGACGCGATACGCCCGTTTCATACGGCACTCTTCAAGTGTTCATGATAGCGGTTCGATATTGCAAAGTACAGGCTACTATTCCCTTAAAGTACTGTTCGTCACACAGTCTGTTATGTACGTACTTATTGTGGTACAATTTATATTACTCTCTTGCAGTGCAATTAATTTACTTCACTGATATTTATAACTGACAAACACTGTCCTACGTTAACTATTTCCAGTTCATGTTGCTTGAGCGCGATCACATTTTACAAACACTGGCGGATGCTCGCGCCATTAAATGTTGAGTTACTGTACGCCCGTAAAATTCGAAGTTAGCTGCGACCGACAGTTCAGCTCCAGAGATTCAGTTCAAGTGTCTGTTGGCGAGGATCCCTTGTCCCGTATATATGGATGAAGCTTTCTCCCGCGGATTCATTGACGTCATACCCCTTAGGGAGGGGGTGGAATTTTAATATCGGTACTTGCACTCCGAATTGGACGTTAACATTTACATCAAATTAATCCACTCCGCTAGCATATCTGCTGGATTAAATATGAACTCCTGGTGATCACAGATTTAGGAGATACGGGTGGATTTAGCTCCTCACATTTCGCGCCTTTGGAAGCGTCCCTTACAACGTGGTCTTCGTCCAGCCAATGACATTCAAGTTGTCTGGTTTCCAAGAAATCCAGCCTTCAATTTATTTAATTTGCCAATAATTATTGATTATTTTTCCATGCGTGACATCTAATAAATTCATTACATCGATCCGTGTACTCACAATAATTTATTACTAATTACTTTTGAAGTTACGAGAATATCTCATCCATCATTCCTTAAGATGGTATCCCTGAGTCTTACATCAAATTTTTACGATTGGCCGGCAAGTGGTCACGTGATTTAAATCTCCACCTGCCCGAACCTAGGCTAGCGAATGTCCTCGCAGCCGCTGTAGCTTTCCATGACGTCACGGAATTTCCGTCCTGCCAAAAGTATCCCAGTGCATTACTCATGTAGCGAGCTTCCTTTGTATCACCTATCCCCTTTCTCTTTCTGACCAAGACTTATTTGTAGACTTGTATTTCCTTGTTCGCCAACTAATGAGATCCCCTGCTGTGAAGTAGCTAAATGTTGGTGTGTCGAGCTAATCCGTCAGGCTCCAGTCTGTCGTCCTTCCTTCGCTCCTATTTCGACATTACATATATGAAATGTTTTCAACTACACTTCTGTATTTCAATAAATGTACCATATATTATTTTATCAATCAAATCATGACTGACTTTGGGCCTAAGTCACTCGGGTTCAATATATCTGTGGAAAGCGAAAGAAGCCACGTTGTAGGGTCTACGTAGTTTGACATCATGTCGATACGTCATAATGGCGAATATGCGTCAACGGGTTCGCTGATAGAAAAGTATTTTTCGGTCGGTGGATGCAGAGTGCGTCTCAGCCCACAAGTGGCCACGGCTCTACCGTAGCTCTATGCCTCTGCATTCAGCTGTCCTGAGAATGGTTTTCCGTGGTTTTCTATGCTCCTGCACTAAGGCGAATGCCGGGACAGTTTCTGGTATAAGCCACGGCTGTCAACCTCTTCACCTTCTCCGAGCATCTCCTTCACCGTAACAATTCTCTCAGCTTGAGAGACGGCGTTACCATCTAAGAGGCCCGCCTCCCCCTTCAGGGGAGTAATGAAAACATTTTAGTAGTAGTAGCATTTTTCTCTAAAGAAGTATATAAGTCGTGGTGGTGAGAGGTTCATTAAGACACAATCATCTATAACTGGTGCCAATTTCAGCTGTTGAAACCTTCCCGTTTTCTCAATATCGCGGTGAATGACAGACAGAATTAAGTATTATATATATGTATAAACACTCTCTCAAAAAGTGATATTAGGATTATCATGTTTATCTGTAACGTATGTAGAAGTCCTCAGATTATTTTACTTAACCTCCATAGCTGACACCTTGTGAAACGTGTGTGTGTGTGTGTGTGTGTGTGTGTGTGTGTGTGTGTGTGTGTGTGTGTGTGTGTGTGTGTGTCTCTATCACAGGGTCTTACGTGAGTGCGACATCGGAGCTACATATTTATCTCAGCCTCCTCCTAGCCCTGTCCCTTTGAAAACCCTTGTTCTCTTCCAACACCGACAGTTCTAGGTTTGCGAGCACTAGGGAGTATTTACTTAAGGCGATTACCATTCTTTTCTTCTGGTGGTCGGAACTCTTTCTTTCCCTCCTTCCACTCTATGAGTGTTACAAGAAAGGGGAGTTGTTAATCCCATAGATTTCCCCTTTTAAGGGGGAACCTGCACCTTTGAACATAGAAAAACTTTTTTTCCGCTGCAGTGCAAACGAATACTGAAAGGAAACTTAGTATGCCGAACCAAATATGCCGACATATTTAAAAATTGCATAAACCTATGCCATTATATAATTAATTATTCAAAATGGCGGTGTATCATGGCCACTATTTTGCCGCTTCCCTAATGATTTCCAAACAAATGTATATTTTTCTCTGGTTCATTTTATATCATGATTAGTAATGTTATAACAAAAACATGTACTAGAATCAGTGAAGTCCATCAAGAATAAATATTTTTTTCATAAAGTTATTTTCAAATCTATTTTTTCATTAATTTTCATTTGAAAATATATTTTTAAAACTTAACTAATGAAGCTAGCTCAATAATTTTAGTACGTACTTCTTCTCTATGAAATATCCGTGCATGTACAATTTCATCTTAATGTCTTTAAAACGTTGAGAGTTATCTTTATTTTTATTTTTGCTTTACGTCGCACCGACACAGATAGGTCTTATGGCGACGATGGTACAGGAAAGGGCTAGGAGTGGGAAGTAAGCGGCCGTGGCCTTAATTAAGGTACAGCCTGGTGTGAAAATGGGAAACCACGGAAAACCATCTTCAGGGCTGCCGACAGTGGGGTTCGAACCCACAACCTCCCGAATACTGGATACTGGTCGCACTTAAGCGACTGCAGCTATCGAGCTCGGTTTGAGAGTTATCAGAGAAACGGTTCTGGAAAACAAAAGTTACGGGAAACAAGCTACGAACTTGCCATTAAAGGGCTTCCTTGGGTTACAGGGCTTCACGTTTTTGGTCATAAGTGCAAAATTCTCGGAAGTCCTCTGTGGTTTAGTGGTTAGTGTGATTAACTGCTACCCCTGGAGGTCCGGATTCGATTCCCGGCTCTGCCACAAAATTTGAAAAGTAGTACGAAGGCTGGAACGGGGTCCACTCTGCCCCTGGTGGTCAACTGTGTAGAGGGTTGTTCGATTCCCACCTCAGCCATCCTCGAAGTGGTTTTCCGTGTTTTCCCACTTCTCCTCTAGGAAAATGCTGGGATGGTACCTAACTTAAGGCCATGGCCTCTTTCCTGTTTATCCCTTCCAATCTTCCCATCCCCCAACAAGGCCCCTCTTCAGCATAGCAGGTGAGGACGCCTGGGATACTGCCCCGGAGGCGGTAGAAGTGAGATCCCTTGCTGAGTCCGAGGGAAAAGCCAACCCTGGAGGGTAAACACATTAAGAAAGAAAGAAAGAAAGAAAGAAAGAAAGAAAGAAAGAAAGAAAGAATTGGAAGTATTAAAAAAATGCATAGTCATAAAGAGAAAAGTTCAATTTTAAATTTAAAAATAAACTGAAAAATCGTATTTTTCGTCGGTCAGAGGTGTTGCTCCCCCCCCCCTCCCCCCTTAAGGGGTACAGTCGCTACCACCACCTGTTAGAAGGAGCTGATGATTTCATTGTTTTCCTTTAAAACAGAAATGGCTCCACTACGTTTTTGTAGTTCGTGGTGTGTGTAAAGAACGATACCAGTGGGATCCCTGTTCTATGGAAATTCGTGTTAAATGACTTGTGTGTCCCGCCTTGCCTGACATTGAACTCCTTGAAGTCCTTGCCCTTATTAGATTACGTGCAGTGGTGTCCGGCTCCTTGTACTTGCTGTAACGAGTTCCCAGCCCGCCAGGCCAGCCAGCCTTGCCTCACCTCACTCAGCTTGTTCTGTTCAGTGTTGTGAGTGACTCAGTGGCGGACGGTGAGTGAACGCTGTAGTGTGTGTTCGTGTGCCCGCAGGTTGCGAACGTGAGGATCACGGCTTGTGTCGCTGACTGCCGAGAAAGTGTTGCTGCTCTTCTTCGCGTTAACGGTGAGTACTCTACATCATCTCTGATTGGAAGTTACAGCATCTCATGGGTCTGAGATACATTGTTAGTGTTAATAAACTTAACCATGATAGGTTAATATTGTGTTTGGTCCGTATTGACTAGCCTGAATGTATAATGTAACTATTTAAAATAGTTTATTTGAATCCGCCTTGATCAATACACTCATTAAATGAACATGTTAATGCGGTTAAACATAAAAGATATTCAGCAATGGGAGAACATATGATTGAAATGAATCATAAATTTACAGATATTTCCAATGACATGAAATTATTACATTCGGCCAAAAAGGGAAAATTAATGAATGTTTTGGAAAATTTAGAAATTTACCTTACACAAAAAAATAATTTTGAATCAAATTTAAATGAGAGAAGTGCAGAAGATAACCCACTGTATGGACTAGCATATGATCATTTAAGGAGCAAAAAGAAGAAAAGAAGAAAAACTTGAAGATCCTAAATTTATATATTATTCTCATTCAGTTCAACCAAAATTTTATGTATTGATCATTTTTATAATATTTCTTTTTACTCTTTGATATGGTGTATTAGGACAATACTTCTTTAAACTGTAAAACAAAAGATTGTGGGATAATGTTTTGTTCTTTGATCTGACCACTGAGGAAGGGAATGGTTGAGATTTCCCGAAACATGTTTGGTTTAATCAATAGTTTTTCTTTCATTTAATGAGTGTATTGATCAAGGCGGATTCAAATAAACTATTTTAAATAGTTACATTATACATACATTGTTAGGTTAGTCGTTATTTCACATCACTGAAAAAATACAGAACTTCTTGATCGTAAATCTATTTCGGAAGAATGATTGAAGAAAGATTTCAGTTGTTCAATTAGGGATTGACATAGAACAAATTAATAATAATAATAATAATAATAATAATAATAATAATAATACACCAAGAAATTGCCCTGACCCGATCTTTGATCCAGAACAGAATGCTTTACTACAAATAATACTCCCCGCTAAGTGTACTGGAAAATGAAAATTTTAAACCCCACTGGGATCGAACGATACAAACAGTTTAAAAACTCTGCACAATAGCCCAGACATAACATTAACAGACAAATAGAATCAACACTCACAAATCTCAATGACAGCGCGATCCCGAATGACTACAATATGAAACAGAAATACCGGGAGAAAGTCGACAAATATGTTCCTCTGGCTTTGGAAGAAGCAAGGGTCTGAAAACAAGACAGAGTGACAATCCTTCCTTTTCTCCTCTCTCCCACTGAACTCACCAAAATCATTTTCAGAAAACTTAATGACACTACCCTCACAATGTGGCACAAAAACTGCAATTTTTAAGACCTGAAACATTCCTGAATGCTCAGTACGGACCATAAATAGAAAAGCCTACAACCTCTATGACGAAGAGAATAATGAGGGCGTAATTGTAAAGTTATGTAAATTATAACTAAGCTCTATTTCATATGTAAAATATTGAAATACATGCTACATTACCAACTATAAAGTTGTGAAATAAATAATAATAACAATAATAATAATAATAATAATAATAATAATAATAATAATAATAATAATAATAATAATAATAATAATCGGCTTTGAGCTTGCATCCGGGAGATAGTAGGTTCGAATCCCACTATCGGCAGCCCTGAAGATGGTTTTCCGTGGTTTCCCATTTTCACACCAGGCAAATGCTGGGGCTGTACCTTAATTAAGGCCACGGCCGCTTCCTTCCAACTCCTGGGCCTTTCCTATCCCATCGTCGCCATAAGACCTATCTGTGTCGGTGCGACGTAAAGCCCCTAGCAAAATAATAATAATAATAATAATAATAATAATAATAATAATAATAGTTGCTTTACGTCGCACCGACACAGATAGGTCTTATGGCGATGATGGGATAGGAAACGCCTCCGAGTGGGAAGGAAGTGGCCGTGGCCGTAATTAAGGTACAGCATTCGTCTGGTGTGAAAATGGGAAACGACGAATATCCGTCTTCAGGGCTGCCGACAGTGGTTTCCGAACCCACTATCTCCCAGCTGCGCGCCCATAACCGCACAACCATCTCGCCCGGTAATAATAATAATAATAATAATAATAATAATAATGGAGAGGATTGTTGTCCAGTTGCACTTCCTCTTAAACAGTAATCATCACTAGAATAAGTAATTGCTGCTTTAAATCAATTTCTCTGTAGTTAAATAGTAGAAGCAAACATAACTGATGTCTTATAATATTTTTAATCTGATTGGTGTATAACTCTTCCCAAAATAATCGAGTAACAATTTCAGTTGATACGAAGGGAACCAGTTTTAATTCATGTGTTGATGGGATAAAAGTACATCCTGGGGAGCATTGTAGGTATTATATTAAAACGAGGTTGCAAAAAAAACCTGCATATCTCTTCACATGGTTATGAGGGTATTTAATGGGAGTAGTAAGAACGTAAAGACCGGGCGAGTTAGCCGTGCGCGTAGAGGCGCGCGGCTGTGAGCTTGCATCTGGGAGATAGTAGGTTCGCATCCCACTATCGGCAGCCCTGAAAATGGTTTTCCGTGGTTTCCCATTTTCACACCAGGCAAATGCTGGGGCTGTACCTTCATTAAGGCCACGGCCGCTTCCTTCCAACTCCTAGGCCTTTCCTATCCCATCGTCGCCATAAGACCTATCTGTGTCTGTGCGACGTAAAGCCCCTAGTAAAAAAATAAGATCGTAAAGGAGAGGGCATAATGTCACTGGTAAGACCCCAACTAGAGTATGGTTCCTGTGTATGGAACCCTCATCAGGATTACTTGATTCCAGAACTGAAAAAGATACGAAGGAAAGCAGCACGATTTGTTCTGAGTGATTTCCGACAAAATAGTAATGTTCCGAAAATGATGCAAACTTTGGGCTGTGTTGGAAGGAGACGAGCTGCTGGACTGAGGGCTACATTCCGAGCTATCAGTGGAGAGATGGCGTGGAATGATGTAGACGAATAAGCGTGAACCGAGTTTTTTAAAGTAGGACAGATCATAATAAGATGACAAATTGATGAAAATAATCGTTCATAGAAAGAGGAATTAGAGCTTGGAGTAAACTACCACTGGAGATGTTCGATAAATTTCCAAGTTCCTTAAAATCATTTTAAAAATAGGTACCTGCCACGTGGGTGACAGCCGTCTAGAAAGCCAAGATGATTCGTTTTGACGACCACATGACACCTTCGAGCTGAACAGCGGTCGCTTGGTAGGCCATGGTCCTTCGGGGCTGAAGTGCCATGGGGTTTGGTTTGATTTAATTTGGCGATTGACTGATCCGTCAATTCGGCGTCTTCGAAAATTTAAGTATTTTGTTAGATGTAAAATAATAATAATCATAATAATAATAAACCGTGCGCAGAGCGTCGTGTAGCTAAGAGTTTGCATTCGGGAAATGGTGGGTTCAAATCTAACCGTCGGCATCCTTGATGGTGGTGTTCCGTGGTTTCCATTTTTCTCACCAGGCAAATGCTGGGGCTGAACCGTAATTAAGGCCATGGCCGCTACCTTTCAAACCTAGTCATTTTCCATTTTGCGTCGCCGAAAACATTCGATGTGTTCGTGTGACGTTAAACCACTGAAAAAGAATTTTTAGGGAAGTAAATTATAGCTTAAGGTGTTCTTTGATTGTATTATGCAAGTACGTGTGCAATCTGTATAACTCTGCAAAATTGCTAAATGTCTCAGGGTATGAGATAGTTGCCTCTTCAGGACAAGAATTATCATCTGCAAAATTAATATAGGGAAATGAAATGAAATGGCGTCTGGCTTTTAGTGCCGGGAGTGTCCGAGGACAAGTTCGGCTCGCTAGATGCAGGTCTTTTGATGTGACGCCCGTAGACGATCTGCGTGTTGCGATGAGGATGAAATGATGATAAAGACGACACATACACCCAGCCCCCGTGCCAGCGAAATTAACCATTTAAGGTTAAAATTCCCGACCCTGGCTGGAATCGAACCCGGGACCCCTGTGACCAAAGGCCAGCACGCTAACCATTTAGCCATGGAACCGGACACATGTGGAGATAATACACACTAATATAGCCTTGGACTATCGTATTCGTAACAGGATATAAAACTATTACCGCAATATTTTTCGTAAGACATTGAAGTCTCTATTCTCTTTAATTTAGAGGATGGTTGCCTAGTTGTACTTCCTCTTAAAACAATAATCACCACCACTCTCTTTAATTTAGCTTCTCTTTCTCGTAAATTCTTGACTGTACAACAAATAAGCTTTGTATGAAAATTCGATAATACGCCTTGATGACAGAATGCGTGTACCAAAACAATTGGAGTACTTAACCGGCCAACACAATCATGTTTTCTTTGTAGAAAACGAGCGTACTTCCATAATTCAGTGTGGACGCTTGAATGATAGATTAATCAAGACGCTTTTATGTGCGTTTAGAAATGAAATGAGATGGCGTATGGCTTTTAGTGCCGGGAGTGTCCGAGGACAGGTTCGGCTCGTCAGGTGCTGGTCTTTTGATTTGACATCCGTAGGCGACCTGCGCGTCGTGGTGAGGGTGAAATGATGATGATGAGGACGACACATACACCCAGCCCCCGTGCCAGTGAAATGAACTAATGATAGTTAAAATTCCAGACTCTGCCGGGATTCGAACCCGGGAACCCTGTGACCAAAGGCCAGGACGCTAACCATTTAGCCACGGACTCGGACTGTGCGTTTAGAAGAAATATGTTTCGAAATGCCTTTTCACAGTTTCCTGTTTTTCTCATTTGGATTAATGTCCTGTTATGCCAATTATGTCCGAATTAGATATTAAATACGCTCTACCTTACAAAATGTATCATGTTAACGTTTACTATCATGAATAAAAAATTTCGAATAATATCTTACAGAAAATGTATATTCTGGAAGAAATGCAAGTCGAGGAAGATTTGGAACATATGCTCTGTTATAGAAATAACTTATAATGATAACGAGCGGCATTATCCAGCAATTTGTATTGGGTGTTAGTTTTATTACTCTAATAATTATATCGTTCGTGGTTACAGCGTTGGTCATTTCTGAAGTTATTCTTAAAATTTCCTACAAGTGCATCTCTGATATCATTAATAAAACACATAAGCAATATGTACTACTTTTTGTCAACAGCAAAATGATCAGTTTGATAATGCTGAAAGGATATCTCTGATTTCTCTCGGGATTTATTGTGAATTGTAAAAGTAATATCTTCATTACGTAGACTAACTTGCAGTTCAACAGGTAACGGATGTCTCTACAAAAAATAAATGAGTACTGATTGAAATAAAGCAGATATAGTCCCAGTTCGCATGTTGACTCCTATTTTCAGCGTCTTTTGTCGTTCATACTTAATATGTTGCATTTTTCTGTATTGTGTACGGTGAAAAATATGACATATTATGTATAGTCGATTTACTTATTGCATCATTATTGAAGATTTTAAAATGAGGTTAGGGTTTGTTATATAGTTCGAGTAAATCTTCAGAGAAATGACGTTAACTTTATCCAGCATATACTATCATATTTGCAACTTTCATTAGAATACCTGTTCCATGCCAGTGTGTTTAATACCGATCTCCCGCCACTGCTCTCGCTGAAAAGCCTTGTGTACCTAAGCCACTGATAAAGGAGTCCGATGTTTGCGCGGGGAGCTCACGTGTTGTGTGGGAACGAGTCGACGAGCTGTTATTACCTGTTGCATGAGCGGACACACTGAGCGTAATTTTGTTGTTACGTAGAAGAATTGGGAAATTCGCCGAATCGAAAATTCTGTTAACAAGGTGAAACATAAAGATATATCGTATATGGGATTCACTTGAATGATGATGTTCGTTTGCCTTTAAGGTAGAGTGAAGGACAAATGGTGGTTAGTAACTGTAAAGAATTGGTTTCATGACGCATTAACAAGAATATTTTCATCAGCGGTTGAGTTCTGCAAAGTACGAGTGTTACTTTACCCTACCTGTGCTGTTTTCCTCTTAGACGAAGGCCAGAATTTGATTTCAGGCTCGTCCAAGGAATTTTATGCTGGACTGTGGGCAGAAACGGGATTTATTCAGTCTCATAAGTCTATGAGGAGCTCTCTAATATTAGGGTCAGTGAACCTAATCGATAACGGCATGGTGACGACGTGTCACTGCGATACCTGGGCGATAGTCGTCTTTCTAGGCCAAGGCCCTTAAGGGGGACCTACATAGTTGAACATAGAAAAATAAGGCATATTAAGCTTTTTCTCCCCAGCAATGGAAAAAAGGAAACTTAGTATGACAAACACATTATTCCTTACTATTATGCCTACATATTTAGAAATCATATAATTTAATTATTCAGAATGACGGTGTATCATGCCCACTGTTTTGCCGTTTTCCTCATAATTACCAAACACATATTTTTCTATGATTATTATTTTTTATTGTGATTAGATATACTAGAACCAATGACGTCCATCAAGTATAAATATTATTTTCATTCAGTTATTTTCAAGTAGTCATTTATTCATTAACTTTCAGTTGACAATTTTTTTAACTTAATGAATGGAATATATCTTCTTTTTCTCTATGAAATATATATGTATACAAAAATATCATCTTAATATCTTAGAGTTGGCAGGGAAACGGTTCTGAAAACAAAAGTTAACCCCATCAATCCTCCAAACCCTCCAAATCTCCTGGCCAGAGAGAAGGCGTTACCTTCTAGGTGGCCCGCCCCTCCCTTTCGGGGAGGGGAATGAAGACTTTCCCCTGCGGGAAACGAGCGACAAACTTACCGATAAAGGGCTTGTTTGAGTGACAGAGCTTCACGGTTTTTGTCGTAACACCGAAGGTATCGGAGGTATTAACACAATACTCTGTTATAAAGAGACAAGAACAATTTTAGATGAAAAATAAATTGAAAAATAGCATATTAGTTCGATTAAAGGTGTCGGTCCCCCTTAATTTACAGGTTATAACAGTGCCACTGACATAATGTTACCTTAACGGGCAACACACGTTGTCATCTGTGAACTAATGATTGTTGTTTGATTTTCGATTGTTTGAGCCTGTGAGTTAATCCAGGCAGACCAGTGGCACACACTGAGCTGAAAGTAGAAATAAGTTTCAGTGCGTTCGGGAAAATGATACCCCCTGAGGTACGGGTTAACGTTCGGTCGTAAAAGTTTGTGATTCATGCAGCTCTCACTTGTTCTCCGGAACACTTGACAAGATTTGATGCGAATTGATTAAATGCTCTGGAATTACTTCATTAATAGTTTTGTAAAGAACGAGTTAATGTTCCCAGTTTTGTTTACAAATTCTAATCACGAGTCTTTTCCTATTTAATAAAATGCTAATTATTTTTATAACTTGTCTTAAAAGAATCTTACTGAAACCCATAATTATAATCACCAAGGCAGATCTGCTTGAAGGCTACCATCACCAGGTCTCGTCCAACAAAAAGGAATTTTAACAAATCTGGATTTGCCCCTGAGGATAAGGGTAAATGGTGGTAAGACTGCTGGCCAATTACGCCACACTCCTGCGAGTAGTAAAGTTGTGCCATAGTATATATTAGCATGAATGTTTGGGTGTCCGTGTAATGTGAACACTTCGTAGTCTATGCAGGTCTTTTTTTACCGGGCGAGTTGGCCGTGCGGCTAGGGACGCGCTGCTGCTCGCCTGCATCCAGGAGATAGTGGGTTCGAACCCCACTGTCGGCAGCCCTGTAGATGGTTTTCCGTGGTTTCCCATTTTCACACCAGGCAAATGCTGGGGCTGTACTTTAATTAAGGCCACGGCCGCTTCCTTCCCATTCCTCGACCTTCCCTATCCTATGGTCGCCATATGACCTGTCTGTGTCGGCGCGACGTAAAACAAATTCTCAAAAATGCAGTTTTTTGAGTTAATCTATAGATTCCTGTTGGAGGAAAATAAACAAAATTTTAAATGAAAGGTATGCCACTGAAAATGGTGATCTGAGTTGCTAGCTAGTACACATCGTGGAACACTTTCAACAAAACTCTCAAAATAGTTCTAGTAATTCTCAGAGGATTGCTTTTGAACTCTTATCTTTAATATTTCTTCCCATAAGAAAAGTAAATTTCACCAGAATTCCATGTTTCATCCGACTTTTTAACTTATTAAATGACAAGAATTTTTACATTCATAAATAAAAATGCACCATACAGTACATCATATTTTGAAAGATCAAAAACTGTTTATGATTGTAGTGTTTCAAGAATGGATACATAATGACTAATACGACCGTATATTACTAGCAGTAATATATACATTATTGGTTTAAAATCCACGTGGTGAAATCTCTGAAACCAGATTAGCGAAATAGGTCGCCTCCATTCTTCCGCTGATATTTACTTTGTTTTGGTATTATGACATATTACAGCTAAACAACATAGGCTACATTTTCATTTATTAAACCAGCTAGAACTATACAACGCCATCGTAAGTTCTTATTCACCTGTCGAGTGAAGTGAAACAATCTCTTTCATTTCGCTGGAAGGACGCTCAATGAAAATGTACAGTACATAATATTTTGCATCTTTTCCCTTAAGTGATCATAATGCAATTTATTCTCTAGAAATATATACATATCGCTTCAGTAAACAACTACAAATAGGCAGCCAAAGTTTACGAGTGAAAACTGAGTTAAAGGGAGAAACAGTATGTACCGGTTTCAAGATTGTTTAATCATGAGGAACTCATGATTCCTTAAGCCGTGATATTTCAATTTGAATGGTACGCTTTTAATTTGTGTTGCAAATGCTGTGTTTTATTTGGTGTTTCCAAGTAAGGCTATGATTTTTTTTAACTTCCTGACATCTCACGGAAAAGCAGATTACAACTTTTATAACAGAAAATGTAAAACCGTTTCCTAACCAACTTCTATCATGGAGACGGTGTCTACAGGAATGTTAACACCGCTTTATTACGTGCACGGGTAGGATTATGAAATCAAGACTGGTCTGGGCGAACAACGTAAACTATTGTTGTAAGATCACGGTACAAAGGGGGACGGTATGATAGTGTGACAAAATTCATCGTGTCACGGAATATGCGTAAATCCCATTCCCCCCCCCAGGGCCTACCAAGCGACCGCTGTTCAGCACGAAGGCCTGCAGATAACGAGGAGTCGTGTGGTCAGCACGACGAATCCTCTCGGCCGGGGCCGTAGTTCTTCAATTGTAATCACGTAGGCTGAATGTACCTCGAACCAACCCTCAGATCCAGGTAAAAGTCACTGGCCTGGTCTGGATTCGAACTACGGGGCCGACTGTCACAGGATATAAGTACCATCATAATCAATTAATTGATGTTACTGGTTTAATGTCCCACTAACTACATTTTTTAGGTTTTCGGAGATGCAGAGGTGCCGACATTTTCCTCACAAGAGTTATTTTACGTGCCAGTATATACCGACACGAGACTGGCGTATTTCATCGCCTTCAAATACCATCGCTCTGAGCCAAGATCAAACCCGTCACCTTGGACTCAGAAAGCGAGCACTCAACTGTCGCAGCCACTCGGCTCGTCAGAATATAGGAAAGATAATCACACATATATTACTACTTTACTACTTCTACTACTATTAAAATTATTACAAAAGTCGTACGACCATAGATACCGTGTTCAGGAATCTTGATTCTATGCTACTTAGGCTGCCTGTGTAAATTTCGTTCTTTTTTTCATCATCATCATCATCATCATCATCATCATCTGTTTACCCTCCATGTTCGGATTTTCCCTCGGACTTAGCGAGAGATCCCATCTCTACCGCCTCAAGGGCAGTGTCCTGGAGCTTCAGACTCTTGGTCGGGGATACAACTGGGGAGTATGACCAGTACCTCGCCCAGGCGGCCTCACCTGCTATGCTGAACAGGGGCCTTGGAGGAATGGGAAGATTGGAAGGGATAGGCAAGGAAGAGGGAAGGAAGCGGCCCGGTCGTGGCCTTAAGTTAGGTACCATCCCGGCATTCGCCTGGAGGAGAAGTGGGAAACCACGGAAAACCACTTCCAGGATGGCTGAGGTGGGAATCGAACCCACTTCTACTCAGTTGACTTCCCGAGGCTGAGTGGACCCCGTTCCAGCCCTCGTACCACTTTTCAAATTTCGTGGCAGAGCCGGGAATCGAACCCGGGCCTCCGGGGGTGGCAGCTAATCACGCTAACCACTACACCACAGAGGCGGACTCGTTCTTTTTTTACCCTACTAAATGCTGAGAAATGAGATATCTATTGGGTGACATATTGCTGATTTTTAACTAATTTTGTTATGGATGAATATGCCGACATCTTTCCTCCCTTCTAAACTCCGATTACCTTTGCTGAGTTTGAATCCACTGACGGAGCCACACGTAGTAAGTGTTGTTTTTACACGTGCTGAGGTCGAGCTACAGCGATGGGACACGTTAGAGAACTTTCCTGTGTTTATGACTCATTAGAAGGAAGAGAGAAGGTTAGTTGGATGTCACTTACTCAAGGTCAATGGCAATTTATTTCAGTAATTTGTTGAAAGTTCTTGACGAGTACACCAAGAACTGTCGTGACCTGGTGAGCCATACATGCTTCTTTCAATTTGTAAATTTCTAATATATTTCCACGAACTTCGAAAGTTTAGACCTTAAAATATTAAGATTTACTTTATTTTCGTAATGGGCATTCACATATAGTGCACAACAGTGTTTTACGTATTCTGGTTTGGTGTACTGTTTCAGAGCCCGAGGACGTAGTATTGGTCTGTCACACAATGAACGATAATTTTGTATTCAAACTCCCAAATTACAAAATTTATCATTTTGTTGCATGTTGCTTCTCTTTGTATACACCCTTCGTAATGCATAATGCACGTACACATAGCAAAATAAACGGTATCTTAGATAACAGCTTCTGTCAGCTGTTGAATGTTTGCAAGAGATTTATTTATTTATTTATTTATTTATTTATTTATTTATTTATTTATTTATTTTGCAAGTTGCTTTATGTCGCACCGACACAGATAGGTCTTATGGCGACGGTGGGAGAGGAAAGGGCTAGAAGTGGGAAGGAAACGGCCGTGGCCTTATTTAAGGTATAGCCCCAGCATTTGCCTGATGTGAAAATAGGAAACCACGGAAAACCATCTTCATGGCTGCCGACATTGAGGATCGAACCCACTATCTTCCGAATACTGGATAATGGCTGCACTTAAGCGACTGCAGCTATCGAGCACGGTACATGGAGGGAAATGTTTTTTACAAGTTGCTTAACGTCGCACCGACGCAGATAGGTCTTATGGCGACGATGTGACAGGAAAGGCTAGGATTGGGAAGGAAGTGGACGTGGCATTAATTAAGGTACAGCCCCAGCATTTGCCTGGTTTGAAAATGGGACAGCACGGAAAACCATCTTCACGGCTGCCGACAGTGGGGCTCGAACCCACTTCCTTCCGAATACTGGATAATGGCCGCACTTAAGCGGCTGCAGCTATCGAGCTCGGTACATGGGGGGAATTAGGGCGGTGGGCAATTGCTCTCTTCAGTTCATGTCTGCAGAATGCGTCGGCCACACCATCCGCTGCATCCCATGTCTTCCAAGGAACTCTACCTAGATGAGCACGAGCATTATGTGTAAAGCCCTCGCACACAGTGGCAACAAAATCCCGTAACTATAGGTGTATACTGTGTATACTAGACCAGTCATTTTACCTTCGATATGAGAGGCGTACGTCGACCAGATATATCGAAACTCCCCTTGCTGCTAACGGCGCTCCAGAATGAAGGGCTCGTTCCATCTCTCACTGGATCGCCTCCAGACTCTAACACACTTGTTGTGTGGAAGTTTATGGCAGACTGTCGTAACCGGGGGTTCAACAAACTTTTGTAGATACTTGTATCACACTCGAAAAACACGAGGAAACTTTGAGAATGTAAGTTCGCACTGTTTACAACATTGGTAACTTAATTTTAAGAACTCGTGTGAGCTAGGTAATTAGCGTTTTCAGTTGTATTGTCTTCCTGACTCTGTTTGCCTCAATGATTTTAAAGTTAAGTTTACCTTCAAAAAGTAACTAACTCAAAGAAAGCAAATGGATAGATGTTTATTAAGTATTGATTTCGAAGTTCGGCAGTTTGTTGTGAATTTTGGTAGCAATGATGTTTGTTAACACTAGTGCGATCAGTGTGCAGTCATGTACGCTGTTCTCAGCTACCATGTATTTACATTCCTGTAAGGACAACGGGTAGCAGATACATATTAGCTTTCTAACCCCCACAACACGACTTGCGGTTACCAAGGCGTGCGAGAGTAGCATATTGCGCATGAGTATAACACAGATATCCGTTTCTGTGATATCCTGGCTTCGTCTACGTGTTGGCCGACGCCCCCACTCCCTTAATCTCAACACTCCCCTCGCCGTGGTAAGGATGGAGAGCTCGCCTTGCAAGAAGGTGCATTTTAGACGAGTATTCAGGCACGGACATTGCGCACCTCGCATGGATTGAAAGCCAGTACGAATATATTACGGATAGATAAGCTTAGCAAGCGTTTGATAAGGGCGCTGTGAAAATCTACAATAGTAGTTAATTACAGTTTAATATAAACTGGAGTTTGGAGGTTCAGATAATGGGTTGGAAACCTCACTGTCGGCACCCTAATGATAGTTTTCCGTAGTTTCCCCATTTTCACATCAGGCAGATGCTGGGACTGTACCATAATTATGGCCACACCCACTTACTTCCCACTCCTAGCCCTTTCCTGTCCCAAGACCTATCTGTGTCGGAGCGACGTGAACAACTTGTAAAAATAAAAAATAAAATCTTGGTGGTCGCCTACCATCTTTTATGAACTTTCAATCCGTCCTTTAGGATGTAGTGACTCAGGTATTTCTCATCCTTCGAAAATCTATCCTAACCGGGGAATGAGTCCTTTTGTTAAGAATTTGGGACTTCTATCAACCCCTGGTCTACTGAGGGAGCTCGGTATATTATGCTGAATTGTGATTAAACAGTCAGAAACTGCCGCTCTCTTTTCTATTAGCTCCAGAGGTTGTGCTGCAAAGTAGTAAAAAGTACTCAGATCATTACACTGTGTAGATACTGATTTTTTTAAAACAATATTTATACGAAGAACGTTATTTTGGATTGCCATTCAACACCTTTGGTCATGAAGCCACACCCTTCCTTTCTTTGAACATTCATGGTTGCTCTAGAAATGCAATATAAGCACAAGATAATACTTTAAGTAGCAAGACTAGCATTAGTGCCGAATATAGGAAATTATTTCAATCAAGGAAACTCGAGGATATTTCATGAACCAGCACCGACAGAGATGTAAAGGCTGACAGTCTACCAACTTAAGTGAGCTAATAAAAGTTTCTTGAGATGTTGATTCTATACTATACACTGAAACTTTCACCAAAGGAAAAATATTACAATTAAATGCATTCGGCGTGATTATACAGTTAAAAATCATTTAGTATTTGACTACACACTAACCGCCTTACTAATAAACGGTGTATAAACCTCCTGTATATACTGTACATCTGTTATGGTTATTCGTTGAATTCCTTATACAGGCAAAGACCCTTGTATAAGCGTTGTATAGCAGCGAGTAGCGGAAAAAGAAACGAGTGAGCAGTTCATTTTCGTGGTATTTACTGTCTACAGTAATATAATCGTGGTGAAATATTCCACTTATCCATTTAACGTTGAACACACATTGAAAGAATGGGCGATAAGATTGATGATCTTCACGATATTTTAAACATAGAAGACATAGTCTACACCATTTAGAGATTATGGAGGCTAGACATCTTTGTAAAGTAAAACACTTTAAAGAGACGGAATGACAATGAAAAACTATAAAAGAAATTATGGTTGGGCGTATTTTTGTATAATAATGTTTTACTGCTTAATAGAATTTTGAAATTGCGAGTTTATTGTACATTATCTGCTTTTACAAAGATCTTTCTCAAATTTGAGTACAAAAAGGGACATATTCCTTTACATGAAAAATGGCATAACTTGAAAACCGTACGTAATATGATTTCCATACTTTGTAGTTGAATACGCAGATGAAATGAAATGACGTATAGCTTTTATTGCCGGGAGTGTCCGAGGATATGTTCGGCTCGCCAGGTGCAGGTCTTTTGTTTTGACTCCCGTAGGCGACCTGCGCGTCGTGATGAGGATGAAATGGTGATGAAGACGACACATACACCAGCCCCTGTGTCAGCGAAATTAACCAATTATGGTTCAAATTCCCAACCCTGCCGGGAATCGAACCCGGGACCCCTGTGACCAAAGGCCAGCACGCTAACCATTTAGCCATGTAACCGGAGAATACGCAGATACAAATGCCCAATAGAAACGTTTTAGATAAAACCTTTCTTTTAGCTACAAAACAGTTATTCCTTTCTCCTGAAAAGTAAGGATTTTAGAATGTGTTCCCTTTTCAACTCACCGATTCAATTACAATTGCTTACGTTTTCCTTAATATCCGAGTTAGGAGCTCTTGATCTTTTCTTAAGTTTTTCCATTTCTTTCGTGGCGTTCATTACACAAGGAAGCTGGAATTCAAGAGGACAAATTGGGGCAAATATTCGTTTATAGGTAGGGGAGTTAGGGATTAGAATAACTTACCAAAGGAGATGTTCAATAAATGTCCTATTTCTTTGCGATCATTTAAGAAAAGACTAGGAAAACTACAAATAGGGAATCTGCCACCTGGGCGACTGCCCTAAATGCAGATCAGTAGTGATTTATTTATTTATTTATTTATTTATTTATTTATTTATTTATTGATTGATTGATTGATTGATTGATTGATTGATTGATTGATTGATTGATTGATTGATTGATTGATTGAAATGTTGATATCAATATAAGCCAATTTCCATCTGTCTCAGTTTGTGTTGCCACTACCTTTTCGATATGCCGTGCTACTGTACGACTTTCCGGAAAGTTTTGCTCGTAGATAACCAGCAGAAGCGATCATAAAGGCGGTGAACGTGCGACATACGTCAGTGAACTGCAAGAAGAGATTCCTAGGACTTGGAACGAGTGTATACGTGCTGTATAGTAATACGATGCGTATACCATTTGTAAGAAAAATATACAGTGCGTATACGGGTTTTATTCACTGTATAACTATACAAGTGTTAAACAATTGTATAAAGATTTTTTATTTGTAAGACGGTAAGAAACCAACAGACACTAAAGAGACTGCCACACTGACGAATGCACGCGGCAAGTGTCCATGACCTTGGCTAAAACATATACCCCTGCTACCCTTTCTCACAGCTCATGCATAGAGTTCACTAATGGCTGTGGCGCTATACATTGGTTTGACGCGACGAACGATATTTTGTGCGGATTTAAGCTAATAATTTTGTTAATAAGTAAATAAAATACAGGAAAGAATTAGCTGATAAGACAGCACGGCTTGTACAAATTCCTTTTTGTTAATAATTCCTGTGTTTCCTAGGTTTGGCCGGTTAAAATGGTATAAACATCACCACTACTGTCCTCTACGTGACTTTGTCACAGCAATCATTATGTATTCTAATTACTCAATAAAAACCGTTCGAGAAAGATTGACATTTTCTATTCATAAATAATATTTTATATTACTCATTTGACCTTATTCAAGATATCTGAACATAAACTTTCTTTAAAACACCAGTACATTAGGTGTTGATTATAACCTTGGTATGACGTCATGCTTCTGAGTTCATCTAAGCGTTGGATGATGTGTTTATCACGTCATGTTAGCAAGAACCTTACAACTGTGATAATAAAAACTCCCGGTGCGTAAAATCCATGGCCGTTGAAGATATTATAAGCACAGTCTTAGTTCCGTGTACTTTACCTTGAACTAACGGATCGCTCATATTGTTACCAACGATGAAAGAAAGTTCATTTGGTTAACACAATTTTCCTAATGCATTTATACAGAGTCAAAGTGCTCTTCAGTCAATTTCTATTAATATCTGACCATTCCTTTGAACAACTAATCGGCTCTACGTATTTCCAGAGATGATATCATTCGTTGGCGCGCTGTTGTTTCTTCATTTTACAAAAAGTAAATATTAGTTCAGTTGGTGTATTTCTGTGGCATAGTCAGGGACACAGGAAGTACCTACTTCAGTTAAAAATGATGGAAATATTTGTTTTACACTATTAGTAGTAGTAGTAGTAGTAGTAGTAGTAGTAGTAGTAGTAGTCGTGTGACCTCAGCTTTCGTGTGCAAGTACCATATGGAAGCATTTTACTGTGTGCACCAAATATTATGGTTATTTATTTCCTCATCTTTAACGATTAAATGATTAATATTGAATATGCTAGAAAAAGTTGATGAAATTAATGAGGTTCTTTGGAGTTCCGTTCTGAAGGACTACTTGTTCCGGAACATATCATAGCCTTTAAACCGGAAAACAAGAACGGAATGATCATTGACCCAACTGTGCGATTTATCGCATTCTGGTCAACCGGAAGAAGTGGATTTAGAGATGAAGAGTACTTGTGAACCTACAGTCTCGTATTATAAATAAAAGTATGGACTGCAAAATATATCAGACACAGGATTAATGGCGGGAGCCCGGGGAACAATTCCTAAAATATATCAGTCACATGATTAAAGGTGGGAGTCCGGAAAACAATTTCTAAAATATATCAGTCACAGGATTAATGGTGGGAGTCCGGGGAACAATTCCTGAATTCTTATCGCACTTTCGGATTTCATTAGGTTTTGAAAAACATCTGACACACATAGCGGCAGCTGCCATCCGCGGTTCAATATTAATTTTGAGAAACAATTTGTAGAGCCAATAGCATCGTGTGCATACTTTATGGTTCTTAGTTCCTTTTTGTACTGAATGTGAAAGGCTTTTCACATTTCATATTCCATGCTGATATTATTTATTACGCGGTATTTTTATAACCTGTTAAGCAGTGATCGGAAGTTGTATATTGAAAAATGGAGTATGCTTCGTCCAAGTGGCAATCATATAGTTAGGGGAGTTGTAAAGTAAAATAAAATAGAATAAAATAAAACAGAACTACATGGACATTCTGCGGAAATGGAATGTGTAGGTTTTTGGGAAACAGTTCATTTTCTTCAAGCCTACGTGATGACTGATTTAAATAACCCATCACGTTTTATGGGCGAGCGTGTTTGTAACTGAAGACATGAATGACTGAATTTACCTTCAAAATGAGGGACTATTAAAAGAACCGCTATACGTACTGAATCGAGTTGTATTAATCTTTCACTTCTTACTTAGAGTTCCTTTTATAACCGATTAGATTCACAAAATAAAGTCATCCTATTAAGCAAAATGGAAAGAAGTTCGTCATTAGGTTTTTTTTTTATGTAATCAGCTAAGCTAGTCCTTTCTTAACTCAAATTTGTTACAGACCCACTTTCTGCTGTAATATCGTTTTCTTTGTATAAAACACACTGCTTTAACTGCAGCCCGATCTTCTTGTTAGAGGCTACTACATAGAAGATCGCAAGTTTAATTCGTGGGTAACAATAATATTTATATATCCCATTAATGACTTTCGCTGGCCCCATGCCAGCGAAATTAACCAGTTTTGGTTAAAACTCCCGACCCTGTCGGAAATCGAACCCGGGACCCCTTTGACCAAAGGCAAGCACACTAACCATTTAGCCATGAAGCCGGACGGTGTAAAAATAATTTAGTCCGGAAGCTGGCTTATTTGTTACAGAATATAGTTGATTGTAATTTCTAGCTCACTGCATTAGCTTTACTGCACCTTGATTTTGTTTTTCGAAAATATTTGAAATGATCTACTTGTCCAAGTTTTGTATTCCCAACCTGACTTCAGTCTACTTAGATTTCTTCCCTACTGACATCAGTTTAATCTTGGAAATGCTAATTTTCATATCATACTCACTGCACCTATTTTCAAGTTCCAAGTTTTCTGCACATCCTGCCATTAAGACCAAGTCGTTGGCATAGATCAATCTGCGTACTACATTTCCATCTCACTGAATCTCATCCTGCCACACTAATACCTTTCAGTAAATGAGCCTGTCATTCCTAGATTGAACAGTGATGTGTGTGTATGTATGAAATACTGGACTGCATTTCAGTCGTGTGGTGTAGTTTCTGGCGTGTAATAGCTACACTGAGGTGGATGGATTGAGTTACTGTAGCGGCCATCATAATAAATTAGGGAACGTTCGTAATTCCGTCCCCCTTCATTTTATTTCTTAATTATGAAGTTTATTATTATTTTCAGATGGGAAAACCCAAGTGGTGGGATAAGTAGGCTATCAAAGAGGCTATTAAGACAGTGAGGGACAAGACAATTGGTTACAAATGTGCAAGTAAAGTGGTTAACATCCCACGAGCAGCGCTGAAAGACTATGTTAAAAAGAATACAAAGAAAACATGTATCATAAATGGCCTTCAAGTAATTTATTATAGGGAAAGTGTTTGGTAATGTTGTTGTTGCGTATTCAGCCCGAAGGCTGGTTGGATCCTCAACAAGTTCACCATTAGCTGTCATAGATGGCCTAGGTGTCACTGAAGAGGCGTACTAGGGAAATGAGAAGTGAGGTAGTTTCCCGTTGCTTTCCTCACCGAGCCAGAAGTTGCTATTGCACATCAGTCTGCCAAACCCACTAAAATGCCTGCACCAACCGACCCTATGAGCGACATTTTCACACCATTCATAGCAGGGACTGGCTGCATAAGGAATGGGATTACTAGCGTCACTCATACCTCAGCAACTTCCATATTGTCAAAGCCAAGGAAGAGACTGAGACGGGTCAATGAAAGTAACAATTTTATTCTAGCCCATACCAGAAGACATAGCGCACTGTAAACACTACATCTTGCCAGCAAATGCATTTGGTAATGTTAGAAAGGAAAAATATATTAAAATTAGTTTTACTTTTCATAAATTCGTTGGGGGACGAAATTACGAACACATTTTTGGTGGTTCATTTTTTGCAGTGTTTATGTTTATGTCAAATATTGACTAACTTACGTTATAACAGTTTCATTGTAACTTACCCGTAAGTGGATAATGTATTCAGTAATATATATACCAATTTCTAGTCTTGTAGAAATTCAGCAATATTATGGACATGTCCAAATCTGCTAAGAGGACGAAATATGGGCCCCCTACCTTACCTTTGGAACAAGTGCTTGCACAATAATGGTGACTATGTTGAATAGTAATCCGTATCATTGCCCTACTACTTTGGGTATTTACAGTATCTGCCTGTAAAGTTTTCTTCGTGCGAACTCTTGTTACCGGTACCTTATTTTTTGAAGTTCTATGTATATCTATCCCTAATCCTTTTCCGATATCAAACCAACATAATTGTATGAACATATCCAGTCTGCTCATCATTTTGAAGTTCCCTCACATTTCGCTGTTTTTTCCCTTCCGAGACCTACCAACAAGTAGAAAACAAAGACAGGTCCCATGGTGAAAATAATTAGTCCCTTCCCCATTCCACAACCACCGGCAGGCTGTCAGACTGAATGCCGCATAAGAGAAAGGCAGGCAAGGTTACACTTAATGATACAGTGTTGATCATATTTATTCTTCTTCTTCTCATTTCGTTTTGGCCGACTATGGACCACGTTAATTCGAATTCAGCTTCACCTGTTTCTGAGCGTTAATCCTCGTCCATTTCTCCTTTATCCTTTCACTCTGCACTCTCCTCCTTTCTTCTGTCCGTGGCACTTCGGTGCGGGATCTAACCTCTTCATCCTCGACCTGTAAGCATCACTGTTGCTGAGTTCCGTTCCTTGCATTCTCATTTTTTCCAGGCCGTTCTTCACCTCCTGTTACCAGCGCACCGTAGTTTTCCTGACCTCAAAAACTCTTATTATCTGATTGGTCAGTCTCCCCGTGTTCATTCTGTAGATATATCCGAAGAACATGGCTGTCCTCTTCCGGATGATATCTGAGATATTTTCTATCTTTAGATAAAATTCTTGGTTTCCTTTCTTTCGGTACGATCCATCCTCTGTTCGTTGGAGTCCCAGTATCTTCTTCAAAATTCATTTATATTAATTAATTAGTAGTTCTATGTCTTTATCACTTGTATAAACAACTCGAAGGTGATCGTTTGATGTGACGTTTTTGTATTCTTGTAAATCAACTACTAGGTAAGGAGAGCTACCTACTTTTACTTCATACATTTCTTGGCAAGGCAATTTCAAGGTCGATTTTGCCTGTTTTCCAGATTAGTGCTTGTGAATTTGTTTCGCAAGAAGTGCGGTCTGCTTCTTCATCTGACGGAGCTTGTCTGTACTTGAATATTCCGTTATTGCAAAATGGGATTCGAGTAGTTCTTGTTCTGTTCGGTTTCAAGTTTCAAGTCGTTAGTTTTACCCTGATACTTTTTCTTCCCTTTCGTTTAATTTCATACCGTCACATGTAGGGTTTTATTTTTTGGCAACAATGCGGTTTGAAAGGGTAGGATTGGAAAGGTAGCTACCGACTTTTGTCTAGAATGAAAATAAAATTACGGAAAACTATCTTCATGATGGTAAAATTCGAATCTATCTCATGTATGGAATTTCACTTTAACACCATGAGATAATTGTTACTTACTAATAACATGAGTGACGTGTCCCGTTGAGAAGTATAGTTGGTAAGGCGTCTGTCTGTCTGCTTTGATGAATTATTATTATTATTATTATTATTATTATTATTATTATTATTATTATTATTATTATAAGACCAGAAATCTATAGGCGCATCAAGCTCGGATGGCAAGCATTTGGAAGGAATTCTTCAGTATTAAGATCAAAAATGCCAGCAAATCTGAAGAAAACAGTATTTGACCAATGCATCCTTCCTGTGCTGACTTATGGCTGTGAGACTTGGACTCTGAACGAATTCACAAAAGGGAAACTTCGGACCGCGCAGAGAGCCATGGAAAGGTCAATGCTAGGCTATACAAAGAAAGATAGGAAAAGAGCTGATGACATCCGGTCTGTTACAAAGGTTAAAGACATCTTAGAGAGAGTACGCTCCTTAAAATGGCAGTGGGCTGGCCATGTTGCACGAAGAAATGATGATAGATGGACAAAACTAGTGCTGGAGTGGAGTCCGAGAGAACATCGAAGGCCTAGAGGAAGACCACCGGACAGATGGGACAAAGATATCAAGAAGATCGCTGGTACCACTTGGATGAGATCTGCCCAAGACCGTTCTACTTGGAGAAGACTGTTGAAGGCCTACCTATACCCACGACTTAAAGAGGCCACATCATTTTAATGATTGAAATGGCTGATTGTATATTGTATTATTATTATATCGTGACATTGTCAGTCTCTTGTACATAATTATATAAAATCTCTGTTTTAAAGTCTCAGTTTAGTCTTATGAAGGCTTTCCATTCTGAAATTATGATAGAAGCATGCTTACATGAAATAAGAATTTCCCTACGACGATGGTGGAAATACACTGGCTGAAGTTCACTTGCTCTTTAGTACTCTTGCTCCTCGTCCTGCATGGTGTTGTAACAAGAGAACAACAATTACGTCAAGTAACAGAATACCCCCGTTGTTGGATCCGAATGGTAAAAATAAATTTATCAAAGCACGGAATATGACTCCGTTTCCGTTCTTGCCCAGCATACAGACAGCTGTTGCATTTAAACAATCGATTCTGTTACCCTCCGTCTATGGACTATTCTAGGGATAGGGTGACCAACTCCATATGTGAAGAATAGGGACAGAGAGAGTCATTGCGGAATGTTGAAGAACATAAGCACAGCATTAAACTGTGAATCATGGTTCAATCTTTTTTCTTTTCTTCTTTTAGACTATATATAGAATTCGTTGTATAGACGTCATTTTGAACACTTCAATAGCAAGTTTCAAGTCTTGTAAATATATTCCATTCGTTCTGTTGAAATTTTCACCAAATTATAGCACTGACTGACACCTGTCTCGCGGTGTAGGGATGGCGTGTCTGCCTCCTACCCGGAGGCCCCGTGTTCGATTCCCGTACAGGACAGGGAATTTTACTTGGAACCGAGGGCTGGTTCGAGGTCCACTCAGCCTACGTGATTACTGATTACAAATGAGAAGCTATCTGACGGTGAGATGTAGGTTCCGGTCTAGAGAGCCAAGAATTAATGGCCGAGAGGATTCGTCATGCTGACCACACGACAACTCATTATCTGCAGGCGTTCGAGCAGCGGTCGCTTGGTAGTCCTTCGTTTGAATTTCAATGTACCCAATGCCAACAGCGGTGCAAGTCCCGAGGATGCCTACAATTTCATTTTTTTATTTTATTAGATGACATGTTTTTGAGAATCTGCTCTCTTCATGTCATTTCTAATACTCAGAAGACACAGCACGCGCCGTTGTGTTGTCAAACAAAATTCCTCTCTTTTAATTCTTGGTAAGTAGCTAACCCTACAAACAGTAATTTCTGTATTAAAGAGTTGGTTCTGTTCATAGACTGGCTGACAGAAGACAGAGTGTGGAGAATGCGAATGTGAATATTGTCTCCGACCACATCTTCGACTCTTTCGTTTTCAAGATTTTTAAGCTGATACTCATAAGTAGTAATCTTTTCTTTTTTTTCTTTTTTTTTTTTTGCTAGGGGCTTTACGTCGCACCGACACAGATAGGTCTTATGGCGACGATGGGATAGGAAAGGCCTAGGAGTTGGAAGGAAGCGGCCGTGGCCTTAATTAAAGTACAGCCCCAGCATTTGCCTGGTGTGAAAATGGGAAACCACGGGAAACCATTTTCAGGGCTGCCGACAGTGGGATTCGAACCTACTATCTCCCGGATGCAAGCTAAGTAGTAATTATCATCATCTATCAAAGGCAATGCCTTGTCGCTGTAGCCACATGTGACGATCTTCTGCTAGCCTCTTCATGTTGCTATATGAACCACATGCCAGTACACTGACGAAGTTCCTGATGTATGACATCCTTAGTCGTCCCCCTGGGGCTCTTTCCCAGTACTTTACCTTCAGTGGTAGTTTGGAGAAGAGAGTCATGTATCAGAACGTGCCCAAGGAACAACGTTTTCCTCTACTTTATAGTATTTAATAAACATCGACCCTCCTTTACGTTCTTTAAAACAAGGTCATTTGTATTTTAATCCATCTAACTTATTTTTGTAATTCTTCTCCAAAACCATATTTCTGCAGCCTCAAGCTTTGTTTCTGTTTCCCTAATTAGCAAGTTTCGCACCCATACAGTAGCACACTGCAAAAAAAGGTCATGAGGAATGTTCTTGTCTTCAAACTGAGATGATTGTTTAGCAGTAAGTTTTTCTTATTTCGGAAGGCTTGTTTTGCTACCACTATTATTTTCTTGATTTCCGAAAAGGACCTGTTATCAGAGGTAATTACACTACCCAAATAGGAGAATTCAATGACTTGTTCTACCGGTGTGCTATTTAATTTTAAGGTTTTTCTACCTGTAAACCTCTTTGTGTCTACTATAACGAATTTTGTTTTCTTTTGTTTACATTTTTCTAAGGATTTGTTGAATGTTCTTAGCATCTTACTCAAATGTATGTTCAGTTTTCAGCCCTAAAGCTTGCTGGATCCTCAAGCGCTCCGCCATCAGCTGTCATACAGGGCCTACGCATCAATGAAGAGACGTACTAGGGAAATGAGGAGTGAGGTACTTTCCCGTTGCTTTCCTCACCGAGCCGAAGTTGCTATTACATATCAGTCTGCCAAGCCCACTGAAATGCATGCACCAACTGACCCTATGAGCAACATTTTCACACCATTCATAGCAGGGACTAGCTGCATAAGGAATAGCATTACTCGCATCACTCATACCTCAGTCACTTTCATATTGTCAAAGCCAAGGATAAGACAGAGAAAGATCAATGAAAGTAACAAAGATAGCAGTATAATCTGCAAAGTGGATACTGTGCACCTGAATACCATTAAAATGCACGTCTTTAGTATGCTCTTTCATTTTTCTAACTGCATTTTCTATGAACAGGTTAAAGAAATATCGTACTCGTCTTCTAGGGGGCTGCCTGTCCGAGGCGGTAAAGGCGTGCTCGGTTCACCCGGAAGGTCGTGGGTTTGAATCCCCGTCAGGAAGTCGTAAAATTTAAGAAACGAGATTCCACATCCGGAGGTGCATATGGCCCTGAGGTCCACTCAGCCTACACCAAAAAATGAGTACCAGGTTAATTCCTGGGGGCAAAGGCGGCCGGGCGTAGAGCTAACCACTCTACCCCATCACGTGCCGAGGTTAACAATGGTGGAAGCCTTTACCTTCCACTCCTCCAAGGGCCTTCATGGCCTGTACGGAGGTGACTTTGCTTTTCGTACTCCTCTTCTAATTAATAGTACAATGCATCTAATTTAAAAGTGTTTATTTGTGTCTCGATCTTGATTGAAGATCTCATTTGAGCAGTGAATGCAGAAATAGTGTTATTCGGCTCTTAGGTAATGGTGAGATTGCTTGAGAGCGAGGGAAAATCCCATCATCTATGACTCAATAAGGGGGCCATACAGTGACACGAATTCCATCCTGACAAGCTGCTCTAAAGCGTGGGCTGAGGAGAATGAGGAAATGACACATTCTCGCAAAGGTGGTTTATGGATCTTACTCTTAGCTACAAGGACAGATTCAGGATATTCTGGCCTTAGTGACTATAAAAAGGACATTACCCTTTGTGACGTCTTCCGACCTAGTTTGGGATCAGTATGTCCCGTGGCGTTACAACCTAAGTCAAAAGGAGAAAGACGCAAGTAAATCTTGTTAGGTCTTGCAGCTGTTCGACAGTAGAATAATAATAATAATAATAATAATAATAATAATAATAATAATAATAATAATAATAATAATAATAATAATAATAATAATAATTTTTCAATTTGCTTTACGTCACACCGACACAGATGTCTTATGACGACGATGAGATAGAAAAGGGATAGGAGTGGGAAAGGGCCTGGTTTGAAAATGGGAAACCACAGAAGACCATCTCCAGGGCTGCCGACGGTGCGTTCGAACCCACTATCTCACGAATGCAAGCTGACAGCTACGAGACGCAAACCGCACAGCCACTCGCTCGGTATAATAATAAGAGGAAGAATACATTTTTGGATATTGATAGAATTCGACACTTGACCAGGAAAACAAATATGAAGCCGATTTTTATCTTTCTGTAAAAATGAAGTGAGATGATGCGTATCTATCTGCCTTCCGTAAGGACATCACGTCTAAATAGAGAACTTTCATATGACTGCTTTATTTCGAAACTTTTTACTCGCGGCTCCACCCACGTATATCAGGTTTTGGGAACTTAAGGGAAGGTGTCATTCATACTCGCTACATTGGCCCCATAAGCCTTTGTACTCGTTCTGAGAGAATGCAAAATGGTTGGTCCTTTAAATTGATACTTACTACATTGGCACCATAAACCTAGGTTTCATACAGCTGTATATTAAGTGGATATTTATGCTCGTAGTTTCCATAGGCTTAATTTACTCTCAGCTCAAATCATTCTTTCCGTTATAGGAACTATTTCCTGAAATTTACTCCTGGTATGAATTATCTGTACATAATCAAAGTTCGTATTGTGCAGACATAGTTAACTTGCACCATTATTACGAGATTGTAGTGCCGTGGTCAGTCTGCACACCATTTAGTGCATGTAGTAATGAAGTGGAGATGAAATTAATGTGATATGTCTTCAACATATGTAATTACTGTTGTGATATACTGCGTGTGTTATCTGTTAGTAGTACCATATCGTTACCTCTCTGCTATGTAGTGCAGTAAAATATAGATGATATTATATTAAAGCTAGCCACTAGTACATACCGTTACGAAACGAAATACTGTATGATCCTGCCCAAATGAGTGTCTGTACAATCAAGAGATACATTCTAGCAGTGTTTGGTAATCTTACTGAAAATCTTTCTTTATATTGCGCCTGTAGTTGGAGTGTAAGGAATACAATGGGCAGATTCAGTGGAAAATACCAGTTAATTTCACGACTTGAGTGGAAGGAATATGTAAAACGAATTATAGTTCTTGATAAGGGCTTTTCTAAAGTGAGTGCACAATCTCTCATTGCCATTCCTTACAAGCTATGCACTGGGAACCAACTACGGCATCATTCTACAGTAGCATTTATCTGGAGATGTAGAAAACTTTGAAAATTCGAACCTTATTTTCTCCTAGGCCATGAGTATTCGTCTTAGTGGCCAGTCCATAACCTGAAAAAATTAAAACAAAAAATATTAAAACACAACGTAATGTAAGTTCTTAGCAAATAATAATAGCAAATAGTTCTCACACTTCTATTCGATTTGGGATACTATGGACCATGGAGTAACAACTTCAATGTATTGATTCTTGTTCATCTTCTCCCTTGGCTTCGATGTTCTGCCAATATTGCTTTATTCAGCCGCTTATTTGTTTCATGCATTCTTCTGAGAAAACCACCTTTGGAGGTTCCCTTCCCATTTCCTATCGGAAACCCTTGAAGTCTGATACCATACATCTGAATATCGTTCTGTTTGATACCCACGTTCTCCATATGTAGAAGGGTTTCAGTGATCCACCTAGAAACAACTTCCTACCCTTCACAGTGCGCCTGAATCTGTCGTGTAAGCCTTTCATGGTTTACCTTAGGAAATGCCCATACAACTGGACTCGTATTTCCCTCACAGATTCCACAGTTCCTTCCGTTTCTTTGTACATTTCATTGTTTGGTCTCAGTCTCCGTTTTCCATTAACAAATCTAGACCCGGAATCTTCCTTTCCTTCTAATTGTTATGTCAATCCTTTGCTTGTTAGATCCAGTGTTTCAACAGCGCACAATCCTTCTGGTTTAATCACTGAGTTATAATGTCCTAATTTTGTTCTTAAACTAATTGACTTTTTGTTATACACATCTTTCGGATTCTTGCTTTGATCACTTCCTTTTCTAAGCAATTGTATTGCATCATTTCACCACGATATTTGAAGCTCCTAAGTTTCTCTATCTTTCCTTCCTCTGTGTTCATGATTCTCGGAGCCAATTTTATGTTTGTCATACAGGTCGTTCATCTCGATGGAAAAGACATACGCATCATACAGAATCTCTACTGGGGCCAACAAGCAACAGTCAAAATCAACCAAACCAAAACATCAGATGTAAAATCAGAAGGGAGGTACGCCAAGGTTGTATACTCTCGCCGCTCCTTTTTAATATCTATTCTGATATCATTTTTAAAGAAGTTTTCATGATGTTGAACTGGGTGTGAAAGTAAATGGTGTTTTGATCAACAATATTAGATATGCAGATGACACTCTGATTCTGTGCAACACTATAGAAGGCCTTCAAGAACTCCTGAACAGAATCCATGTCAAAGGTTTACAGTATGGTCTCAATATAAATGTACCAAAAACTAAGTTAATGGTATTTAGCAGAAATAGTAATGCAAATGTGAAGCCTCCGTGGCTCAGACGGCAGCGCGTCGGCCTCTCACCGCTGGATACCGTGGTTCAAATCCCGGTCGCTCCATGTGAGATTTGTGCTGGACAAAGCGGAGGCGGGACAGGTTTTTCTCCGGGTACTCCGGTTTTCCCTGTCACCTTTCATTCCAGCAACACTCTCCATTCTCATTTCATTGCATCTATCATTCATTAATAAATCACTTTGGGAGTGGCGACCCTATCGTACTAACAGCCTATATCTGCTTCATTCATTTCATCCCTGACCCGGTCAATGACTGGAAAACAGGTTGTGGGTTTTCATTTTTTTTCAGTAATGCAAATGTCACCTTGTCATTAAACAAGCGTAAAATAGAACAAGTCCACCAGTTCAAGTACCTCGGCAGCATAATAACAGACAGTATGGATCCAGATAAGGAAATCAGATGCAGAATTGAGAACGCTAGAGCTGCATTTCGCAGGATGAGCCCTTGTTCTGTAATAATCATCTAAATCTGAAGCTCAGACAGAGATTAATGAAGTGCTACATCTGGTCAGTACTGTTACATGAAGCAGAAACATGAACATTAAAAGCCACAAGTGTCAAACGACTTGCCGCCTTTGAAATGTGGTTGCACAGAAGAATGCTTAGAATACCCTGGACAGATTATGATGATAAACGATGAAGTCCTAAGGAGAGCTACGACGAAGCAAGATCTAACAACAACTATAAAAGTTCGCAAAATAGCTTATCTAGGCCACATATTAAGAGGAAACAAGTATGTCCTCATAAAACTCATTATCCAGGGTAAGATAGAGGGCAAACGGCGAGTTGGCGGGCCAGAAATATCATGGTTACACAACATCAAGCAGTGGACCGGCATTGAGACAACTGAGACACTCTTCCGACTGGCAGAAGACAGAAAAACTTTCTCCAGAGTAATCGCCGACATCTGGGCAACCGGATATGGCACTTGAAGAAGAAGAAGAAGATACAGTTCGTTCTACCAAATGAGATTCGTAGACCGGTCTTCATAGCTATTTCTCTGAGGATGTTAATTCGTCTCCTGGCTGATACGTCGTCATTCGCACGGATTGCTGCATCATATGTGATGGCAAGACAATTAATATATATTCCTTTATTTCTTGTTCCAAGCCTGGCTTGTTCCTTTTCTGTTTCATGAACCCTTGCTTGTGTTTTCCATTCTCTACTGACCTTTTCCAATATACAGTTGAGGAGAATTTGTGATATTCCGTCTTCTTGCCTAACTCCTGTCTTAATTACGAAACACTCCGAGATTTCTCCCCTGAACTAGACCTTTGGCATTGTGTTGCTTATGGTCTGTTTAATCAGATTTCGTGATTTCTTATCAACACCAAATTCTTCTAGGACCCTCACCAGCACTTCCCTATCGATTGAATCATAGGTTTTCTAGAAATCTACGAACACTACTACCTATATAATTGCTTGGAACATTTTGTTCCTTATGATGTTCCTTAAGTTTAGGATCTGTTCAGCACAGGATCGTGTTCTTGTGAAACGAGCCTGATATTCACCAATTTCCTGATCAACTTCTTGTTCAGTAGCACTTTAGACAGTATCTTGTATGCTATAGGCAAGAGTGATAGGCCTATACCTCTGTATTTATTTACATCAGTCTTGTCACCTTTTTGAATTCTGTGTCTGTCAAGGCTGATTGCCATTCATGTGGAATCCTCTCTTCATAGAATATCTTGTAAAAGAGTCCCCACCAAGCGAGTTGGTCATACGGTTACGGGCGCGCAGCTGTGAGTTTCTATTCGGGAGTTTGTGGGTTCGAATCCCGCTGTCGATGTGACGTAAAGCAACGGAAAAGAAAGGAAGTCATACGACACTTCAAGTCATACGATATAAGCATGTAAAATATCTATGGTGACACATTTCGTATATACGAGTACTTGACAAAATTAGTTAAAACTTGGCCGTAAATCCCTCAGGAGAGATCGGGTTTTTCCTGCCATATGGTGACTCGCAGGAAGCCTCCATGACATCAAATTAAAATGTCTGCACACGTTCACACGGTAGCTGAGACCATATGGTTGTATTATTATTATTATTATTATTATTATTATTATTATTATTGTTGTTTTCGAAAGGGTCTACTATGGACCACGTTAAGCATCATTCATTTACGGTTCTTCCTCTTTCGATCGGCCCAGTACTTCTTCATCCTTTCGGAGTGGGCTTCTTTTCGTTCTCGTGACCAGTTGTTGCCGGTCCGTTTTTTGCTACTTTGATCTTGGAATCCCTTAATTTTGTTGATGATTTTTCTGTATTCCTGTCTGTTGTATACTACCTGCTGTGATATATTATTTTCCTCCATCATTATTGTTATTATTATAATACCAAGAATGGCATGCCTCTTAATAGTCGCTAGGTTCTACACTAATCAATTCGGCTTCCCTACATTTACCTTAAGCAAATCTGACTTCCGTTCTTACAAAGATCCTCTCCCGTAATACGACCAGAATATGCCGTGGAGTGAATCATCTCATTCCACTTCATCTTTCTAGATCTTAACCACCATGACTATGAATGTGGGCTCAAAGAAAACAGACTCGTATATTTTTGGTATTTTTGTTTGCGGCTGAACATAATATATTCTCACGACGTGTTGCGTTGGCAAATCACACGTTCGCGTGTCCGCATATTGCGTGCCATTGCGACTGACTACTGCTATTAAACGTTGTTTTTGGCTTGCGCAATACAAGATGTAGCGTTCAAAAGCTGGAAAATAATGAGATGGAACCTTATTTTGTACCAACCTTCTCGAGATTTAATTACAATTTAGTTTTTTCATATGCTGTACATAACAGCATAAATATAGTAATTTTATTGATACTACGAGTAAAGAATTACTCTATATATAACGATGTATGCCTATGTCAGTTACAAATCTTGTTTCTTTCAGAATTTTGCCTCTAATGTCTATAGCATCACATTTCCATCACTTAAATATCAATTATTTGTTCTTTGTGGTATGTAACCACATAGTACTGTACACGCATGCACAGAAATGGTGTCTCGATATAAACAAAGCGTGGCGTGTTAGCTGTGTTAGTTGTTGCTGCTTGTGTTTGTTTTCTGAATATTACTTTTTTTGTTAGATTTCGTTTGTAAGTTAATTAATGGCTAGTCGTACAGTTCCATTCTGTGTTTAACACTTGTTGTGGTTATTGTCAGAAAGTTATGAATTTGCTGGTGATTACGAAATATATTTAACCGGTAACGACATATTCTGTCATAATGCTGGAATTATTAGCACGAGCTTAGGAACGGTTCAAAGTTTATTGAATTGCATTAGGCCTACAGGTTTTATTTAACACTTATCAGCCCGTATAAAAGGGTGAAATGTCGCAGGCGGAGGTAGCTATGATAACGCAGCGTACTTCGTAGTTACTGCTTTCGCTGCTCAAATGTAAGACCACGCAGAAAAATTCCAGAATTCTTTCCAAAAACATGCATTTGTAAGTATTCTAAAATATTGCTTCTTATACCAAAACTTTTAATACGATGCGAATAATATTAACATTTTAGATGCTGAAAGAAGAAAAGTGTCAAAAATTAGGAAATAAATAACAGTACAGCTGATATTTTTTGTGGAGCCGTAGTAGTATGCATGTTTTTTTGTACGTCGAATGTTCGAAGACTGGAATATTTTCAGCCTCCGCAGGCAGTTCTAGATACCGAAGTTCAACTATATTCCCCTTGAGTGGCTATTGATGCAACCCTCGTAAGGCAGACCATCCGACTAGCTTATGCTCCATATGGGAAATTGCGTGTTGTTGTATTGGATACCGGTGTTGTGTGGGGTGTATGAGGTGCAGGGATGTTGGGGAAAGCACAAACACCCAGTCCACGAGCCATAGGAATTAACCGTTTAAGATAAATCCCTCAACCTGGCCGGGAATCGAATCTGGGGCCCCATGGTCCGGACGACAAGACGCTGACTATTCAGCCAAGGAGCCGAACTCCAGTGAGAGTGAGCTGCAGAGCTGTCCGGCCTCGCGGTGTAGGGGGCAACGCGTCCGCCTGTCACCTAGCGGCCCCGGATTCGGTACCCGGCCGGGTCAGGGTTTTTTAATTGTAATGATTAATAGCCCTGGCCTGGGGACTGGGTGTTTGTGACGTCCTTAACCTTCCTTTCCTCACACACAACATTCCACACTACCGGAATTCCAGTTACACGCAGGTTCATACAATATGGTGCCAGTAGGGATAAAAGATCCATATGGGTCGACGCACCGAACAAATAGCATTTAAAAAAGCTGCAGAGCTAAGTCAGTATCAACTGAAATAGTATGTTCGGTTTATATTTTGTTTGCGTCTGGTGGTAGAAATAAAATAGAACTTTCAGTGTGGTGGTGGTGGTGGTGATTATTGTTTTAAGAGGAAGTGCATGTAGGCAACCATACTCTATATAACACTAACCAGAGAGAAAAAATGGAAGGGATCCGACACTTCGATAACTGAAGGTATCGGCCAAAGGAATACAAGGACCGCGAAGGGCGTGAAAATGAAAGACGCCATAGGCCTCGAGTGCTCTAATGCCGTTGAGAACAAGAGTTGACCAATGGAGGTCGCATAGGATAGAAGGAAGTGAGGAGCCTGGCACAAGTAAGTGGAAGCAATGCCGGAACTCAGCTAAGGGCCGGGTGGTGCCACCCATGCTCCCAAGTTGAGAGCCCCTGGGGCCCCTTTTATACGCCACTTACGACAAGCAGGGGATACCGTGGATGTTATTCTACCGACCCCACCCACAGGAGCCTTTCAGTGACATACGATCCATGTACTTCTATATTTCTTCCTGCTGAAAGTGACGGGAGCTTTTATGTCTGTGTTGCCCTTTACTAACGATTGTCACGGACGGATTTAGTGTTCCTCTAAGAAGAAAAAAATTACATGCACTACAGATTTCCCCTTGCATCGCATGCAAGAAGTTCCCCCTCATTATTTTCCTATCACGATTAAATGATCGTTCTTGCTTGTTATTAAAGCAGCCGGTCATCGACCGACCATTACAAAAAAAATGATCGAACGAGTGGCTGCGTGCTTATGTAGCTGTCAGCTTGCATTCGGGAGATAATGGGTTCAAATCCCACTGTTGACAATCCTGAAGATGGTTTTCCGTGGTTTCGCATTTTCACACCAGGCAAATGCTGGGGCTGTACCTTAATTAAGGCCACATCGCTTCCTTCCCACACCTAGCCCTTTCCCATCCCATTGTAGCCATAAGACCTATCTGTGTCGGTGCCACATAAAGAAAGGTCGTCTGGTTTCAGATGCATGAATATCGTCTCTGGAGCTCTTCTCACGTAATATTCTCTATTACTAGTATACCCTGTTGAAAAATGTTTCATTTTAGACTTCTTCTTAGATCTTCTTTACCGGGGGAGTTAGCCGTGCGGTTGGGGGCACGCAGCTGTGAGCTTGCATCCGGGTGATAGTGCGTTCGATAATCACTGTCGGCAGCCCTGAAGATGGATATTTGTCGTTTCCCATTTTCACACCAGACGAATGCTGTACCTTAATTAAGGCCAAGACTGCTTCCTTCTCACTCCTAGGCGTTTCCTATCCCACCGTCGCCATAAGACCTGTCTGTGTCGGTGCTACGTAAAGCAAATTGTACAAAAGGGAAAAAAAATTCTTTACTCAAAGATAGAAATCTAGATGTATATTCTGGTTGTGTAATTGAACTTTCTGAAATTTAGTAGATGAAGGTTAACACTGTAATCACATTGATCTGATGGTAGGCCTGATTGAGGACCGTATTTCAGTTGGTAAAATACTGACCTTCAAAATAACAAGGTCAAGGATCAATTCCGACTCATTCCAAAAACATTTTGGCTCATGAACTGGATTATAAATTGTTTAAAAAATGAATATTCTGAATATTAAGAGAGCCATTGCCAGATGCCATGTATTATTATTATTATTATTATTATTATTATTATTATTATTATTATTATTATTATTATTATTATAAATATACTAGCAGCTGCAATTACTGACCAGGAATAAGTCCATCCCTTATGTAGTCTCCGGCTGATTAGTCTCACCAGCCAAGGTAATTCTAATCCTGTATCCTGTTTACTTGCGCTGCCCAGTCTCCCTCCATTCTTCTATTTGCTGACGCACACAAGCATGAAAGTATTGACTGTGTCCAGTATAGCTTAATTTTGGAGAGCTTGACTAAATCGTTGGCTACAGGGAATGATCAAGAGATCCTTATTTGAAACGCTTAATGTCTCGTGTTCACGGTTTATTACAGTTTTTTAAATTATTTTTTGCAGCGTTATCCCCATCTGTGGAGCGCGATAGAATTTAGCTGATGTTGATTTTTTTCTTCATCTGGGCACTGAAAATTTTCCTCCGTTCTTGAGTGCATGATTTATTGGTCCTGGTATTCATTTTCTCAGCAAAATAATGGTTGTTGACTGCTTTTTTGAACTGGAGTTACCGGGCGAGTTGGCCGTGCGCGTAGAGGCCTTTCCTCTCCCATCGTTGCCATAAGACCTATCTGTGTCGGTGCGAAGTAAAGCCCCTAGCAAAAAAAAAAAATGAACTGGAGTCGATCTTGAATAATTTCCTGTAGGACGCCAATTTCCTGAAGGTCTTTTTCTGTTAGCCAGTTGATCTTGACTTTCACTGAGAGACTAAGGTTGAGAATCATTTTCGTGAGCCTGTCATTGTTAATTTTGAGAATGTGGCCATAGAACTTTAATCGCCTTTTCGTGATGGTGTCGGTGATCTTTTCAGAATGCTGATAAGGCTCCTGAGATTTCCGTTTCATCCAGATTCTCTCTAGTAGACTGGGCCAAAGATTTTCCTCAATATTTTTCTCTGTGTCTTAATAGTCCGGCTCCGCGGGGTAGGGGGCACCCGGCGGCCCCGGCTTCAATTCCCGGCTGGGTCAGGGGTTTTTAATTGTAAATTATTGATATCCCTGGCCTAGGGACTGGGTATTTGCGTCATCCTTAACGTTCCTTTCCTTACATTCAACACTCTACACTTCCCCCATTTCAATTACACGCAGGTTTATATCACATGGTACAAGTAGGGGGAAAAGATCTCTATAGGTCGACGCCCCGAACAAATAGTATTAAAATGCCTTAATCCAATGATCAAGATTTTCTAGGCGTATAGTGCTTCAGGTTTGGTAACTGAGTTGAAATGTCTTAATTTTGCGTTCCTGGATATTGATTTTTCGGTCTCGAAATCCAAGAATAACGGCTGAGAGGAATCATCTTGCGACCACACGACACCTCGCAATCTGCAGGCCTTCGGGCTGGGCAGCGGTCGCTTCGTAGGCCTAGGCCATTCAAGGGCTGTAGTGCCATGGGGTTTGGTTTGGATATTGATTTTTTTGTTATATGTGTTCCAGGTGAGTCTACAGGCCTTCTGTAATTTTGAGATCCTCTCCTTATTTGCATCACGATTCAAGCCTCAAGGCTGAATTACTTCTCCTAGGTACTTGAATTTCTTATTATTGGTATTATTATTATTTCTCTTGATAATCTGTTGATGATACAAGTCTGTGTACAATCTTTTAAAATCCTGGTGATCCTTTAAAGCAAGATCCTTAGCCTCCTGTGTTGTCTTCAGGGAAGGCAGGCAGGTAAGATGAGGCAGTTTCGACATTTGAATGTTGTTGGTCGGCCTTTCTCTCGGGCTCAGGCTGGGCCCGCTCGAGGTCAGGGGCGACCACTCGCGGAGACGCACGATGGATGGATGACCTTTGTATAACCAGTTCTGAGCAGCTTCTTCTTCTTCTCCCTGTGAGTTATGACCTAGCGGAATACTGTATTAGACTGTGATGTTTTTACATGCGCTTCCAAAGTCAGACTGTGACCATATCAGTTCCTTGAATTGAACAAGAAACTCGAAACTCTTTATTAACGAGAATGAATGTTAAGTTGGATGTCTCTTTCTATAAAATTTTATGTTATTTGATTTTCACTGATAGATAATTGTATTATTGTATTATTCTTTCTTCGTTATGCCCAATTAAGGATCGCGAGTGAACTTATTTAGCAGATGTCGTTGCCTTTTTCTTCTCCCAAAATCTCTTCATTTTCTCGCTGTAGCTTTTCTTGCGATCTTCTGACCAGGTTTTGTTTTGTTGGTGGTCGTGCTTGGATGGGGTGTAGGCCTACAGCGGTGATGGTTGACTAATATTTCGAACTTAGATCTGTCTAACACAATGCCATCCGTGAGGCCTATTTCCTGGAGATCATTTTCAACTTCGAGCAGCCAATTGTTTTTTACTTTCATTGATAGGGCAAGGTTCAGAATGCTTTTGGTCAATCTCTGATTACTCATTCTGAGAATATCTCCATAAGATTTCAAACGTACTTTCCTAAACGTGATTGAGATTTTCTCTGAGTTTTGGCACAGGTCGTGAGATTTCCTTATCATCCGAATTCCTCCTGTACAGACTGGTCCAAAAATTTTCCTTAAGATTTTTCTTTCTTGCTTTTCTACATCTTTAATCAACGACTTGCCCCCAATAATCAGTGTTTCAGATGCATATAGTGCTTCAGGCTTGATTACAGTATTATAATGTCTGAAGTTTGCATTTACGGTTATAGATTTTTCATTATATCTGCTGTAAGTGAGTCTGTATGCTCTTTGTAGTTAAGAAGACCTTTCTTTGTTTGCTTGACGATTGAGTCCTGAAGGTCTGATGACTTCTCCCAGGTATTTGAATTTAGACACTTGGGATATTTTTCCATCTTGGGTTTTCATTGGTTGTCCATCTAGGTACCGAAGGGATCCTTCCATGTAGTAGTAAGTTTTCTGATTATTATTATTATTCATCGATACTGTCACCTGAAGGTCACGTTTACACAGTACCTGCCCTTCTGATTGCACTTCACCAATTATTCTTGGACTTCCCTCTTTCTGGCTCTTCCACTGAGATGTTCCGTGGCCCAGTCAATTGCTTTTCGGGTGCATCCCTCATTCCCGCAAACGTTTCCTAATTTTTTTATGCACTGTAACTCCCCCTCTTTGTGACGTACTTCTGCAAGATCGTTGTGCACCTCTGAAAGCCACCCAGGCTATGTTTCCCATTTTTTTTTTTTTTTGCAGAAAAAATATTCTCCTGGCCAACCTGTCTTGATTCATCCTTTTGATATGTCCATAAAATGTCAGTCTCCTTTTCCTTATCGCCATTGTCATTTTTTCATAGATTTTATAGAATTTCTGTTTCGATCTCAACGCGAAATTATGTTGATCCTTTTGCGACATTTTTATATTGAAAACATTCCTTAGCAGGCAATGTAGGGGTCCCATACTACGAAACTCGTAAAATGAAACAATTTACTCAATTCTGCCGGAAGTTGATGAGCTAAAGGGCCCGAAAATATTTCAAATTGTGAGTCATCGATAGCTCTATCAAGCAAAACAAGACCAAAAGTTGAAAATCACTTCCGGACTAAATGCACTCCCGGAAAAACAGCCTAAAATCGCTTGTTTCCATGCTCGTTTTCTTTTTGATTCAAATTCTATCCAGATTAACTTATTTACCTAATTCTTTCTGTAATGTGTTTCTTGGTTCAATACCCTCAGGCGTTTTTGATTTTTTGCAAAATGTCTGTACCCAATGTAGTTATAAGGGCTTAAGTGAAACTCTGCATTGACTTACATTGGCGCTCGTAGTGGTAGAAAAAGGCAGAGTACTAATCGAATTCACCAAATAACGATGATTAAAAAAGTATTGTAATTTTAGAAATAATTAAAGAATGTATTATTCCCATACTTTATTATATTTTATTCACCTACAATTCGTAGCTCATATCCGTAGGATGTTTTCAACACTGAGTTACTTGTCTGAAGTAACACGGAGATTTTTCGAAAGAATATTCTTTATCTTTTTTTCAAGCACTCAGTCGGCCATCCTTTTAGGCGTTTTCCGCTCCATAAAGGCACCCCGTTCTGAACCCTGTGCGGTATTGGTTTAATTTTATCTGAATTGAGATGGACTTGGACTTTTAGGTGTCATGGCACAATGTGAAAGCCACCTTCGTCCTCACCATCGAATTTAATGCCTCTTCGTTTTCATTGGGGATGAGAATTTCTTCCAAATATCTAAATTTAAGAAGGCGATGGATGTCTGCAAATTGTGTTACTATTCTGTCCACGGCGTCTGCTTCGTCCGAGTCTATGAATGCCGTTCTTTCAAAGAAAATGTTAAAACCTTTTCTGGCCACAATATTTTGTTGTTCTTCTATTTGCTTCTTGGCTTTGTGAGGATTGTCTGTTATCAGACTGACGTAATCTGCAAAAGTTAGCAGTCCATCTCGAGAACATTTTTTCCACAACCTTTTACTCCATTCTGAGTTTCATTTTCATTCTCGATTTCCATTCCCTGATTGCCTTTTTAGGATGCAGTTAACGAGGAGTGGAAAAAGCTCTCTCCTTGCCTTAGGTAAAAGGTGTTCTGCCGGAAGGCAGGTCCGAACCTCCGCAGAGGTGTTCCTGAGCCGGAGTTTACGTGCGGTAGGGTGGCCAGTTCCTTTCCGCTCCTCCATTCCCTTACCCCCCATCAACAGCGCGTGGCAACCCATCCAACTCCTGACCACGCCCAATGTTGCTTAACTTCGAAAATCTCACGGGATCCGGTGTTTCAACACGGCTACGGCCGTTAGCCTCCTTGCCTTAAGCCTGTTTTTATTTCAAATTTATCTTGGGCAAGGTATCTGTAATAGTTTGCCTAAATAAAGCGAAGGATTTCTCATCATTTATAAACTCTCGGAGAACGTTTATGAGCACTTCATGATGTAGGTCTACGGATCATACGCATACTTAAACAAGATTAAAATTGTTGTTTTGTCCTGGTTTCTCGTTGATCTGGTTTTGATGAATTATTTTAAGATTGATTGATTGATTGATTGATTGATTGATTGATTGATTGATTGATTGATTGATTGATTGATTGATTGATTGATTGATTGATTGATTGATTGATTGATTGATTGATTGATTGATTGATTTGATGTTTGTTGTTTAAAGGGGCCTAACATCGAGGTCATCGGACCATAATGGTACGAAATGAGACGAAATGAGTTGACAAATTAAAAGTCCGAAATCCCCCACTGACCAGAATTCAAAGCGTGAGAGCGAAGAATGAATGGATGGATTGATATGAAGTTAAAACGATCAGTGGATCCGACCCACAGTGCCTCACATGCACAGAAGCTGGAACAAAACAATAGTAGTACGGACCAAGAGACTGCCTCTATAGCACGATGCTGAATCGATTAGAACATGCTCGTTGTCGAAACGGGTCTAACATCCAGGTCATCGACCCTCATAATGGTATTTATCGCTAGAAAAGTAGAACCATGGCATTAGCCAGGTTGCGGTACTAATCAAGAGTAGTGTAGACTCGCGGTATTTCACACATTATGGTACGACTATGCCTTTGCTGGCAGGACGTAGAGTTTACAGTGCACTGTGTCATCTGGTATGGGCTAGAGCAATATTGTTACTTTCATTGATCTGTCTCAGCTTTATCCTTGGCTTTGACAATATGAAAGTGACTGAGGTATGAGTGATGCTAGTAATGCCATTCCTTATGCAGCCAGTCCCTGCTATGAATGGTGTGAAAATGTTGCTCATAGTGTCAGTTGATGCATGCATTTCAGCGGGCTTGGCAGACTGATATGTAATAGCAACTTCTGGCTCGGTGAGGAAAGCAACGGGAAACTATCTCACTCCTCATTTCCCTAGTACGCCTCTTCAGTGATGCCTAGGCCATTTATGACAGCTGATGGCGGAGCTGTTGAGGATCCAACCAGCCTTCGGGCTGAGGACTAAACATACATACATGGTACGACTCAAAGGTAATGAAATTCGCACATGTATTACAGACCTAATATGTTACGCACATTGCGGCGCCCTTGACAGGCAACGCATACCTATGGTGTTCATCACATAAGTGTACTAACCACAGGGTGTTCCGTGGTGTTCCTCATATAGTGGGTACTAATCATAGGCAAGCCAGAACCATGGGCTCCTTCATCCCATGGTGTCGCTCATATAGTGCTGCTAATCACAGGTACTGTAAAAGCCGTCGTGCCCTCGTTTGCTACTATTCACAAACCTATTTGGTACCCAACATAGTGGCACTATGCGCAAGTGAAGGCGACCCATGGTGTTCCCCCCGTGGTGGTACTAATCACAACTAGTTTCATGGTTCTAATTTGATCATCCCTTGGTCGCCCCTTTTAGTCGCCTCTTACGACAGGCAGAGGATACCGTGGGTGTATTCTTCGTCTGCGGCCCCCACCCACAGGAGGTAGGATATATATTTGCTCTGCACACGAACGCCCTTTCCTTAACCTTGTGTGTTTCAATTCTACGTTGCTAGGCTAGTGAAAGGATTTTGTATGTTATAGGAAGAAGGAAGGTACCTCTGTAGTTGATGATACTAGTTTGGTCTCCTTTCTTTTGAAAGTATGAATGAGTGTATTCTTCCAATCTCTTGGGATATCTTCTGTCTCCCAAATAAGAGAAAATAGTTCGTCTAATATATTCACTGCATTATTATTATTATTATTATTATTATTATTATTATTATTATTATGATTATTATTATTATTATTATTGAATTCATGAATCGTGATTTACATAAATCACCTTCTGCCTGAACCACTCGAGCATTTAAATTCCGCGACGTGCATTCTAATCAGGGAAATGTATCATTCGAAGAGTTTCTTGGTATCGAAATGAGGCTTATACAAAATGTGATGTCATGGTCAATCGACGGGGTTCTACATAGGTCTTCGCGCGTAATGCCCAGCATCACAATGCAATGAATCTATTCTGATCGGTGTTTTAGGATTCCTCACATATCACGGGTTTAAAATTCCTGAATATCCGCAAATGAAAACTAGTCCATTGTTTTTAACCATTGTGTCGTAATATTTTTAATTTCATTTATCAAATTGATCTAACTGACTGAAATTCAAAATTTTACTTATACAGTACGTCCAAAAATATCTTCATCTTAATATGGGATAGGAGTCTTTAAGGTAACCATTTTTGTTATGGAATATAAATACATATGATTTGTATTCATTCAGCTTGAACTGGTAATAATGCCTCAGGATTCAAACAGTAGTACACACATATTCATGTTAATTATGTTCGCTGGGAAGTGACTAGGATTTTTTTGTTGTGGTTCAATATTTTCTGAAAATTGTGGTGTACTATCTTCTTTTACCTCTGGGGCTCCTATTCCAGTGTTAGTCTTGGCGTCAGGGATATCACCCGATCGTAAAACTGTACTATATCCACACGAAGTGTCGACCTTAAGAAACTGGGGAAGGGTTCACGAAGTAGAATAAGAAACAGTCTACACAAAAATTCACTTGCTGATATTCATGGCTGTCTCAAGCCATAAAACATCTCTGATGAAGGTGCCATGCTATAGTTTGCCAATCGAGTACGGTCCAGGTCCGATGAGAACAAGAGTTGACAAGGAGAGACAGAATAAGAAAGATGAGAGAGAGGAATATGACACGAGTGAATGATGGCAATGTCAGACTCATCTGGGTTCTGTGGTCATCACTCCACACGTCAACAGTTGTAAGCTTTGTTATTTTCAAGGTGGGAGAGGTTAGCGATGGGTGTATATTGGTAGAAAACATTCCGTGGCCCCTGTTAGTAGAAGGATGGTCTTTAATGAAGGAACTGAAATTTCTGCGAATTCTATCCATAAACGCAGCTTGTTTGATCGTTACAGTGGTATATGTGTCGGGAGGGAGAAATGCATGTTCTTCCACAAAGAGAGCTAAACTTACACTACATGTACTTCATTAGTTCCTCTCCCATTCCGAACTCTTAACTCATCATCATCATCATCATCATCATTCAGAGATCACTTGGCGTGAAGATCAGGCACTGCTTTAACAAAACGCCTGCAAGTCATGTCGGCACTAAATTCGAAAATTTGAAATTTGTGTATACTATATTGTGTGTTACGTGGCTGATTTTTCCTACTGTTTTCTTTACGTCGCTCCGACACAGATAGGATTTATAGCGACAATGGGATAGGAAAGGGCTAGGAGTGGACCTAATTAAGGTACAGCGCGAAAATGGGAAATCACCTTCAGGGCTGCCGACAGTGCGGTTCGAACTCACTACTTCCCGAATGCAAGCTGGTAGTTACGTGACCCAAACCGGGCAGTCGCTTGTTCGGTTGTAGCAATTGTTACAATATACTCATGTATATGATAATGGTATTGCGATATACCTCGTTTCACACTCCATAAACATAAAGAAAAGAAAGATCGTACGTCTAGTTTTGTGGGCCATGAACCATAAATTAATTTTATCAAGTTATGAGCTTTGTTAGTGCTAAATGACCCTTAACTTACTACACTGTTATCTTTATAGTTTAATGAGGTCTTTAATTGGAACCAGATTATTTGTCACTTTGACTTGAATGTTTTAAGATAATATGTGAATTCTTGTAGAGAAAACATTTGGTTCCCCGAGGTTTAGTGTATTTCTGTGGTAATTTGGATTGTAAACAATGGAAGGAATTATGAATATCATTCTCAGAATTGCTCGTCCACCAATCACGAGTGATATTTTTCGTCATGGACTTTTAAGTTGAAAGAAAACATATTTGAGAAGGCCGGTTCGAACCTTTCCATAATCGGGCTTAGTAGCTCAAATACCTCAGCCTTGTGTCGATAGATTTACTGTGGGACAACATTCCGGCTGAAGCTGAACAAAGTAGAGAGAGAATGAGGATGATTTCCGAATTTATAGTACGGTGCAGTTCCTGGTCCGTAGTTGTGCGAAATTCTCCGTGGTTCTCAGGTTGCATATTTTATCTCTGACCACTGGCGTGGCGCTCTGACGTTGATGATATAGATTTTCCCCTTACCCCGCTTGAGGTGACATGCGCGATGGTGGGATTCGAATCCACCATCTCTCGAATGCAAGCTCACACCTATGTGACTCTAACCGCACTGCCTACTCGCTTGGTTGTACTCTTGTCTTGCTGCTCGTAGGCTACACTTCTTACTTCTTTCTGTGTGCCGCATACAATTGTTGCTAATGCCGGAACTTTTAATGATGATGCTTGTTGTTTTAAGGGGCCTAACATCAAAGGTCATCGGCCCCTGCTGGAACTTTTAATAAAGTAATATAGAATTAAGAGTTGGTACCACTTCTTGTATCCTTAAGTTGGCACAACCAGTGCCCAATCAGCAGCCAGCTCGTTGTCCATAAATGCACCTCTCAGTTGCCCTTTCGTCGTCTTCTTGGTTCACTCCTGTCTAGATCAGGCGGCTAGCAGCTGGGCAAGGCACAAGCTTGTCAGCATGTAATTATCTAACAACTATACTTCTCTGCTGATGGACGGAGCTATGAGTTTTCTATTCAATTTAAGTTATATAGGGACATATTCTGATTAATTATTATTGGACTAATACAGGTACCAATTTCTGGCAATAAGCTTCACAAGGACGTACGAGTGTTGATACGCGGTACTCTTATCATTTTTCTTTCATTGCGATTAACCTTATTCAAGCTGGACTGAGTGCCTCAGACGGTTGAGGCGCTGGCCTTCTGACCCCAACTTGGCAGGTTCGATCCTGGTTCAGTCCTGTGGTATTTGAAGGTGCTTAAATTCGTCAGCCTCGTGTCGGTAAATTTACTGGCACGTAAAAGAACTCCTGCGGGACTACATTCCGGCACCTCGGCGTCTCCAAAAACCGTAAAAGTAGTTAGTGGGACGTAAAGCAAATAGCATTATTATTATTATTATTATTATTATTATTATTATTATTATTATTATTATTATTATTATT